>NC_136509.1:59315285-59882172 GCF_053919585.1 Euprymna scolopes
ACATTTAGCATAGCAAGGAGCATTGGTTCAGTTTCGTATTAGCGTTGCAAAGCTATCTAAGAGGAGACAGTTGTGTAATGCAGTGCGGTGTGCTTTGCTTCCGAGTACATACTTTGGCTGTTTAATACCAACTGGAATAGGAATGAACTCCAATGCATGTCTAGAGGGTAGAATTGTATAGATGTTTAGTGATGACTAAGCAGTTAGCATGTGAGAGTCAGGGGCTGGAAGTTAAAGATTCCAGTACAAAACGGAGTGAAATGTAGGAGTTAAGTGGCGGTTTGGTGGGAAGGAGCAGATTGTTAGCCTTCAAGGGATAGGGGTTATTAATTTACAAGAAACAGATCTACATTAGGATTTAGAGTGGCAGGTAATTTTTTTTTTTTTTTTTTTTTTTTTTTTTTTTGCGCATGCAGGCTAGACAGGTAATCGTCTTAGAGGTAAAATGTATATTGGGATTCCGTAGCTAGCAGTTAGGTGTTTGTTCCAGTTACAAAAACTGGTTCATGGTGGATCGGAATTCCGTATTTCGTATTTATAGGAAGACATTAAAGTAACGCACGGAGCATAGCATCCACTCAGGAAGAACAGCTCTAGTATCACAGCTAAGATACTGCATATTTAGGTAACGAATACTAAAAGTTAAATTAGGTGGCACTTTTTTTTTTTTTTTTTGCACCTTACCATGGCTGTTACTATTAAGTATTGTACTTAAATAAAGTTCTTCTGTCATCTAAATAAGCTAAATAGGGATTCCCCCTCCGCATTACTACGTCGATGTGACATGGTAAAAAAGAAATTAGTCAGGAAATTGTTTTTAAAATAAGTGAATCAAGAAGGGTCAAGATGTCTGAGAAATAAGATAAAAATTACATCGAGAAAAAACAAAAAATAAATAAATAAAAACAAAATAAATAAATAAAATAAAATAGAAGGGTTAGATTTGTTTGGTTTAAAAAGGATAGAATAAAATATAAGAAGATAAAGCGTGCAAAGAAAATACAATTGTTTGTTCGTTTCTTTTTATTGTAATTCCTTTAGTATCTATAACTTTGTTTTTTAGGTTTGTTTTTATTTCTTCTAGAGAGCAGGTGTTTAATTCTGGACATCTGATGACTCCCTTTGAGGTGTTGAGGGTTTTGTGAGGGTAGGCTTTGATGTTTATATCAAGGAACTTTGTCCATGTTAAAATTTCTTTGGCACTACTTTTAGTAGATACTTGTATGATTAAAGTTCCATTTTTTTGTTTTGTGTTCAGATTTTTGTTGATAATTTTTTCGATAATGAATGGGGACATTTTAGTTATTTGTGTGTTATCTTGCGATTCCAAGATTATATACTCCGGAAAGTTTGTGCTTTCATCTTCATCACTTTCAGGATGGGGTCTTTAAATTTTTTTGGAAGCCATAGAATATTTTTTGTTTTTTTTCATCATCCTTGCTCCCCACCCTCCTTGGAGCCCTAAATTGGGAGATGGTTGGGGAGAAACCCATTTTCCCAAGCATCTCAGGAATACAATGATGATATACTCAAACAGTGAGTATAGCTGCTTATGACGATTTTTTTTATTTCCTCAGAACCAGCAAGGTATAGAAAGGGTTAGTTGTCAATAGCATCAGTTTTCACCATCTGATTGGCCCTTGCCATCACCTTCTAATGATAGTATGTGTGTGTGTGTGTGTGTGTGTGTGTGTTTTTTTTTTAAAGTGTAATGTGTTTGTAGTTCTCTTTTTACTATTATTAGGGACTGTCAGGACTAGCCGGTTGATCGAGTCGAGCCTGCCTGACCGCCCGTCTAGCCGAAATAAGGGCCAAAGTGGAGTGTTGCTAACTCACGGCCACTGATTCCAAGATCATGAGGTGCTCAGCTACCAGGATCCTGTTCTAAGGCATTACGGGTCGCCACCTATGGCCAACAGGTGGCCCCATTGAGGGAATTTTACTCTCTACAGAGGGGCAGTCGGTGTATTCTGATACTCCACCGACAGGGTCTGGGAGTGGGGGGGATAAAATAAAAAGGAAAGGGAGAGGGGCTGTTGTTTTAATTTTCGCAGAACAAAATTAAGTTTTACAAAAAAGATCAGAAAACAAAAAACGTCAATGTAGGTGCATTTCATCTCAGGAAGCCAAAGGACAGCCTGATCTGGTAGCACCAGGCAAGTGAAAATGCTGTTAGAGGTCTGCTCAAAAGTTATTGGCATAAGTGATAAAATGACAGCTGAAAAAAAAACTGTATGTGAGAGGTTTCAAGTCATACAAAAAACAAGTGATTGATGTGACTAGTCCTGCCTTGAAGGATGGCCTGAGAATGATTTTGCCTGACTAATTTATCAAATCAAAGTTGAGAAAGAGAGTCCAGTTCTAACAATGTTTCAGAGTTGAAATTAGGAACATTGCCTTATCTATCGATTCTTTTGAATCGAGCAGATTTGCTTTTCTGTAAATCTGGAGTGAAAAGTCCTTTCTGAGTACAAGTTGCAAGTTAAAGAAATCTCAAAGCCATCATCCAGAGACAACGATATTATTCCTCTCTATTTACAAAAAGACTCAGTTCCTGTATATAGCAGTTTGAAGATGAATGTATATCAAAGCAAAAATCAAGGGCATTGTTGTTGTTTTGAATTGCTCGGATTGTTTGATTTCAGTATTTTATTTTTATTCATGCTTATCAGTATATAGACCAGACCAGTGGATAAGTTTTTTTTTAGCAATACCAGTTCATGCTTTGTGACTAGGCCAAAACACAATGTGACAGGAGATACTATCCAGTTGATGAAGATATTTCGGCCCATGTTACAAAGCCGCTTCTAAAGGGTGGAGTTCATCAATTTAATATACCCTAGAATAAATATCCAAATAAAACTTGATGTCACATCAACTGCCGACAACAGAGTTATCTACCCAAGATGATAGAAAAGTGTCTGAGTATGCAGTTTATGCTTGCTGACTAAGTGCACAGGGTCACAATACTAAACTTTGATTCTAAGTAGTAAGGCTTCCTTAACCTAGACAGCAATCTGTTTCAGTTTAAGGTTCTTTTATTATTGAAACCCTAATCACTTCTTTTATCTGAAATTGTGTAAAGAATGTCAGTTTTGTTTCTAATGATACAAAAAACACTCAACATTTCATTTTAACACCGAGACTTGAAGGAGTAAACAAAAGAAATTATAAAAGTTATTCTAACCATTATCATCTATTATAATCCCAAATGTAAAAAAGTAATTTGTTATTTACATCTGATGTTGCTAAAATTTTTCTATTTTACTTTTATTTTCAAACCTAGTATTTCAGGGTGTTAATATTTGTTTATGTTTTAAAAGTTTTTAATTTTTTAACATGAAAAATGTTAAATTATACATTAAATCAAATTTAAATATTAATAGAAAATGCCTTTAATTTCTCTTCTTTAAAATACAGAAGAGAAAGATATCAATCTACTATTATATGAAAGGAACTTCTCTATGTGTGTATATATATGGACTCAGAAATAGCTGGGCCGATTTTTATGAAATTTTACACAAATGTACTTTATGTATCTGGCAGTTTTTAGGTTTTGTGTCGGAATGTCTTTGATAAGTATCGCTAATTGATAATTGAAAAGATCCAATGAAAGAAAGAACAGGCGATTTTGACTAAAGTGAACATCTTATAGAGTCTAACATCACAAACATTTGAGAATTTTTATTACCACACAAGCAAAAACGCCCAGTATATAAATTTAACAGTAGATTCTTTCATATGGCAGGGGTGCGTTCGAAATGAATGTTTCTGTTTAGAGGACAATTGAATTATGATACTTGACTTTTGCATTTTAAACTTTAATTCAAGCCATTATAGATAAAATTATATAAAATCAACAGTAGGTTCTCTACAGCGCAATATAGACTACAATGTATTGTGGACTAAGTCGTCAATACTGAGGTGACAATGCGGTCACTGCAGGGAGGCATGTGAAGCTTCCTCCCAGTATGCCATGATAGGTCCTCAATTAGAGAAAGCAATCAATTGATTTGATTGAAAAATGGACGTTTTCACCAATTTTGATGATAATAAAATTATGAGAGTGTGAAACATTCATTGATCATCATTCAATCCCGGGCAATGTCAAGTCTTCCTGCTAGTTTTTATGCATTTTTATGTTAATTTTAATAAGTTTATGATAAACATCAACAAAAGAAAATAACTCTGGCAAGGATGAAAGGGATATAATTTTTTACTGGTTAAAGGGTCAGTTGCTGAATTGCAACTTCTAAAAATCAGTGTGCTGAGCAACAAACTACTCTTATTTGTAAGAACTAAACATAGTTTCTCTCTTAGAAACAAGACTCTCCATATTGAGCATGTGTAATGTTTTTGACAAACAATATTTATGTTCAGTCTTCAATATCTTCTGGATGACCTACACTAATGAGCCCGCTTAAGCATTAAGATTATTATAATGAAACAATGTCTTTAGTGGTCAGGTTACATAGAGCATCTAAATGACAACTGTCTTCCTAAACAGACATTATATGATGATTGGTCAGTAGAAGGCAAGAACCTCCAGTAAAAATCAAAGATGCTTTAAAAACTGACAGAAAATTACCCTTAAAATGTCAACATCAGCATGAATGCATGGGAACATCTTACCATAGATAATAAGCAATGGAAACATTGGATTGTTATTAGTATCAACCTTTTCAAAAACAACCAAATATTTTATAAAGAACTGAAGCACCGAATAAAATATTTACATAAAAATCTTTGAGAAAAAGAATCAAAAGAAAATAACTTATAACCTATATTTTTACATTGTGTCACTTTCGGATTATATGTCAATTGGAATACCACATTTGAATATCCAATTCAGCATGGGCAAATCAATTTCAGAATTGTGATCATGTAATGGCAATGATAATTTGATGCAAAAGATACAAAATATGTTTTTAAATCATTAGCATCAGGTGTGAAAATTATTTTAAAGGTTGAATATTTACAAAATTTGAATATTTTTTGTGAGCACTGACAGTTTTACTGCTGGCAAAAATATTTTTAAAATTTGTAATGTTCAAACACATTGTCTTCAATTAAAATATTTTCATTATTCTCAATAAATCAAAAAAGAATAAATAATGATCATCTAATCTATAAAATTATCTTGCCAGATTTTTCATGTAAGTACATCTGTCATATCGATATTTGATTCTGATTAGCAATTTCTTCTTTTTTTATCTTTGCAACATGTCCTTTACAACTAAAATGTGTAATTCGCTTCAATGGCTTTACAAAAAATAATTATTCCAGCAAAGAAGATAGTTACAATAGAGGTAGTTTTAAATAATTGACTACAAAACTCAAAATTTAATGGACATAATTCCTCTTTTAACTTAAAGATAAAATATGAATTATCTTCCCTAAAAAAAAACAAAAAAAAAACAAACAAAAACAAACAACAACAAACAAACAAGCAAGTAAAAGAACTCTTTCGTTTTTTGATGATGGATTTGATATGATCCAAAATTAATAAGAAATGTTTCAACTTTAAAAAAAGAAAAGAAAAAGAAATTTAAATGGTTTTTTCTTTATTTAATAAAATATTTGCCTCTTAACATGCTCCAAAACAGTTTTGTCTGTTTATTCAAATATTTTTATATTTTATATATAGATTCCTTTATCCCTGTGTGACTTACAAATTATAACTTTTTAAAACATTTAAACTAAAATAATATTAATGAAGTCTGATCTATTCCAAGTAAGCACAGTTAGTACATAATAAAAATAATCATTAGTAAAAGTGAAATGAATATTAACAGTAATAAAAGATTGCTTCCTTTCTTTCATATTCAATTGAAATAGATTATTTTTCAGTAGAAAAATAAAAGTAATCTTCATCTTATTCAATTAAAAACAGCATAATATTAAATATTGCAGTGAGTAGATTAGCTAGTGCATATTAGCAATTATGTAAAAGGTGCTGTAGTTGAAAGGTCAGAAGAGATTAAAAAAGTTGACCTAGACTGTCTTACTGTGAGGACAGGAAGTTTATAAAGAGCAGAAGTGAATTCTAGAATGAAGTTGGAGGCAGTCTTGAAAGATAATCAAGGATGAAAGAGATATAAACGATATGTAAAAGTGACAAGCTTTGATTGGCTCTTTCTCCCTCTTTTTTTCTCTTTCCATCCATGAAACTTACCATCTTGAGACAATTACAACTTAAAATAATTGTGACTCAAAATAAACTCTTCATTCTCTAAATGTGTGTTGTTTGAATTGCATAATTATGTAAGAAAAGCATGTGACCTCATTGTCACCTCAGTATTGACGACTTAGTCCACAATACATTGTAGTCTATATTGCGCTGTAGAGAACCTACTGTTGATTTTATATAATTTTATCTATAATGTCTTGAATTAAAGTTTAAAATGCAAAAGTCAAGTATCATGGTTCAATTGTCCTCTAAACAGAAACATTCATTTCGAACGCACCCCTGCCATATGAAAGAATCTACTGTTGATTTTATTTTAATTTCCAGCAACATATTTACACAAACATATTTGTGATGGTCCTCAGTAATGGGGGAGAGTAGCACATAGGAGGTGCACACATGAAACTCCCAATCAAAGTATGGCTTTAAATTAATTAAATGTTTAAAAAACTAAATGAGTATGTGTGGGGAAAACCGTAATTTACCTGAATAGCATGGGTTTCGTATTTTTTTTTTTACTTCTAAGAAAAAAACCAAAAAAACCTTAAAATGCTGACATCAGATTTATATATGTGACGGTCATGCAAATTTACGTGTGAGACATGCAAATTAGAGGCGAGGGAGTTTGTTGAACCGGCATAAAAGAGGAAAAAAAAAGGAACCGGCGCAAGTACGAAGACAGCGTGTTAGGAGAATGCGTGGCGAAATGAGACTATTGAAATTGAATCAGAAAAGACAGAACAACAAATTTGACTCGGTTCAAATACCGTAGAAGCTATTTCGACCTTTATATCACCTTTTGGCCATGGAGACTAAGATGTTTGATGTCTGGTTGCTTCTGGAATTTAGTGGTGCTTCCACCGATATGCCCATTATCAAGTGGATTGAAAATGTGGAGCTTGTATGTGAGCTTTGCACCATGAAAAATGTTGAGCGCATCCTGCCATTGAGATTGCGAGGTGGAGCTCTGGCCATATACAGGCAACTTAGTATGGAGCAGAGAGCGGATGCAGAACAGATCAAACAAGCCCTTTGCTACTGATACATTTAATGCATATGACCAGTTTGTCACTCGACAACTTCGTCCTAACAAGACAGTGGACAAGTTTTTTGCTGAACTATGACGCCTGACCCAGTTGATTGGAGGACCGTGGCCTGATTGTTGGCTGACATGTGCATTTGCGTCTGGACTACCGCAACATGTTAAACATGTGTTACTTGCCTCATCCAGGATGGAAACAATGAGTACAGAACAACTGTTAACCTGAACAAGAGCTATTATGATCGACCATGACAGCCCTGCAGAATTGGATGCTGCTACCTCTGTCAGACGATCACCTACAGAATCAAATGTGCACTGTGACAATGAAAAATTTATTTGCTACAAGTGTGCTGGTTCCAACCACTTAGCGAGGGACTGCTTACAGAACCGCGAAAAGAGGTTGAATAGTCGAGCGTGCAAAGTCCGTCGTGAGATATGTTGCTTCAGATGCAGTGGCCTTGGACATATATCATCACAGTGTCAGGGAAACGCCGAAGGGGAGGAGGAAGCAGCATTAGTCTCCTTCCCGACAAACTAAACACTGAGACTCTTCCTTCCATGAAAGTATGTGTAGATAGGCAGGAGTGGACAGCGTTAATCAATTCCGGGTGTTCACAGACTTTAGTGAGTAAAGCTGTGTGTCGCTTTTGGAAGCGGAAGTCAGCAGGAGTACTGACAGGTGATGGAAGGACATTGAACTGCCAAGGAGACGGCAGAGTAAATGTAGAGGTTGGCCGAGTTCCTGCTGTCGACATTGAAGCCTTGATCGTGGATAAACAGCTGCTGGGTTTTTATTCCTACTGCTGGGAATTGATGCCATCAGAAAACTCAGAGTTCATTTCACGGAATCAGATGAAGCACGTTTTGGAGGCTTAAACAAATGTGCTGCCATCTTTATTGATGAGCCGAACTTTAGCGTGACTTATGACCACATTAATAAAGAATGGACTGCATCATGGAAATTGGCAAATAGTTGCTCTCCCAGTAAATTGAATAACAGTGTGCAAGAATACACAATGCCTTGTCATGCCAGAGATGTCTATGAGAAAGAAATTCAACGGTGGCAGCAGAATGGATGTCTGGTGCCATATTCAGAAGAAGAACTTGGCCCACCCAAAGGCCTAATTCTCTTAATGGCGGTCGTACAGGAGCAGAAGCACAAGGTACGTCCAGTTCTTGATTACCGGGAATTGAACGAATTTGTGGATGCCTTCACTGCCAATGCAGAATGTGCGCAGAGAAACTAAGAGAATGGCTGCGACAAGGAGTTAATGTGTCGCTTATGAATCTGTGGAATGCATATCTTCAAATCCACGTTGACAAAGCATTATGGCCTTTTCAAACAGTTATTTTCAGGGGCCAGCGCTTTTGTCTCACGCGGTTAGGATTCGGGCTGAATGTGGCACCACTTATTATGAAGTCTGTAATAGACGCGACCATATCTCAGGACCATGCAATCAAAAATGCCACATCAGCATATGTAGATGATATTTTCATTAATGAAAGTGTAGTTCCTGCATCACGCATGCAACAACATTTTCTAGACTATGGCTTGGTGTCCAAGGATCTGATGCAACTGAAAGATGGAGCCAGAGTTCTGGGTTTGCAAGTCTGGAAGAAAGACGGCACACTGCAATGGAAATGAGGAGGTCCAATTCCAGGAATCTCTGATGAATTGACCCGTCGACACATATTTTCTCTTTATGGGAAACTCGTGTGTCATTTTCCCGTATGTAGATGGCTCTGGGTAGCAGTCGCATTTATCAAGTGCCTAGCAACTGCAGTATCGAAAGGCTGGGATGACAGAATCAAAAATGCATCTCTGGCACTTTGACTGGGAAAGTGTGTGTGAACACGAAAGCAGCTGGTGAAATGCTCATCAGGTGACGGTTAGAAACTTTGGAATCACTGGCAAAAGAATATGAATTGTCCATCGATATTAAACTTGTGAAGTCCTATCAGAATCACGCAGATAATCTCACCAGAGTGCCATGCAGGTGGATGGATCTACTCAAGGAAGGAACAGAGCCGATGCTTGGGAGTTGCGCAGCAGTAAGACAACTGGACAGGAACCAGGTGGCCGATATCCATCATCCAGGAGTAAAACAAACTCTATATTTTGCCAGGATGGTGGATCCGCAAGTGTTCAAAGAGGCTGCTAAATCTGTTGTGAAAGCATGTGAAACCTGTCGATCAATAGATCCAGCACCTGTGCGCTGGATAAAAGGAAAAATTGATGTAAAGAACAACTGGGACAAACTGGTAATGGACGGAACCCACCACAATGGTGAGAATTTTTTAACCATTATCGACTGTGGCCCCTCTAGATTTGCAATTTGGCGGCCACTGCATTGGACAGATACACCCACTGTAATCCAACAGTTGGAGAGTATTTTCCTTGATCGAGGCCCACTGATGGAAATACTGACCAACAACGCTACTGCTTTCACCAGTAAGGAGTTCCAGTTATTTGCAAACAATTGGGACATACATCTGCAATTTCAATGTGCTTACTCACCAAGTGGAAATGGTATTATAGAGCGAAGCCATAGAACCATTAAGACCATCGCAGCCAGAAAGAACTGTTCAATACTGTATGCGGTCTACTGGCACAATTTCACCCCAAAAGGATAACATTTCATCTTCCACCGCACCAGGGGATGTGCTGCATAGATACCATGTACAAATCAAAGGTATCGAAACTAACCCACTGCCCAAACCAGAAGTGATTGAAAGGAAGTATGAAAAAGGAAACATCGTTTGGGTTAAAAATCCATGTGGCAGGTGCACAACGAAATATAACACTGGTCGGGTTATTGAAGTGATCAGCCTGCAGTCTGTGAAAGTTGATGCGGTGTCTAGACACGTTAAAGACCTTCGACCAGTAACCTGGATGCACTTGTCAAATGATGAAAGTGATTCTGAGAACAGTGAGCGGCTAATCTATTTTAATTCTGATCCGCTTGAAAATGATTCTGATGCTAGCAACCTCCCAGCTGATGAAGCATCTACTGAAAGCCCACCCACAGACGAATGTACGCACGAAAGTCAGGGTCACGTTATTCTTCTTTGAAGAAGTACCCGAGATGGATATTACCTCCCTGCCCTCTTTGTGATCATGAGATCGGGGGGGGGGGATGTGGGGAAAACAGTAATTTACCTGAATAGCATGGGTTTCGTGTTTTTTTTTACTTCTAAGAAAAAACCAAAAAAACCTTAAAATGCTGACGTCGGATTTATATATGTGACGGTCATGCAAATTTACGTGTGAGACATGCAAATTAGAGGCGAGGGAGTTTGTTGAACGGGCATAAAAGAGTAAGAAAAAAGGAACCGGCGCAAGTACGAAGACAGCGTGTTAGGAGAACGCGTGGCGAAATGAGACTATTGAAATTGAATCAGAAAAGACAGAACAACAAATTTGACTCAGTTCAAATACCGTAGAAGCTATTCAACACAATCAGATTTGGTGCCATAGATCAAGAAATTTCCAGCATGGAAATATTTTGAGGAAGAAGAAAAAAGAGTTATTATAAAGATACTATGTGAAAAAGAAGAAAAGAGAAAAAAAAACACAATGTAGGTACAAAATTTTGAAAAAAAAGGAAAAACAGATGAAATTTGAAATAATTAAAGGACACCAGAAAGAAAGAAAAAGGATACTTCACAACATGGTGTCTCTATGTGTAAACAATTTTTTTTATTTTTTAGTGAAAATAAGAAATCCCAAATAAAAATTGAGAAATATTTATCATTTTTTTTTTTTTAACCTCACTCAAAATCAATTCTTTTGTAAAAAGAAAATCAGATAAAAATTATACACAATTCTCTTTGTTTTTTTTAACATGAATTGCTTACCTTTCCATGGACAGCACATGTACAACGTTCTTTGCCGAGAGGTCCAGGACTGCTGACATCTCCTAACAAACAGCACATAAGAATTAAAAGTGAACAATTAGAAATTGAGACAGTGTTCCCACTATCACCCCACTTTATCTAAAAGCAATCAATGTTTGAATACTTTTTATAGTAAAAATATCAGTTATACAATTTTAATGACATTTTCAACTATACAATATATTAAATATTTTAGAATACAAGTTTTCAAAGTAAACATATGTTTTCAAAATGGAAGTTTGACAGAATTTTTAATTTAGCCAGATGTGACATAGTTACAAACATTTGTACATATTCATTTACAACAGCATCTTATGTGGTTAAAACGTAAACCAAAAAAGGAGGCATTCAGAGTACTGTCCTCTTCTCAGAAAATCAAAGAAAATTGAAAAATTAATGGTAGACAAGATGAAATTATGTAGATCAAAGGATGGGGAGGGCATGTTCAATTTCAAATCTATATAAAAATAGAAATAATAAAAACATTGAAAGAAAAGAAAATGTAAATAAAATATAAATTTTGGAGACTTCCTATATTGAAAGAAAATGCACTTACCTTGTAAAAACTGAATAAATCTTTCTAAATCTGTAATTTGTGTTTTTAATTGTTCAACTAATTTGCCCTTTACTTTGGCCGGATTAACAATCTGAAAAAAAGGGGGAAATTAGCCAATAGAGCGAAAATTTGAAAACTTTTACATAAATTCCAATCTATCAAATTCAAATACAATTGCAAGTTCTAGAGAAAATGAAATAGTTTTATGTTTATGAATTTTTTTTTTTTTTTAGATCCGAATAGATAATTTGGATTATTTCTATTATTTGTTCTTATCTTGAATGTTATTTTCACTGTAGTATTAAAGCCCCCCCCCACTCCAAGTGTTGGTAAGTAAAAAAAGAAGAGTTAAAAAACAAAAGAAATAGAAAATAGGGTTTATCAGTAAACAATGGATTGAAATTGTACCTTAACACATACAAAACAGTTATGGTCGGGTTTTAATTAGTGTTGGGACGATTAATCGGTATTGGAATCAGGAATCAGAAAAATTGAAACTTTTGAGGGCATTGGAATTGGAAAAATTTGTGCCCAATTTCCGATTCCAAAATCGATTCTTTTAATATTTTCTTAACTTAATTTACATTGCTTGTACTGATGATAAATCTTTATTGTTTTTAAACGATTAGTAAAACTAAACTCTATAGATCATAATAACATCTAAATAAGATGTAATTTTTTTATTTGCATAAAACAAACAAAAAAAACTTGAAACTTTGGAACAATTCATTTGGTAACCTCTACAAGAATGCAGTTTATTTACAAGGTATCAAAAAATTGTTTAAATTAAAGAAATATTTTGTCAAGAAAAATAAAAATAGAACATAAAAAGTGTTGTTTTCTAATCTTTAATTTATCTATTTTATAGGTTTATGCTTTTGCCCAGTTGGGTTTTGTCCGGCAGGTTTTTCGTCTGCTCCCTCACTCAGCATTGACAAATATGACAAGGAATGGACAAAACATTGAATTGAATTTGAAATGAATTTATGAATTTTAATGCTTCCATGTGAAAAACTTTTAGCATCAAATTTTCTTTGATTCTGCAGTTATCATTTACTTATGCTTAGACTTAGGGATTCAAGTATTTTTTGCGTTTACTTGCCAAATGTCTAGATGATGCTTCTCAGAGAGTTCACAGTTCAAACGAATGGGCAAGTTTTATTTTCTTGGAGCCGCTATGTCTGACTACCGTGTCCTCTGAAATTGTTAATGTTTTAAATTATTGCATCTTTCTCTAAAAAAGTTAAAAATATACATAAATATCTCACAATAAATTTATCAAAGTCTTGGATAAAATACATAAAGGGCCACATCATTTATATGTTTGCCAAATTAAAAAAAAAAATATCTACATTTAAAAGTACCCTCCCCCCAATGATAATTTACTTTTTGGGGCAATATTTGTGAACCCACTAAAACAAAATTTAGAATTTAGGATGGAGGGTTAGTAGCACATATAAATTTAGGGCAATTATTGAATAAATATCGATTGAAAGTAGCTTTTTAAAAAGTAACTACCCTTCCCCCAAAATTATATTTTACAAAATATCTCAAAATGTTAGGGGTTCTTTAAAACCAAATAAAATCGACTTTTATAAGTTATGAACACGCTTCATACTACTGTTGAGTGTTCCTATTTACTTGCCTCCCCAATAGGGTAAAGTTAGACACAAGATCGTTTTTTTTAAAGGTGGGGAATATCCAACTCCAAAAAAAGGGGCACTTTGGGTTGGAACAAAAATAAAAATTGCCTCAGTCTAGAAGGATTTCTCTTTCATTAAACGAGGAGAGAAGGTGAAGTGTAGCACCATAACAGATACTACATTTTGTTAACATTTCAATTAATATAACCTCCGACCGAAATTCTGTGCAGATTCTTGAGTTCAACAGAAAAATTCCTAAGGTCAAGAACACAAAACAGAACAATTTAATGTTAATATTTTTTTTAATTGGAGTGAGGGATGGAGGCCCTCTTATTAAAACCATATTTCCTGCAAGAACTGTTCCAAAAATTCATTTTCAATTGATATTTATTCAATAATTGGCCTTCTTTTCCAAGCTGGCAATTTTTTCGTTGCCCTTTCTTCCGTTGCCTTTTTTTCCATTGCTCAATTTTCCTAAATTCATAAATTTAACGTAAAATGATCACCGTTTCTGGGCCATTCTAATTGTTTTAAAGCAGTCAACTGAATTTTTTACCACTGACCCCAAAGTCCAATTGGCAAAATCATAAAACCACAAGTAATCGCTTTATTTTTCATATCATCACCCAGACTTAGGGTTAGTAGTAGGAGGGGGTAATGTCTTTTATAACTTCTGACAATGAAATATTTTATTACTACAGGAACATGGCCAAAATTAAAAACAATAAAAATCCGTTAACTGTTCTTAAAATACTGTCTGACTTGAAAGAGGTGATCATTCTACGTTAAATTTATATGCGAAACTGTTTTTCAGATTGTTTACATGCAATGGCCTAAACAATGGGAATCAAATTTTTCTTTTTGTAACAAAAAAGTTATAATTGCGATTGGTAAACAATGAAAACAAGAGAAACAACAATAATTTCATTAAATTGCAGGATTTACATGTACATTTTTACACGTAACTGTTAAAAATGAATTAAAAACATTACCTCTAAACACTCATAATAATAAAAAATAAATATAAAACGATTTATTTAGGAATTTAAAGTGCAAGATCAGTTTCACACAAAAAATTTAATGTAAAATAAGCATATCTTTCTGAAACATTCTAGTGTGTTAGGGCAGTTAACCAAAAACAAATTAACAAAAAAATTTTTATTAGAGACAAATTATGTGCATTTATTTGGGGGATGTCCACTTTTTTAAGTGATTATGCATGGTTTTACGATGTTGTCAATCGAACTTAAGTTAGTGGTAAACAATTTAGACATAAAAAAATGACTGTTCGAAAAATGGAAAAATTACAAAAAGAGATCATTAAGCAAAAACAATCCGTGCTATTTAACAATATCTGTCTGCTTGAAAACATACTGCCTAAATACACAGATATATATATATATATATATATATATATATATATATATATATATAATGAAAATTACAATTGAATTTACCAAAATGATCCAAGATGGTAAAATTAAAGTAAATTATAAATATTAAAGAATTAATATTTATAAAATTATCTCAGGCAGATATAAAAGCTCGATAATACCAAATAGGAAATAGAGCTTATAATATGAGCAAACAGTTAATGAAATATGTTAAAAAACACTTTGAAATGAGTTAAAAACATATTAAGTGTTTCCTTTTCAGATTAAATATGTTTTTAACTCATTTCAAAGTGTTTTTTAACATATTTCATTAACTGTTTGCTCATATATATATATATATATATATATATATTGGGGAGTTAAAAGAATAAGATCGATTCTTTAAGAGGAGACTTGTCGGGATAATGCAGCGCTCAATAAGAAGGTCCCTATATTTCTTTATACAAATTTTACAATAAATTTTTTAAATGACTCATTCTAACTTGATCTACTTTTTAATTACATTTCCAATTCATCTCTAATTCCCATGGTTTACACCCCTGAAATAAGTTTCCACACCAAAGCATTTATAAACTACCCTTCCGCTAACTCAACTGGTCAAACCCCAAAGCCTTCTCGCCACCCCTTATCCTTGGCCATTAGTACATATATTTCCCTCCTTACCTTGTTCCTTATTTTTACTTGGCTACTGATATCTTCTAATTCAGTGTCTGTTAATCACTTGTTTTCAAAAAGCTATTTCTTATTTCTTTTGAGCTATCGCACGATTATAAACCAACTTTTTGCTATCCAGTAATCCACAGATTATTCTTCAAAGTAAAAAAATAACATTACACTAACTCTTTTGAAGCATAACCCAACATCAGAACTCCTTAAATCGTCCACAACAAACCATCTTACTTGCCACTCCAGATGTGCAAAATTTGGAAAAAAAGACAGCATCTTAACTAACTGGCAATTTTAACCATCTTCTGTCACGTTTTCTATATATTTTTTTCCGACTTTACTGTATTAAAAGGAATTCAAAATTCCTTCACCAGCTGCAACACGCTACTCTGACTCCCCTGTTGAATTGGATTTTGAAACTGAACTTCCCTAATTCACTACAAAGTTTCTGTTCATCAACAATATAAAAAAATGTATTTCTATGACTACTTTGCATTCAACTTGAACCTAAGAATACTGGATAACATCTATATTCTTTTGCTACTTAAGAATTTTCACTGTAAAATTTTTCTTTCTTATTGATGTATTTATATTTTTATTTTACTTTGTATTTTATTTTTATTCTTTATATTTAATACTTTTTGTAGTTCTTATATTTTTTTAAATAATTTTATACTTGATATGTCGTGTATAATACTAAATAAATGTTCAACAACCAACCTGTTCTAGTTGGTGTCGGTTTATAAATATGAGCTATCTGCTCATGTGCAAATTATACTTAATTTGCATATCACTACATCTCCCTATAACGGAGGGGCTTTATGCTGCGAGTATTTCTTGTACTTCTTCTTGTGCCCTTCTGAACATCTTCCTTTATCTCTCTCTCCTTTTCCTTAGAGATTTGGATCTATCACGTCTTTCCCTATAATCGAACGGTTCCTCCTGCATATTCTGATCTTCCTCTTCTGAATTGTCTCATTCTACTTATTCCTCCACAGTCTCATTTTGCATTAACTCTTTTGTAACATCAATAGTGGGCAGCTCTGAAGGCATTTCCTCATCCGATTGTTCTCCTTGGGATCTTATTTGATCAACATAAGCTAGAACTCTGTTCCCATTTTCTTTATTTAATATTGCAGTATTATGTCCTTTCTGCATAATAAATTCTGCTGACTCGGCTTCTGTGTTCCTGTTTCTTTTGTACCACATCTTTTGATTTGTGGCATATGACATAGTTAAAAGGGATCTTAATTGTCTGCTCATTAAGGCAGATGGACTTTCTGGCCTGCCTGCATGTGGAATTGTTCTATAACTTAGCAATAGTCTTGGTAGGAAAGCATTGATTTTCTCCTGTTGCAAACATGCTTTTAAGCCCTTTTTTACCGTCTGGACCATCCTTTTTGCTATCCCATTACTTTGAGGGTAGTAGAGAGGGGTCTTGAAAGGTCTCCATCCTATTTTTCTTAGCCATTCATGCAAATCAGCATCTGCAAATTCTTGTGCGTTATCAGTCACCAACGTTCTTAGTTTCTCGAAACTATTACTCTTAATATTTGTTTTACAGTGGTACTTTTTTTATCAGGTACTCTCACCACTTCAGACCAACCTGACTATACATCTACTAATATTAATAATAGTCCTATCTCATTGACATAGGCATAATACATGTGTACTCTGCTCCATGGTTCCTGGGCCACACATGTATCTTCTTTTGCATGAAATTCCTGAGTTCTGTGCATTTTTTTGCATCTTTTTACGTAGTCTTCTACATCTTTTGAGAACCCTGGACACCCACCATGCTTCCAATTTTAATCTGCTTTGCGTAGCTGCCACTCCACAATGTACATAATCATGTACACTTTTTATAACCTGTCTCCTCTGTGCTTCTGGGGGAACTACTAAGTCTCCATTACATATTACCACGTTTTTTATAGTCAGTGTATGTCTTAATTCTTTGAATGGTCTTTCAGCCATTGAATAATTTACCTGGTGATTCTCTTTTATTCTCAGCACTATTCTGTTTAACACTGAGTCATTTGTAGTTTTAGTAGCCACTACAGATATTACATCCGTTTCTACAAGGTGCAGGAATGTATCTTCAAATTCCTCATTTTTTTTGTCCTTATCCTCTCTATAAAACCTCAATCTAGATAAGACATCAACGTGCGGTATTGTATTCCCTTTAACATATTCAATGTCAAAGTCAAACGCCATCAGTCTAATCGCCCAACGTAATATTCTCGACATTGTAACTTTTGATAGTTCTTTTCTTGGGTGTAAAATAAATTCCAGTGATCTGTGATCACTTTTCAACAAGAATTTTTTTCCCATCAAGAACTGTCTTGCTCTGTCCGTTGTCCACACTATGGCTAGTGCCTCCCTTTTTATATTTGAATAACTGTGTTCAGTTGTTGTTAATCTCCTCGACATCTTGTGACAAAATACCAAATATGGAATGCTCACTAGTGTCAGTAGTTAGTTCTTTTTAGGGTTAAAAATTTGTACTATTGGCTTTTTCGCCAAAATCTGTTTTAAGTTTTCAAAGGCTTCCTGTTGGTGTTCTAATCAAATGAATTCCGCATTTTTTTTTCTCAACTTCACAAATGATTCTGTTAACTTGTTATATTTTGGTACATATTTTCTATAAAAATTTACCAAACCCAAGAAAGACTCCAACTCTTTTTTATTTTTTGGTGTAGTCACTTTTAGAATTTTCTCTATTAGCACTTTATCTGGAGAGATCCCTTTCTTTGATATTGAGTAACCCAAAAATGATATTTCATTACTGTTGGTTACACACTTTTTTGTTTTTGTATTTATTGTCATACCAGCGTCTCTTAGCCGGTTCAGTATATTTTCAGTTTTTTTTCTTTAAACCATCTTCATTTAAATCTCCAACACACATATCATCTTGATAACAGATGGTATTTTCAACATTTCCCATTACTTTTTTAATAGCTTTTTGAAAAATTGCACTTGCCGTTTTATGCCATACAGCATCCTTTTCCACCTTAACAGGCCTGTAGGTGTGTTTATTGTCGTCACTTCTTTAAAATTTTCATCTATGAGTATTTAGTGGAGCTGATTTTAGGTCTATCTTCGAAAATACTTTCATTCTGGCAAGTTTATATAAAATAGGGTACGAGTTGGTGCAAACTTTATGGTTCACCTCTATTTTATAATCTCCACAAATTCTCAAGTCACCGTCTTTTTTTTAAATATCACAATGGGTGATGCCCATTTACTTCCTCCTGGCGGGGCAGGTTCTAATAAGTCTTGCTTTATTATCTTTCACAACTTAGCTATTACTAACGGTAATAAATGCACTGGTACTTTTCTTGCTTTGTAGTAGGAGGGGGGGCATTTTCTTTTAATTTCAGACTAGCTTCATAATTTTTTAATTTTCCTGTTTTTTCATTTCTATCGCATTAATCAACTTAGTTGAATTTATTTTTAATACGTCATTACCCAATAGTCCATGCATTTTTCAGCAATTTGTAACTATAATGGTAACTACTTCATATTTTTCTTTTAATTCTATTGAATCTTCAAAGTAACCCATAATTGCTATTTTTTTTAATTATATTTTCACCCCAAACAAGGCACATTACTACTTTGATGTAGTTATAGGGTTACTATGTAGGGGGTTGGGCAGCAAGATGTCTGTTCACATTACACTTGAACTTCTGCATGTACAGTTGTAGAAGCAGGGACCTGGAAGGGAGCTCCAAAGTCTAGCAGTTCCAGGGAAGAAACTACTGGAGTAGAAAGCTCTCGTACATCTAAGGATCTCTACTGTGTAGGGGTGGGATTTAGCTGCTAGTCAGGTTTGTTGGGGGTATTTACATCAACAGGGTACAAGTGCTTGCAGTTCGTCAGAGAATTTACCATTAAAATACTTGTAGAACAGGCAGAGGGATGCAACATTACGTCGATGGGACAGAGGCTGAAGCTTCAGGGCCCATCAGGTTGGCGACTCTCTTTTGAATCCTGTCCTGTGACTAGTAGACGATGCACCAGCCCAAATATGACAACAATACTCCATACATGGACGAATGATAGCCTTATAGAAGTACAAGATACTTTCAGGCATTAGTAGTTTTCTAGCACAGTAGAGAGAGCCTACAATCGAGCCATCAAACTGACATAATTGTATGTTACTTTTTTTTAAAAACGGTTTTCCCATTTTTTCCTACAAGTTTCTGGGTATTATAGTCACTTCACTGCCAGTGTTTATTTGCATTTCAACAACACAATCGTTAGTTTTCATTTTTTTTATTTCCGTTTTTGGATCCAGTATTTTGTATATAATCTGCTTTACATGAAAAATTTGTCTATTTTCATCCTCTATTTTTTCCACATTTTTCGTTTTACATACTTCTTTGAAGTGATTCTTTTTTAAACACTTTGAACATGTTTTTCCAAACACTAGGAATTTTTCTTTTTTCATTAGATGAATTTTTCCACAGCATGTACAATTTTTTCTTTTCATTTTTACCATATATGTTTCAGCCATTATTTCTTCATAGGAGTTATTTTTATCCTGTTGTTGTATAAATTCTAGACACATATTCAAAGGCATGTTTGTAAGTTGTAACTGTTCCATTAGCTTATATCTATGTGCCGAATTATGCATACCTTCAATTAATCTTAGTTGAATTAAGTCTTCTTCTGTTGTCTGTTTTTCTGTTCCTAGTTTTTCAAAGTCACAGTATTTACTTGCACTTCTTAACTGGTGTAAATATTTTATTATCAGTTCATCCACTTCCTGCTTCATTGCCATAAACTTGGTCCTTTCTGCTATCACCACTCTTTTCTTCGGCCTCATGTTTCCTCTGATAACCTGACTTATTTCTTTGAAAGTCATTTTTTTCTAATTCTTGAGGGTAAACCATTGTAGCAACCTTCATAATTACTTCACAACCAGCGCTAGCCATGAACAAGTTGGTGATTTCATTTTTCCCTCCTCTGTTTTTGTTGTCTTTCAACTTTTTGCATCTCGTATTAGCAGTGAAGCATCAAATCCAAATATCTACATATTCTGGGTCTTCAAGGACCAAAGAGTATCTTATCGGCGACACCATTGATATGTCATGTATAACATTAAGTAAGCGTTCAACAACCAAGCTGTTCTAGTTGGTGTCAGTTCATAAATATGAGCTATTGCTCATATGCAAATTAAGTATAATTTTCATATGACTACATTATATTGTTATTTCATACTTTTTATGCCTTATATATTCTATCTTTTTATTCTACCATTTGTTTACCGCTTATTTTATTAATTTTTATTTTGTATCTTTTGTTCTTTTATGATATTACTTATTTTATTATTTTATTAATTTATATTTTTTATCTATTGTTCTTTTATTATATTACTTATTTTATTAATTTATATTTTTTATCTATTGTTCTTTCATTATATTACTTATTTTATTAATTTATATTTTTTATCTATTGTTCTTTCATTATATTACTTATTTTATTAATTTATATTTTTTATCTTTTGTTCTTTTATTATATTACTTATTTTATTAATTTATATTTTTTATCTATTGTTCTTTCATTATATTACTTATTTTATTAATTTATATTTTTTATCTATTGTTCTTTTATTATATTACTTATTTTATTAATTTATATTTTTTATCTTTTGTTCTTTCATTATATTACTTATTTTATTAATTTATATTTTTTATCTATTGTTCTTTCATTATATTACTTATTTTATTAATTTATATTTTTTATCTATTGTTCTTTCATTATATTACTTATTTTATTAATTTATATTTTTTATCTATTGTTCTTTCATTATATTACTTATTTTATTAATTTATATTTTTTATCTATTGTTCTTTTATTATATTACTTATTTTATTAATTTATATTTTTTATCTATTGTTCTTTCATTATATTACTTATTTTATTAATTTATATTTTTTATCTTTTGTTCTTTTATTATATTACTTATTTTATTAATTTATATTTTTTATCTATTGTTCTTTCATTATATTACTTATTTTATTAATTTATATTTTTTATCTATTGTTCTTTCATTATATTACTTATTTTATTAATTTATATTTTTTATCTATTGTTCTTTTATTATATTACTTATTTTATTAATTTATATTTTTTATCTTTTGTTCTTTCATTATATTACTTATTTTATTAATTTATATTTTTTATCTTTTGTTCTTTTATTATATTACTTATTTTATTAATTTATATTTTTTATCTATTGTTCTTTCATTATATTACTTATTTTATTAATTTATATTTTTTATCTTTTGTTCTTTTATTATATTACTTATTTTATTAATTTATATTTTTTATCTATTGTTCTTTTATTATATTACTTATTTTATTAATTTATATTTTTTATCTTTTGTTCTTTCATTATATTACTTATTTTATTAATTTATATTTTTTATCTATTGTTCTTTTATTATATTACTTATTTTATTAATTTATATTTTTTATCTATTGTTCTTTCATTATATTACTTATTTTATTAATTTATATTTTTTATCTATTGTTCTTTCATTATATTACTTATTTTATTAATTTATATTTTTTATCTTTTGTTCTTTTATTATATTACTTATTTTATTAATTTATATTTTTTATCTATTGTTCTTTCATTATATTATTTTATTAATTTATATTTTTTATCTATTGTTCTTTCATTATATTACTTATTTTATTAATTTATATTTTTTATCTATTGTTCTTTCATTATATTACTTATTTTATTAATTTATATTTTTTATCTATTGTTCTTTTATTATATTACTTATTTTATTAATTTATATTTTTTATCTATTGTTCTTTCATTATATTACTTATTTTATTAATTTATATTTTTTATCTATTGTTCTTTCATTATATTACTTATTTTATTAATTTATATTTTTTATCTTTTGTTCTTTTATTATATTACTTATTTTATTAATTTATATTTTTTATCTATTGTTCTTTCATTATATTATTTTATTAATTTATATTTTTTATCTATTGTTCTTTTATTATATTACTTATTTTATTAATTTATATTTTTTATCTATTGTTCTTTCATTATATTACTTATTTTATTAATTTATATTTTTTATCTTTTGTTCTTTCATTATATTACTTATTTTATTAATTTATATTTTTTATCTTTTGTTCTTTTATTATATTACTTATTTTATTAATTTATATTTTTTATCTATTGTTCTTTCATTATATTACTTATTTTATTAATTTATATTTTTTATCTATTGTTCTTTTATTATATTACTTATTTTATTAATTTATATTTTTTATCTATTGTTCTTTCATTATATTACTTATTTTATTAATTTATATTTTTTATCTATTGTTCTTTTATTATATTACTTATTTTATTAATTTATATTTTTTATCTATTGTTCTTTCATTATATTACTTATTTTATTAATTTATATTTTTTATCTTTTGTTCTTTCATTATATTACTTATTTTATTAATTTATATTTTTTATCTATTGTTCTTTTATTATATTACTTATTTTATTAATTTATATTTTTTATCTTTTGTTCTTTTATTATATTACTTATTTTATTAATTTATATTTTTTATCTTTTGTTCTTTTATTATATTACTTATTTTATTAATTTATATTTTTTATCTATTGTTCTTTTATTATATTACTTATTTTATTAATTTATATTTTTTATCTTTTGTTCTTTTATTATATTACTTATTTTATTAATTTATATTTTTTATCTATTGTTCTTTCATTATATTACTTATTTTATTAATTTATATTTTTTATCTTTTGTTCTTTTATTATATTACTTATTTTATTAATTTATATTTTTATCTATTGTTCTTTTATTATATTACTTATTTTATTAATTTATATTTTTTATCTATTGTTCTTTCATTATATTACTTATTTTATTAATTTATATTTTTTATCTATTGTTCTTTTATTATATTACTTATTTTATTAATTTATATTTTTTATCTTTTGTTCTTTCATTATATTACTTATTTTATTAATTTATATTTTTTATCTATTGTTCTTTTATTATATTACTTATTTTATTAATTTATATTTTTTATCTTTTGTTCTTTTATTATATTACTTATTTTATTAATTTATATTTTTTATCTATTGTTCTTTCATTATATTACTTATTTTATTAATTTATATTTTTTATCTTTTGTTCTTTCATTATATTACTTATTTTATTAATTTATATTTTTTATCTATTGTTCTTTTATTATATTACTTATTTTATTAATTTATATTTTTTATCTTTTGTTCTTTTATTATATTACTTATTTTATTAATTTATATTTTTTATCTATTGTTCTTTCATTATATTACTTATTTTATTAATTTATATTTTTTATCTATTGTTCTTTTATTAATTATTTTATTAACTTATATTTTTATCTTTTGTTCTTTTATTAATTATTTTATTCTTTTATAAATTTATATTTTTTACCTTTTCTTTTATTAATTATTTTATAATTTTATTAATTTATATTTTTTACCTTTTCTTTTATTATATTACTTATTTTATTATTTTATTAATTTATATTTTTTATCTTTTGTTCTTTTGTTTTATTACTTATGTTATTATTTTATTAGTGTATATTTTTTATCTTTTGTTCTTATATTTGATTACTTATTTTATTATTTTATTAATTTATATTTTATCTTTTGTTCTTTTATTTTATTACTTGTTTTATTTTTTTTTATTAATTCATATTTGTTTATCTTTTGTTCTTTTATTACCTATTTTATTATTTTTTTAATTTATATTTTTTATCTTTTGTTCTTTTATTACTTATTTAATTATTTTATTAATTTATATTTTTATCTTTTGTTCTTTTATTACTTATTTTATTATTTTATTAATTTATATTTTTATATTTGTTCTTTATATTTTATTAGTTATTTTATTATTTTATTAATGTATATTTTTTATTTTTTGTTCTTATATTTTATTACTTATTTTATTAATTTATATTTTTTTCTTTTGTTTTTTATTTTATTACTTATTTTATTATTGTATTAATTTATGTTGTATCTTTTGTTCTATTATAATACTTATTTTATTATTTTATTAATTTATATTTTTTATCTTTTGTTCTTTCATTTTATTCCTATTCTTATTATTTTATTAATGTATATTTTTTATCTTTTGTTCTTTTATTACTTATTTTATTATTGTATTAGTGTATGTTTTATCTTATGTTCTTTTATTTTATTTCTTATTTTATTATTTTATTAATTTATATTTTTTAATCTTTTGTTCGTTTATTAACTATTTTATTTTTTTATTAATTTATATTTTTTATCTTTTGTTCTTTTATTATCTATTTTATTATTTTACTAGCAGGGGTTACCCGGCGTTGCCTGGGTGATCGGCCCCCTACCCACTCCGAGGGGTAACAAAAAAAGTCACCCCTCTGGATTTACATGCTTGGTGCCGGCCTCCCCCCTTCAGGGAGAGATAATCTCCAACCCCACCTTCAGGGAGAAGGGTGCCTGGAGGCTTCTCCCCCCCCCCCAAAGAAAAAAGTCACCTCCTCCTGGCCTCTTCGCCCCCCCCTTGGGGGGGACACCGGCTCCCTCCTTTGGGGGAGAAACTGCCAAGCTCCCTCCTTTCGGGTGAGAAAATGCCAGGCTTCCCCTTTTGGTGGGGGGATGATGGCGTGGCCTTCGTTATAAAGATGGCCGGCCAGCTGAAAAAATGACGTCATCGCCGAGGTCCCAACAAGCAAGATATGTGGAACTCTTAGACTGTCAATAATGAACAGTACGTTACAAAACTTCAAAATTGAAAAGAAATAAAGAAAGAACACAATGATTTATACTGAAACTCATCTAATATTAATAATAAAAAAATAATTAAAAAAACACAAGTTGTTTGTTTAAGTATTATAAGCAATTGAATATTTCGTTGTATTATAGATTTTAAAGACTAGAATGCGTTCTTTAATTACTTATAAATTACATTTTAAAAAAGTGAAGGAACACGATTTGATTTGAAATAAACTTGAAGTTTATTTAATATAATTAAATGAAAATTATGCATGTAAGATTATGAATATTTGAAGCAGAACACAAGCAAAACATTTGATATGAGTTAAGACAATAAACAAATATCAAAATGAATTTTTTTAAAATCAAAATGAATGTTTGGGTTTGTATTACTGTACACATAGATTCGAAAAAGTTGTCAAAAAACAAATATATAACAAATAAATGTTATCAAAGGCAAGATAAGTTACTTTTCTACCATATTGGATATATTTTTCGTGTTTTTATTCAATGTAACATGTTTATTCAGCTCGAAAACCATACAGTGTTTACCGATGTATTGGAAAATTCAAGATGGCGTCTGACTCCCTCTTTAACACGGTAAGTTTGGGAAAAGGTGTTATAAATAAAAAACTGGATAAAATACTGTTAAAAACTTGCTCAATATATGTTACCGTGACATAGCTTGATATATATTCGGCGGGTTTTTAATAATATTCTTTCTAGTTTTTTATTTATAACACCTTTTCCCATACTTACCGTGTTAAAGAGGGAGTCAGACGCCATCTTGAATTTTCCAATACATCGGTAAACACTGTATGGTTTTCGAGCTGAATAAACATGTTACATTGAATAAAAACACGAAAAATATATCCAATATGGTAGAAAAGTAACTTATCTTGCCTTTGATAACATTTATTTGTTATATATTTGTTTTTTGACAACTTTTTCGAATCTATGTGTACAGTAATACAAACCCGAAATGAAAAGACCACGAGTGAACGCGCGTTTTTTTTTTTTAGTATAGTTTCATATATATATATATATATATATATAAATAAAAATAAGTATTTTTAAATTTTATCTTTCTAGCTTTAAAAAAAAGTTTTAAAATTTTATCAGCCGGCATAATTTATTTTTAAATATTGAAAGATTTCAGGAAAATTAATTTTTGCTAGATTTTTAAAACATGTGTGTCAACAGCTTAAAAAAATCGTCTCTTCAAAAGAACATGTTTTAAAGAGTGTGTGTGCGTGTGCTGGGTAGTAGTAGTAGTACTAATAATCTGTCCAGCGTTTGTTTTCGTGTTGTGTGTACGTGTGTGCGGCTAGCGCCAGAATGGCGGACGTTGTGTCGGAGGTTGGATTGTGATGTCTGGTGTAAGTTTCGTATTTTTGTAATTTGTAAATGGCAAGTTAGAAAAAAATTAAACCCTTCCAAGATGGACAATAAATAAGACCATAATATTTTATGGTAAAGTTAAGAGCGTAGGAACCATAGTTTTCTTAGGAGATGTGATTATTGGATTGACCAATTAGAAATCGTCTGTGGCACACACATCTCTGTTTTTATAGATATATAGATTAATTTATATTTTTTTATCTTTTGTTCTTTTATTATCTATTTTATTATTTTATTAATTTATATTTTTTATCTTTTGTTCGTTTATTAACTATTTTATTATTTTATTAATTCATATTTTTTTATCTTTTGCTCTTTTATTATCTATTTTATTATTTTATTAATTTATATTTTTTATCTTTTGTTCTTTTATTAACTATTTTATTATTTTATTAATTCATATTTTTTATCTTTTATTCTTTTATTATCTATTTTATTATTTTATTAATTTATATTTTTTATCTTTTGTTCTTTTATTAACTATTTTATTATTTTATTAATTTATATTTTTTATCTTTTGTTCTTTTATTATATTACTTATTTTATTATTTTATTATTTCATATTTTTTATCTTTTGTTCTTTTATTATATTACTTATTTTATTATTTTATTATTTCATATTTTTTATCTTTTGTTCGTTTATTAACTATTTTATTAATTTATATTTTTTTATCTTTTATTCTTTTATTATCTATTTTATTATTTTATTAATTTATATTTTTTTATCTTTTGTTCTTTCATTATATTACTTATTTTATTATTTCATATTTTTTATCTTTTGTTCGTTTATTAACTATTTTATTATTTTATTAATTTATATTTTTTATCTTTTATTCTTTTATTATCTATTTTATTATTTTATTAATTTATATTTTTTTATCTTTTGTTCTTTAATTATATTACTTATTTTATTATTTTATTATTTCATATTTTTTATCTTTTGTTCTTTTATTACTTATTTTATTATTTCATATTTTTTATCTTTTGTTCTTTTATTATATTACTTATTTTATTATTTTATTAATTTATATTTTTTATATTTTGTTATTTATTATATTACTTATTTTATTATTTCATCAAGTTGTATTTTTTATCTTTTGTTCTTTTATTATATTACTTATTTTATTAATTTATATTTTTTATCTTTTGTTCTTTCATTTTATTCCTATTGTTATTATTTTATTAATGTATATTTTTTATCTTTTGTTATCTTATTACTTATTTTATTATTGTATTAATATATATTTTATTTTATGTCCTTTTATTTTATTTCTTATTTTATTAATTTATTTTTTGATATTTTGTTCTCTTATTTTAATACTTATTTTATTACTTCATTAATTTTTATGTTTTATCTTTTGTTCTTTTATTTTATTACATATTTTATTGTTTCATTAATTTATATTTTTTTATCTTTTGTTCGTTTATTAACTATTTTATTATTTTATTAATTTATATTTTTTATCTTTGTTCTTTTATTATCTATTTTATTATTTTATTAATTTATATTTTTTATCTTTTGTTCGTTTATTATCTATTTTATTATTTTATTAATTCATATTTTTGTATCTTTTGTTCGTTTATTATCTATTTTATTATTTTATTAATTTATATTTTTTTATCTTTTGTTCTTTTATTATCTATTTTATTATTTTTTTAATTTATATTTTTTTATCTTTTGTTCTTTTATTATCTATTATATTATTTTATTAATTTATATTTTTTTATCTTTTGTTCTTTTATTATCTATTTTATTATTTTATTAATTTATATTTTTTATCTTTGTTCTTTTATTATCTATTTTATTATTTTATTATTTTATATTTTTTATCTTTTGTTCGTTTATTATCTATTTTATTATTTTATTAATTCATATTTTTTGTATCTTTTGTTCGTTTATTATCTATTTTATTATTTTATTAATTTATATTTTTTTATCTTTTGTTCTTTTATTATCTATTTTATTATTTTTTTAATTTATATTTTTTATCTTTTGTTCTTTTATTATCTATTTTATTATTTTAATTATTCATATTTTTTTATCTTTTGTTCTTTTATTACTTATTTTATTATTTTATTGATTCATATTTTTTTATCTTTTGTTCTTTTATTATATTACTTATTTTATTATTTTATTAATTTATATTTTTTATATTTTGTTATTTATTATATTACTTATTTTATTATTTTATTAATTTATATTTTTTATATTTTGTTATTTATTATATTACTTATTTTATTATTTCATTAATTTATATTTTTTATATTTTGTTATTTATTATATTTTTATTTTATTATTTCATTAAGTTGTATTTTTTATCTTTTGTTCTTTTATTATATTACTTATTTTATTAATTTATATTTTTTTTATCTTTTGTTCTTTTATTACTTATTTTATTATTTCATATGTTTTATCTTCTTTATTATATTACTTATTTCTTTTACTATTTTATCATTTATACTGTGTTTTGTTACTAAGTTGTAATTAGGATTATCGTTCTAATATATTTGTATGGACCAGGCATAAGTCCCCTATTTTAAGAAAACCCCTTCTCTAGTTATAACCCCTATGATTAAAAATCATCTACTTTCAATCACTTCTATATTCTTCCTGATAGTATAGATGCAGATAGGCACACATATATTGAACAATCACCTAATACCTTACCATGGTATATTCGTTTTGTAATATTAGCTATATTCCTCCTTTATCACGTAGATCACTATAGTTCCCACATTTTCCTTCCCAAACAGTTTCAATGTATTACCCTTTGCTTCTCAAACCCAATTATTTTGCTCCTAATGTAGCTATCTCTAGATGTTACATTCCTAATATGTTTCCTAGCATCTTCTTTCTTCTTCTGATGAGAAGCATTGAGATTGGAAATACCATGGTATAAAGTGTTTACTTATCCTACATCCCTAATTGATAACATCTATATTGAATAAATGAATAAATCTTTATGCATTAGTATCTATTTTTATATTGTCTTTTTTTTTATTTCTTCATATTATATATATATATATATATATATATATATATGTAGTAGAGATTTAGAAGGCTGTCAAAATGCGAGGAATGAAATATAGTCGTTGTTGGTAAGAGAAGACGAGAAAACGTGGCGATTTACAAATCAATAAGTACATACATATATTTTATATATTCATATTATAATATTCAGTTGTATTGGTAAAATGTCTTACTTGTTATGTCTGCGACAATATCCATTATTAATTTTGGAAAAAATTCCCTTTTCAAATGGAGGCGTAACAGATCGATTCAAAGCGTGCTAGATGATGGAGCGGAAGTTGGGTAGCTATGTGGGGCCTCGGAGCAAATGTGAGTAGGGGATTTTTGCATGGTCTGATCAGGTAATTAACATGTTTATAATTTTTATTTATTTATTTGTCTTTTTTTTTTTGGTTTATAACTTGTTGCTTTAGTGTGAGCTTTCTTTTAATTTTGTATGTTCTCTATTTTGTTGTCTTTATCATTATTACTATTATTTATTTTTTTTTTCTGCTGATATGTGGGGTGTCTATGTTTATCTAGGTCACGTAAGTCGCTAGTGGGCTGTGTCTGGTCAGCTATTGAAGGATAGAGTAGGGGGTGGGATGTGAGAGAGGAGGGGAGGTGGGGTGTGGGGTGGTGCGCTCCCGGTCGGCAGCTGGGTGTTTAGGTTAGTGTTGCCAGGAGTAGGGAGATAGGTGGGGAAGAGGGCATTGGGATGACATTCCTTGGAAGTTGTTAATTTATTTATTTCCATGAGATTATAAGTGGTAGTAGATGGGACAAAAATAGATAAACCCCATAATTTATTATACCATACCTGTTCACACTGAAACACTTATCACAATATTCTGTGGATCTATATTAAAAAAACCTTGTTAAACTTTGTGACATATTTCCATTCTATGGAGGTCAGGTGCGAACGAACCCACCATAATTTTATTATGTCATATTTCTTAAAACTGAAACATAATTATCAAAGTATACTTACGCAGATAGATATGAAAAGTCTTTATTAACGTTTGTGCCTATTTCCATTCTATGGAGGCCAGGTGCGAACGCAGATCCCACAATTTTATTATACGATCCCTATTTAAGTTAAAACATACTTATCAAGGTAGTCTTATGTGCATCTATATCAAAAACACTTGTAAACGTTTTTTTTTAATTTTGAAATTTTTATTTCCATACTTTGTGGACCCCACAATTTTAATGAACCACTGTTCTGCCAGATCAACATACCCATTCCTGTGTCTCGATATATCTTCTATCATTATATGTAATCAGTTTTTGAAAATAGTCAAACATATAGGAGCTTATTCTTGACCAGACACACACACACACACACACATTCAGCTTTATATATATCAGCTGAACATTTTGCTAACTGCATTTCATTTCCTCTGATGATATGAGCCATTGTTGAAAATCCATGGATTAAGGAAATTAAAATAGCCCCTTCTATATATTCTTTTGTCAAACAATAAATTCTTAATTCGAATATATGTCTCTATATGTTGTTTTTTTAAGAGAATTTAAAATTTAACCACAAAACTTTAGTGATCCATAGAGATAAGTAGTAAAATTGTACATCTAAAAGCAAAAATAGGTTCAAGGCTCTCAAAATTCATATTTGAATTGTCCACAAAAATGCATAGGAGATAAAGTACTAGGTAAAATTCAGTTATAAGTCATACTCTTCTGGAGGTTGAAGGTTCAATTTTCAGTACGTACAATACTGTTGCTGATTACTTAATACTTCTACTTGGTTATGGTTGACGTGACAAAAGGATGCTAACCCTGTGGATTGAATAAAGGATTCCCGGTTAGACAGGAAGATTACCAAGCTAGAAAAGAGACACCTGAAGAATTTGTGATTATATAGGCCAAAACGTTATGAAAATAACTCTCAAAATGAAGAAAGAATTATACGAATTATATTGTGTGAATATTTTGACTAAAACTATTTAATATTATTTGGATTATCCAAATGATCCAAATAATATTAAATAGTTTTACCAGATGTTGTCGACTCATGCAAGCAATATTCGAGCAGTAGATGGCAGGGAGGTGAGGTGCTATGGAGAGGCAGATGCTGAGCTTGTGGTGAGGAAAATACTGTTGCAACTCATGCTGAACACGCTTATTGTGAGAATCAATGTGGTACTGAGTCTAGATGTGATAGACTAACTGGGAGGAGTTACGATAGCTAAAAGCCGGGTGATGTTTGGCAATTAGTGTGTACAGAGAATGCCAAAAAGTTCCACCAATAGCAATACTGTCCAAGCAATAAAACCCAGGCCATGTGAGATTGAGGATGAGGATTTTCGAGCCTATTTTGATCGCAACAAGTGGTAATGGTCCACAGACCCACCTGTGTTAACAAACCGGGTTAACTGCTACAAAAGCACATTGAAAGGAGAGATAGAATCGCAGTTTGAAAAGGAAGTAGAAAGGTGGATTGACAAAAAAATTCTAATACCATGGTCAGAGAAGGCTGAAGGAATTCTGCCACTCATGTTTGTGGTTCACCCTACCAAGACAAAAGTCAGGCCAGTGTTGGATTTCCGAGGATGTGTGGCTAGTCACACAAAAGATGGAATTGACGTGTAGGAAGAAGTTATAAGAGACTGGAGAAAAATGGGACAATCAACTAAAATTGTGGACCTAAAGTCAGCCTACCTATAAATCCATGTGGACAAAAAACTATGGCGTATCAATTGGTTGAGTATAAAGATCGAATTTACTGTTTGACCAAATTAGGATTTGGATTGAATTTTGCCCCAAAGATTATGACGGCAATTCTTAAGACTGTACTAATCAAAGATGATGCTGTTAAGAGAACCACCTGCTCCTACATTGATAATGTGCTGATAGACGAGACCATAGTGTCTGCGGAAAGGGGCGAGGAATCATGTAAAAACGTACGGACTGATGGCTAAACCATCTGAATCATTGGAAAATGGAATGGCTTTGGGATTGAGATTATAGCAGAGTAAGGCAGGAAAGTTGATGTTTGGATGAGGAAATGAGATCTCTGAAGCTAGGGAGGGCCTGACCAAGAGAGAGCTTTTCTCAATATCCAGAAAGTTGGTTGGCCATTACCCCATAGCTGAATGGTTGCAAACAGAATGCAGCTTTATTAAGAGGCAGACAGGTACGGACCAATGGGAGAATGCTATTGATCAAAGAGTGCTGCTCATGATACAAGAAGTCATTGCAGAAGTGAAAAACGTGGACCCGGTGAAGGGAGCATATAAACAGGAGCTGTGAAGAGGTGATATGCTAGCAACCTGGTATTAGGGGTATTATTGGAGGTGCAACTGCCGAAGATGCTGCTTGGTTATTAAAAAAAGACGATAGTGCCCATATTAATGTTGCAGAGCTTGATTCTGTGGTGAAGAGCATCAATCTGGCTTTAAAATGGGGGTTACAAGTAGTGGATGTTAGAACAGACTCGGCAACAGTAGCATCATGGATTAGGTCAGAGGTGTCTGAGGATACGCAGATGAAGGCAAAAGGCACAGCAGAGATGCTTATAAAGTGTCAACTTGATAACTTGGAGATCTAATCTGAGAATTTGAACTGAAGGTAACTGTTACCTTGGTTCCAATACAGAAAACTAAAGCAAGACGGATTGACCAGAGTGAAAAAGGCTTAGCTAAGGGAAAAGAAGGCTGTGGATCCAGTTTGCTGTATGGTATAACAGCTAAATGACCTGGATAAGATGCATCACTTCGGAAAAGAATAAACTTTATACTTAGAGAAAAAAAAGTGAACCCGCACATCATGATGGAAGATGTCCGGGAGGTGTTGGAGCAATGTAGGAATGTCAATCTATTGATCCTGCACCAGCTAAACACAAAAAAGGGGAATTACATGTGGCAGGAAATTAGAGGCGACTGGCCATTGAGAACACTCATTATTGACACGAACCATATCTGACTATGATTGACAGTGGGCCTGGGCAGTCAGCAATATGGCAAAGAATGAGAACGGAAATGCAGAAGAAGTAAACAAACTTGTTGAGATGTTTATGGAAAAGGGACGATAAAAGAACTGATAGTTGATAATGGTAAGTCCTTTCACTCAGAAGTTTTTAAAGAGCTGTTGTGTGCAAAGTGGAACGTTAGGCAATTTTTTCGAGCTGTATACTAGCAATGGAATTATAGAGAGCCACCATCGTACTATAAAAGTTGTAGCAACAAGAAGTCAAATTCACCCCAAAAGGCAGTATTTTGGTAAAATATGGCACCAAAGTCTGGCCAAGATGAAATATCAGTGTCACATAGATCCATTTTTACATATAAATGTAGACATCCATTGGCTATAACAGAAAAAGTGGAAGAGACAAAAGCAGAAATCATAGTTGGTGAAGAAGTGTGGGTGAAACCACCCAATCCTCGCTGTACAACACGATGGGAAAGAGGTAGTATAACTAATGTACTCTCCAAGCACACGATGGCAGTAGACGGAATACCATGTCACATTTTTTTTTTTTTTTTTACATGGAATTCACCACTTATCAAGGCCCAATGGCCACTCAGGGATAAGGGTTATTGTGTGTACAGTAATCGAAGGGATAGTGTAGCAATAGTATTGGAGAAATTGTGAGGTGTCATTACTTAGGGGGGGGCGGTTCATCAGGAATTTGTTTGTGTTGGACTTGAAGACATCCAGGTTGAAGTCGGGAGAGAAACAGGCAAGCGGAACAGAGTTCCACAGGCGTGCAGTTCTAAGAAAGAAGCTTTGTTCATGGTATCTACGTTTTGATTTAGGCAGATAGGGAGTGGGGAAAATTATTGACGGTGGTTTCAGCTAGTCGGGTGTTTTTTTAAAAAGATTGGCGAGGGGGGACCAGAGAATGGAGCTCAGACGAGCACCTGCCATGGAAATAACGATAGAACAATGACAGGCTCGCTACGTCTCTTCTGTGGGAAAGAGGTTGCAGGGTAGAGAAAAGGGCATCCCCCACCAAGCCACGGAGTCTATTTTGTACTCTGTCAAGGCAAGAAAGGCTGTTTTTAGCAGCCCCCGCCCAGATATGGCAGCAGTACTCCATCTTTGGACGTACTTGGCTCTTATATAGATAGAGAATTGCATCATTAGTGAGATATCTTCTGGAGCGGTAGAAGGATCCCACCATTTTCCCAGCAACCTTGGCCACAGACTTGATGTATGTGTTCCATTTAAGATCAGGTGTAAAGGTCAAACCCAGGAGCTTATCAAAGCCTGGGGCCTCCCTTAGACGAGAGCCATCCATTTCAATTGATGCCAAATGGGGATCAGAGCGTTTATGATGTAGAGATAGGAGGTTGGTCTTAGATGCATTAAAGGTAACCAGCCACCTCTTTCCCCACTGTACCACGTGCTCAAGATCAGAGGAGAGTGAATCAGAGAGAACATCATCATTTACAGCCTTTGATGTGTTGCCATAGATGGTCGTGTCATCAGCATAGATGTCAACGAAAGATTTTAGTATGTGTTTTGGGAGATCATTGATGTAGATCAGGAAGAGAGTTGGGCCCAGTATGGACCCCTGAGGGATTCCAGCATTAATACTGTGGGCCTCTGATTTCTGCCCATCAACCACTACTCTTATGAGCCTATCTGAGAGAAATGAATTTCCAGTTATACTTTAGCTGGAAATCTTGTGTAGTAGGCCTTTATTCCAAACCTTATCGAAAGCCTTTTATATGTCGAGAGCAATTGCCCTAGAAATGAAGCCTTTGTCGAGAGATTCACTAATCCTATGAGATATAACCGTTAGCACATCTGCTGTAGATCTTGCAGAGCGGAAACCACATTGTGTGTCACTAAGGTTATTTCTGCTGAGGTGGTTGACTACTTCTCTATTTATTGTGGATTCCAGCAACTTACTCATGACACACAGGAGACTTATTGGTCCGTACTGAGAGGGGGATGACTTATCACCTGAATTCTTAAATACTGGCCATACTGATGAGGTTTTCCAGAGTGTTGGGAAGCACTTTTCCTTAAGGCAACGCTTAAACAGTTTGGAAAGCATGGGGGCAAGTTCTGGTTGTAATTTTTTTAACACTATAATTGGAATACCATCGGGACCAGTTGCTTTACTGGAGTCAAGGTGCTTGATTATCTTGGACTACGAAGAGTTTCTTTGCTATCAGAGGATGAGGTTGAAGAAGTCCTGCAAGAAGAACTGGTGCGACGGTCGCACTGTGAATGAAGATGTCCGGCATGGGTGGTAGACTATGAGACCAATTATTGATCTTAAAGATCAAGGACGTGTGTAATTAAAAGGCATTAAAAAATCAGTACACACCTGTTTCTTGTGCGGTCCCATGCAAACAAAAAGAAAAAAAAATGTCTGCCTTTCCGGTTTTACGCTAATCCAACTGATCACTTTATGCAAATGAGATGCTGCTGATTATAGTATAAAAGCCTGACTTTTATAGAGACTCAGCAATTTAGTATTTGGTGACAGAAGGAATGAGTCTTGTGAGCAGAGGGTTGTGTTTTTGCAGTTGGAAGAAATTAGACAGAAGAGTAATGGAAACGTTTTTGTTTTGTTTTTTATTTGGAACATCAAATTTACATATACACACATTATAAGGTAGAAGATAAAAAAGGATGTTCACGATAAATTTAATAATTTATTTAGATTCTTTCATTTTACATTTAGTTTAATATCCAATTTTACATTTTAAGATGTGTTTGGACAGCTTTTAAACATTAACTTTCAAACTAACCTGAACCTCTTTTTCTTACATTAATCTTTATTTGGCTTTCCACCTGTGAACTTACTCAGTGACCTTAAGTGTTTTGCATCTACTAAAATAAAAACTCTCATCAATTCTTTCAACATGGCCATTCTATCAAAGTCTCCTGTTTTGCACACATCTATACTCTCCAGATTAAATCGTCTCTCAGGTATGCATACAATCTAAGCTGGTCTTTAAGACTTGCGTTATACATCTATTGCATCATTCTTTATATCCTTCTGATATTTATGTTCTTAACCCTCACTGGCCAGTCTTCACTTTTATACACCATAACACGGCATACCCAATAGACTTTTTTTTTGGTGAGCAGTGGTAACGCTCTGTTGGTTAATAATAACAGAAGCTCCCTGAACTTGCTACATTTACTCCTAACTCTTGTAATCACACAAGCATCTGCTCCTTCCTGTGTCCAATGGTATTACTAAGATAACAAAACTTTTGATTGTGCTACCATCCAAATATACTTTCTTTACATCTGAGTTTTCATCTGTCTTTATGGCCTTTACACTTTCTGCACCAAACTAGTTAATCTCTCTCAATCTACAAATAATTCTACTGCGCTTCTTGTGAACCCAATGCTTACAAGCATCACAAAAAAAACAAAAAAAAAACGAGTTGCACCTAATTCCGTTTCCACAAACTGAGAAGTGGAAATTTTCCCTTTCTAAATGCTTTCCAACACTGCAACCATTTATTATCAGTTTGGTCTTGATAACATAAACTCTCAGAGCTCCAATTTTAATAGAATTCTCTCATTTAACACACAAGTACTAAATTATCAGTATTACAGCAATTCTTCCATATAATCCATAAAATAATCCCTGGACAATACTTCTAAGACACATATAAAAAAAAAATACATATTAAAAACAACAGACTCTGTACAAAATCCTGATATGCTTCTACTTTCACATTAATGCTGTCATTAAATGTATTGTTAATTCTGACATGATTTTGAGTATTTTTGCACATTGTTTGAACAACCTTTATTAACCACTTGTTTGTGTCTAGTGTATGCAAAGCCCATCAGACAAACCTCTGTTGGCACTGTCAAAACTTTTCTCCAGATTTCCAAATACAAAATACAGGTTTTTCTTTTTCTTAAAGTACTTCTTTTGCATTTATCTCAGGATAAATATAGCTTATCTATGCTTATCTGACTTTATATTCCACTCATTTCTTGTCACCTTCAGGACGTGATGCATCAACTTTAAGTTTTTGTAATTACCTTTATCTAGAGTTTTTCCCTTGCCCTTGTAACAACTAAGTCTTCAGTAAGTCCTCAATCTTTTGGAATAATCTCTTTGTTTTATTATTTGATTAGTCAAGTCTGTAATAATCTAAATGCCTGTTTCACACACAACTCTCAACATTTATTTAATATCTGAATATCTTACAGCCTTACACTTTTTTCTTTTATCTTTCTAACAGTTTCCCATACAATTTCTCAATTCTTATAACTGGGCTACATACTATTTTGCAACTTCTACATGTTCTTGATGACAGAAAAACTCACTATTCAACAATCTCTCACAGTAGTATTTCCTAAGATCCCTCTGTTCATTGTTTATTTAATGCTAATTGTCATTTTGAATGCACTTCCCTTCAACAATATCCATATTTGTCTTTACCAGCTGTTTAGCTATCTTGAATACTTTACTCTTATGGACATTCCTCATAGTATATCTAGAAAATTAGCTTTCTCAATTTCTGGCCATTCCTTTAATGTATATCTGGAAACATGCCATGCTCAACATCCTTCTTCACCTAGTATATTACTATTCTTGCTGTCATCTGGACCACCAGATAGATATTCTTATTCACTAAATCCTTTATTAACGAACTCCTTTGTTTTTGCTTTTCTTTAATACACTTTTCAACTTTGCCATTCCACCAGTATACGATTTGGTGACCCCTTTCATCCAGCCACATCATATTTGTTATCTTCTTTCATTGTTCTTCAATATTTTACTGAATGATTGAAGTATTTGACACCAGTGCATAATAAATAGATTTATTAATAAGTTTGAGAACTGGATACTGTGGACGAAAGCAATAGAAGATTGAAAAAGAGTGACCTGCATCATGATGATTCAGAAATCTTAGCTGCAGCTTTGTGCTCTTTGAAGGCCATAAGATATGAACTGAAGAATTGCAATAGAGATTTCAAAGGATTTTTAAGAGCATAATATGGATTCAATTTCCCATTTTAAAATTCAAATATCTCAAATTTACACTGAATTTTATCCATAATCATTAGACACTAATCAAGCAAGATTATTTCAATTTCAGTTTCTACTTAAAACTTAAGTGTTACATTTTAGATATTTTCTAGGATCAAAATAATACGAGGGGCGTGCAATAAGTAATGCCCCTGACCCACTTCCCATAGCAGTAGAGCAACGAAACTTGGCACAGTTATTAGTCTTTCTCTACATAGGAATCATCCAGAGTTATGGATTTCTCCCATCGTTTGATGCAGCTCCGTAGACCGTTTTTGTAGAATACCCAAGTTGGTCCTCCAACCACGACGTGACTTCAGAAATCAAGGCTGCATCATCTGGGAAACGCTTTCCTTTTAAAAACAACTTCATGGCTGGGAAGAGGTGAAAGTCAGAGGGTGCAAGGTCAGGAGAGTAGGGAGGATGGGAAGATTTTCATAACCACACGCCCGTGCTTCTGATCTGGCGACATGCAAGTTGTGGACCGGAGCGTTGTCCCGCAGGAGGAGGGTACCTTTGCTGATCTTGCCCTGTCTATTGATTTAGATAGCTTCCTTAATTTCCTCAAAAGTGAAGCATAATAGGCTCCTGTAATTGTGGTACCCTTTGCCAGGAAATCTGTCATCACTACTCCGTCCTGGTCCCAGAACACTGTGAGGATGACCTTGCCAGCGGAGGGCTGCACCCTTGCCTTCTTTGGAGGTGGTGAGTCCAAGTGCTTCCACTACATTGACTGGGCTTTGGTCTCTGGATCATAGTGATGGACCAAGGTTTCATCCTGTGTAATCAGTCTTTTGAAAAACTTTGACTCATCTTCTTGGCACATCTCCAAATTCATCCTCGAGCACAACGCATTCTCGCTTCTGGAATGGTGTGAGCAACCTGGGAATCCATCTGGCAGACACCTTATGCATATGCAAATGGTCATGAATGATAGTTTCCACAGACCCATATTTATGTTAAAATATGTACCAAGAATATTAATTTAGTGAAAAGGAATTTTAGTTTTCATAACTAATATGAACAAAATTACATGACAAAGATGAGATAATTGTTCATTTTGTGCTACAAAGATTAATTATAATTTCATTGTTTCATTGGTTTTCTGAAATCATGAATAATTATTGGTGATTTCAGAGAACCAACGAAGGAAAGGATTTGGATAGATATACACTTGGGCAGTGAAAAGAGAGGAGAGATTACTTCTGTACCCAATGTGTTAATGAACAGGTGGACGTCTTGCACTTCAGGGTTAGACTTGACACTCATGAAAGTCAAAGCAAATAGTTATCAAAATGTAGATGTAGAAGTGTGCCCACTCGGAGAAGTGACCCAGCATTGAAATAAATGATTATATCCAAATATAATTCACATCATGGCATTTCCCTTTTCGGAGGAAAAGTATCTTTAATTGCAACAAGCATGAAAGAAACTTTGAAAAGGTATGTGCCTTTTGCTAGTGTCGCAACTGACAATGTTATCTGTCCCTTTCGTAAAGATGGTATGTGTAAGTTGTCATGTCCCTATTTCTTATACACAGTTATAAAAATATCAACACACATGAACATTACTGGACAATCAATAGACACTATATGCTCATTCAAGAAACTAGACGATCACAAAATGTTTAAACACACACACACACACATATATATATATATTGACAAATTACAACATTAAAGAGACATCAGTTATATAGACCAGCTATGTAACAGCAAACCTTTTGCTGAATTGAAAAAAATAATTGTCTCATCAATCTGTTTAATCTATTTATAGTGACTATTAGTTACGGTTCCAAGTGTTCCAATTACAACAAGAATCTGACATTGTTATTCTGTACAACTTCTGGCTTAAAGTCATACCACTTCTCATTGTGATCTAATTCATAAAGTTTGCATAAATTTCAGTGCAGTAACCGAATGATATTGTTGTTTCCATCGGTGATTCTGCAGTTTTGATAATATAGTGTTTAATAGACCTAGTGCAAGTGGCTTGTTCCTGGGTTGTCATTAGAATGATCTTTCTAGAATCATTATTATTATTATCCTTAAAACAAGCCATGCGTGTGTGGTCTCCCTCTGGTGCTGCATGTGAGATGAAGCCACAAAAAATAGTGAAGAAATAATGAATGTGAGAAGTGTGAAGGGCAATGTTGCCTTCACATTTTCGCCAAGTTTCAGAAAAATTTAATTGATGAGGCAAAAGTTATTGAGTATAAAGTGTCATTTTTTGCAATTTTAGGGCATTTTTGACTCCTTTGGGCTCCTGGGAATGCCGAATCCCAGTGAAAATGTACAAATGGTACAGTTTCAGCCTTAAGACATGTATATTTGAATTCAACACCATGGAAAACCACGATATAGACATACATATCAAGTTTTGGAGTAATATGAAAAAAAAAGAGCTCCATAAAGGCATGTTTTTTTAGCCCTAAAAGTCCCAGAGGGATGCAAACTAAAATTTTTCCAGGGTCACCTAAACTGAATTTATATTAAAAACAGTGGCCTCCACATTTTGGCCAAGTTTCAGGAAAATCTAATGGATGGATCAAACGCTATGGGGGCAAAAATGTCGTTTTGGGACATTTTGGGGCATTTTTGACATCTTTTGAGCCCCTGGGGATGCCGAATCCCAATGTAAATGGATAACGGTGCAATTTCAGGCTTTAACACATGTATATTTGAGTTGACCAATATGAAAAACCACTATATAGTCAGACATATCAAGTTTTTGTTGAGAAATATAAAAAAAGAGCCATTGAAAGTCTCCGGGGACATGAACCAGAATTTTGCCAGAGTCATCCATACTGGATTTATATTAAGAACAATGGGTTCCACATTTTGGCCAAGTTTCAGAAAAATCTAATGGATAGATCAAAAGTTATGGGGCAAAATTTTGGGGGCATTCTTTTTTTTACCTCTTTCGATCCTCTGGAGATGCAACGGGAATTTTCACAAAAAAAAAATTTTTCTGTGCACATTTATGTAATGAGATACAATTTGTAGCAAAATTTCAGGAAAAACTAATGGACGGTTATCTGGCAATCGTCCGGACTAACGCACACACGGACACCACTGAAAACATAGGTCCTTCTCTTATAAATCGGGGGGACCAAAAATGTCTTTTCTTGTTTACTGCATTTTTATTTGTATATAAGAGGGAGATATTTATCATCAGACAAGCAGACATTTCAGCCAGTAACATACTGAAGGAGGAAGCTCAATGGGAGTATAAAATTCACAAGTTGCTCCCTAGACACACGTATATTATTCCCATCATGAGAGATGACAATGTAAAGTTTTTTGAGGTTTTTTATAAAGGAGTCCCCATATATCAAGGCTCAGAGGCCATTCAAATATAAGGGTTAATGAGTGTACAGTAGTCAATGGGACAATATTGTAGTAATCATCGATAGTGGAAGTTAGATAAATTGGATTACTTAAGGGGACGGCTCATCAAGAACTTGTTTATGTTGGACTTGAAGACAACCATATTGTAGTCAGCTGGAAAGCAGGAAAACGGAAGAGAGTTTTACAGGCATACAGTTCTAAGAAAGAAGCTTTGTTCATAGAATCTACATTTAGGTTTAGGCACAGATAAAGATTGGGAGAAATTATTGATTGTGGTTTCAGCTATACCATAGTTGGAAATCTTGTGGAGTAGACTTTTATGCCATACCCTATCAAAGGCCTTTGATAGGTCAAGAGCAATTGCCCTAGAAAGGAAGCCTCTGTCGAGAGATTCACTAATTCTATGAAATATAACCATTAGCACATCTGCTATAGATCTAGCAAAATGAAAACCATATTGCAGCACTATAATTGGAATGCCATCAGGGCCAGTTGCTTTACTAGAATCAAGGTTTTTGATTAGTTTGGCAACTTCACACACAGATATTTGTATGTCGCATAGTGCGTTTTCAGATACAAGAGAAAAGGTTAGCGGCCTTGATCGCATAGGGTAGAATTAGCTGCCAAGTCACTGTCTGATGCTGATGAGATTACCTCAGGTCCATTGATGGTTGGGATAGAATACATGCTTCTGTTCAGGACCCTGTTTTCTATTTGCCAAAACTGGTGGGAACCAAGCTGCTGCTCAGCTACTTTGGACTTAACAGACTGAGCATACAACCTTCTTGTGTTCTTTATTACTCTTTTATAGTGATTGCTGGCAGTCCTGAAAGTGGCTTTAGTCTCAGTACATCTGTTACGTTGGAAGCAATGGAAAAAGTGATTTCTGTACGCAATGGCAGCAGCACATTCTGGAGAGAACCACGGCTGGCTGTCAGATTTTTGCTGAAATTTTTTTAAAGGTATGAAGCAGTCTACTCATCATATTTTGCAGCCTTTGCAGAGAGGTGTCCTAGTATTCCCAAATTGTCACCCATCTGGTATTGACCAGGCTCAATATTACTTAACTTCAGTGATCTAATGAGAACTACTGTGCCAATGTGATTATGTTGTATATTAAATACTCTGGCCACGTTTCTCTTCCAAGTGTAATTAGAAGATACTACACATTAAAAAGATCACCATTATCATCATTTTGTAAACATTCCTCTATGAAAAACGATTCAAAACTGTAATCCATTATTAAAGAAAGAAGTTACATCATTCAGAAAAAATTCACCTGGTTGAATGTAAATTCTGATATAAAAAAATTTTTAATAAATTAAGCCCAATAATAGTAGTATTTATTTATGCTAATTAATTTAATTCATTAAACTAACAAAGTAATGAGTTAGTATATATCTGCACTTTTTTGTTTTTCATAAAAACAATTTTTTTTTACACAGGAATCACCACTTATCAAGACCCAGAGGCCACTTTAGGATAAGGGTTACTGGGTATACATTAGTCAATGTGATTATAGCGAAGTAAACATAAGTAGTGGGAATTTTGTAAATTGGATTACTTAGGGGGACGGTTCATCAAGAACTGGTTTACATTTTTGCTCCCAAAACAAAATGACTCTTTTCTAACTTAAAAAAACAACAAAAAACAGGCAGTAGCTTAACTGATCTTCTTGGTGGTCAAGATACAAGGTAGAGTGGGACATAGAAATACCAGTATTAGAGGTGTAATGTCTTTATCTATAAAAACAAAATAGATTGGATTTTTATCGATACAAACATTTTTCTCACCTGCCCAACGGCTCTGTCAACGACTTCTTTTAACTGTTCTGTACTAAAATAAACAAATAAAAAACATTAGCATTTATATGATGAAAAACATTTAAAGAAAAATAGTAAACATTTTTTGATTAAAATAAAAGTATTTTTGTTCTTTTGATTTTTTAATTAAAAGAGCACAACCTAAGAAACCTAACAACTTGAATGTTATTGTAATTGTATTTTTGAGATGAGGTGTTTTCATTTAGTGAGATTGTCGGACTGACTTCCTCATCTTGGTTGTCACAACGTTTCCGCCGTTTTGCCCTCCGGCCTTCATCAGGTGTTTTGTATCGAACTGGGGAACCGTTTGTTAGGAGTCTTGAACCCAACCCTTTATTATTATTAGTGACATATGGCCGAGTGGTCCTAGACGTTGTATCAAAGTTTACAGTTACCCAAAGGTGCTGAGTTCAATCCTGAACGAAGACAGTGAAAAGTAACATTCAAAACAGAGAATCAGCAACTATGTACCAGAGCCTAGCTGGAGTCCGAACATGGTACCCCTATAATAATAATAAAGGGTTGGGTTCGAGACTCCTAACAAACGGTTCCCCAGTTCGATATAAAACACCTGATGAAGGCTGGAGGGCAAAAACGGCCGAAACGTTGTGACTATAACAACCAAGATGAGGAAGTCAGTCCGACAATCTCAATAATTGAATGTTATTATAATTGTCTCTATATAAATAAAATGAACTCATTCTTCCCCTCTGAGTTTGACCTTAATAGGGTTAAAACTCGAGACATTTCATGCAAATGTAATATACACAAACTGCAGCACATTATCTGAGGTGTGCTATATGCCTATTACCTCTACACTTGCTCAATAATCGTACAATCCTATATTTTTTCTGGTGAGAGTTCACTGCCAAAACCTGTAAGAATCAATGGAAGTTGTAAAATCTTTTCCTCCTTACCCTGCTCTCCATTTACACCGCTGATTCATTGTTCACGAGGGACTAATACGAACGCACACCAATTACGGGTTTTGTTGCATACAAAAACTGAAATGCTTCCTATTGCGGGAAACACACCACGCCTCATTATATGTTGCTTATTTACAATTTATTTTGAAACCTTATTACACTAGGAAAAAAAACGATTCTCTCCTTTTCTTTTCTTTCTTTATTAACATATAATATATCATTTCCTTTTCCTTTAGTTTTGTTTCGTTGCATGTTTTCTTTTTCTGTTTACATTTTTCTGATTACAAAGTTAAGGATTAATTTTACGGTTACATCACATTACAAAATGTAACCTGTCAATTTTTCACTTAAAGCGATTACGCACATATCAATCTCGATTAGTAATAAATTGTTTTATGTGTGCTTTAAAATAGTCACCAACTTGGATAGAGAAATACTATATTTAAAAGTGTAAACAATGCATTTCTATATGCATCTCTAAAAACCTCAGTTCCAGTTTACTGCGTTTCGTATACTTTCGTTTCGTTTCTTTCATGTTCCCATTTTTCAGATTACATTGCGATTGTAAACATCCTTACGATATAACTCAAAGCAATATGAATTTCACTACTGACGCTTTTCTTAGCACAAAGTGTTTTCTTTTTTTTAATATTTCCTTCAATATCTTAGGAGTTGACTTTACTAATTATCTTGGAATTATACCAAGAAAACTAATATTTATCTCGAAATGGATTTTTACATTGGATTTATTTAACTTCAAAAATTAACTGAATTGCTAAGCCCGCCGTGCAAAAAATTTCTCATAACTTTTTCTTTCTCACGTGTACAACCACTTTCTTCCCTGGGGGAAATTAAGTTTTGTCCTTATTCTTCAAATTCCTATTTCAGTCACCTAAATTAATTAGTGTGAAAGGAGCTTAGGAATTTCTGCATAGAATGATATGCCGGTACATTATTACATTACGGCAAAATCATCATTCACATTCCACATGTCAACTTCTATAGGGGACGGCTCATCAAGAACTTGTTTATGTTGGACTTGAAGACAACCATATTGTAGTCAGCTGGAAAGCAGGAAAACGGAAGAGAGTTTTACAGGCATACAGTTCTAAGAAAGAAGCTTTGTTCATAGAATCTACATTTAGGTTTAGGCACAGATAAAGATTGGGAGAAATTATTGATTGTGGTTTCAGCTATACCATAGTTGGAAATCTTGTGGAGTAGACTTTTATGCCATACCCTATCAAAGGCCTTTGATAGGTCAAGAGCAATTGCCCTAGAAAGGAAGCCTCTGTCGAGAGATTCACTAATTCTATGAAATATAACCATTAGCACATCTGCTATAGATCTAGCAAAATGAAAACCATATTGCAGCACTATAATTGGAATGCCATCAGGGCCAGTTGCTTTACTAGAATCAAGGTTTTTGATTAGTTTGGCAACTTCACACACAGATATTTGTATGTCACATAGTGCGTTTTCAGATACAAGAGAAATTACAGGCGGTTAGCGGCCTTAATCGCATAGGGTAGAATTAGCTGCCAAGTCACTGTCTGATGCTGATGAGATTACCTCAGGTCCATTGATGATGGTTGGGATAGAATACATGCTTCTGTTCAGGACCCTGTTTTCTATTTGCCAAAACTGGTGGGAACCAAGCTGCTGCTCAGCTATTTTGGACTTAACAGACTGAGCATACAACCTTCTTGTGTTCTTTATTACTCTTTTATAGTGATTGCTGGCAGTCCTGAAAGTGGCTTTAGTCTCAGTACATCTGTTATGTTGGAAGCAATGGAAAAAGTGATTTCTGTACGCAATGGCAGTAGCACATTCTGGAGAGAACCATGGCTGGCTGTCAGATTTGTGCTGGAATTTTTGCTGGACCCGTTTAATTGGAAATGTTTCGATTTAATTAATGAGAATGGGACAATTTTCCATGGAACATTTTTCGTTATTAAAAGCAGACAATCACCTGACATATTAATCAGGGTTTCAACTGGGCGAGCGCCATTTAAAAACCAACACAAAACCAATGCATTTATCAAAATATAATTGGACAGACACTTAGTGAAAAATTTGCGTAACAAAATTTGAATTTTGTTACAACAATTTTGTAATGAAAGCAACATCGGATTTTTATAAAATAGTTTTTTCTTTTTCTTTTTTCATACAAATAAATCAAATAAATATTTGGAAACGTTTTTTGGGAATTAAAGCAACTTTGAAACGTCAACAACAAATAACATTAAATGATTGTTTCTTTCATTTTATAATGGGGAAGTGGGTTGTTTTTTTATTTATTTATTTAACTGCAATCGTTCTCCAATTATTATTTTTTTTTTTTTTTCAGGCTCCGGCCATAACTTTCTTTTTTTTTACACGTGTACAAACACTTTCTTTTCCTTTGGGGAAATTCAATTTCATGCTTCGGCCATAGTCTAACCAGGATTTGCACAGAAGGTGCGTGACATAAAATGGCGTCTCCAATTTTGGCAATAAAGTGTAGAAGCACTGTTATTCTTTGGATTATATTCGTTGGAGGGGGGGCACCATTTAAAAAAATAAATAAATAAAACGGAGCAAAATTTAAGTGTTCCTTCATTTTTACAACAACCGAAGAAATAAGGGGGACTGATTTACTAGGATTTTCATTAGAAGCTGAGCACTTATTAAAATTATTTTATTGTTGAATTTTTCGCATTTTGGTTAAATTTCTTAGTTTGCAATCGCTGATAGCCCACTTCAAAAATTGAACACAAGACGAAATTACAAAGAATGGTACTCATGCAGAATTTGAACCCCCCCCCCCGATTCCATTTCATTCCACCAGATTCAACCGAGCGTTGTTTAAATGTTGAAACACTAAATCAACATTTGATTTATCTTTTTTGCATAATTAATTAATCAATAAATGATGGGAGTATTTTTTTCTGTTTATTTTCTTAACATCTGTTGACAAAAAATTAATTTGTACATTCTCTTGAAAAAAAAAAAAAAAAAAAAAAAAAAAAAATCAAACTTTTCTCTACTTTCACCTAATTATTTACAGTGTTCATATAAAGCATTCATCTTTTCTTTTTATAATAAAAATTCCGTTTGCAAAAAAAAAATGTTTACTGCGAATTTTCTTTTTAAAAAAAAGTGCAAGTTTTCCTGAAAAATAAAATAAACTTTCGCTTAACAATTTATGGCAAAAAAGGAATCTTTTTTTGAGGAGAAAACATTGCAGAAAATATTAAAAGTAAATAAAAAATACAAAATGCAATTTTTCTTGAGGAATGTGTTCCATTTTAACAAACTGAGCCATAGCAACATGTGGCCGGGTACAACTAGTATTATAATAACATTATAATAATGTTATGAAAATTGTATTTTTTAAAGCTTTTAAGTGTTTAATTATTTCAATGTTTTATTTAAACTGATGGTGAGGGGACTACACTAACTTATACCACATTGCAACTATGGAATTTGTTTAGTTCCTATTGGAATTATTGCAATCATTTAACACTAAATAGTGTTGGGAATCGTAGAACTCCAGCATCGTTGCCAAGTAAAATAGTAATTTATGTTCAATTATATATAATAATAAGTGTATCATTATCATGTTGTATTATCATGCATTATCATGTTATATTATGTACTATTTTGTATTATCATGCATTATCATGTTATATTATGTACTATTTTGTATTATCATGCATTATCATGTTATATTATGTACTATTTTGTATTATCATGCATTATCATGTTGTATTATCATGCATTATCATGTTATATTATGTATTATGTTGTATTATCACACATTATCATGTTGTATTATGCTGATTTATCATGCATTATCATGTTGTATTATGTAATATTATGTATTATGTTGTATTATCATGTTATATTATGTATTATATTGTAATATCATGCATTATCATGCATTATCATATTGTATTATGTTATATTATGTATTATGTTGTATTATCATGCATTATCATGTTGTATTATCATGCATTATCATGTTGTATTATGTATTATGTTGTATTATCATGCATTACATGTTGTATTATGCAATATTATGTATTATGTTGTATTACGTTGTATTATCATGCATTATCATGTTATATTATGTATTATGTTGTATTATCACGCATTATCATGTTGTATTATGTTTTATAATCATGCATTATTATGTTGTATTATCATGCATTATCATGTTGTATTATGTTCTATTACCATGCATTATCATGTTGTATTATGTATTATGTTGTATTATGTAATATTATGTATTATGTTGTATTATCATGTTGTATTATGTAATATTATGTATTATGTTGTATTATCATGCATTATCATGTTATATTATGTATTATGTTGTAATATCATGCATTATCATATTGTATTATGTTATATTATGTATTATGTTGTATTATCATGCATTATCATGTTGTATTATGTAATATTGTGTATTATGTTGCATTATCATGTTGTATTATGTAATATTATGTATTATGTTGTATTATCATGCATTATCATGTTGTATTATGTATTATGTTGTATTATCATGTTGTATTATGTAATATTATGTATTATGTTGTATTATCATGTTGTATTACGTTGTATTATCATGCGTTATCATGTTATATTATGTATTATGTTGTATTATCACGCATTATCATGTTGTATTATGTTTTATAATCATGCATTATTATGTTGTATTATCATGCATTATCATGTTGTATTATGTTCTATTACCATGCATTATCATGTTGTATTATGTATTATGTTGTATTATCATCCATTATCATGTTGCATAATGTAATATTGTGTATTATGTTGTATTATCATGTTGTATTATGTTGTATTATCATGCATTATCATATTGTATCATGTAATATTATGTATTATATTGTATTATCATGCATTATTATGTTGTATTATCATGTTGTATTATGTAATAGTATGTATTATGTTGTATTACCATGCATTATAATTTAATATTATGTATTATGTGGTATTATCATGCGTTATCATGTTGTATTATGTAATATTATGCATTATCATGTTGTATTATGTAATATTATGTATTATGTTGTATTATCATGGATTATAATGTTATATTATGTATAATGTTGTATTATCATGCATTATCATGTTGTGTTATGTAATATTATGTATTATGTTGTATTATCATGCATTATCATGTTTTATTATGTATTATGTTGTATTATCATGCATTATCATGTGTTATGTAATATGTTTATGTTGTATTATCATGCATTATAATTTTATATTATGTATTATGTTGTATTATCATGCATTATCATGTTGTATTATGTAGTATTATCATGCATTATCTTGTTGTATTATGTAATATTATGTAGCATTATCATGCATTATCATGTTGTATTATGTATTATCATGTTATATTATGTATTATCCTGCATTATCATGTTGTATTATGTAATATTATGTATTACTATGTATTATCAGTTGTATTATCATGCATTATCATGTTATATCATGCATTATTATGTTGGATTATGTAATATGTATTATGTTGTATTATGTAATATTGTGTATTATGTTGTATTATCATTCATTATCAGGTTGTATTATGTAATATTATGTATTATGTTGTATTATTATGCATTAAAATGTTATATTATGTATTATGTTGTGTTATCATGAATTATTATGTTGTATTATCATGCATTATCTTGTTATATTACGTAATATTATTATGTAATATTAAGTATTATGATGCATTATCATGTTATATGTTGTATTATCATGCATTATCTTGTTGTATTATGTAATATTATGTTGTATTATCATGTTATATTATGTATTATTGTGCATTATCATGTTGTATTATGTAATATTATGTATTATCTTGTATTATCATGCATTATCATGTTATATGTTGTATTATCATGCATTATCTTTTGTATTATGTAATGTTATGTTGTATTATCATGCATTATCATGTTATATTATGTATTATTGTGCATTATCATGTTGTATTATGTAATATTATGTATTATGTTTGATTATGTAATATTATGTTGCAACATTAAATAATCCTAAGAGGTTTAATTTGTTTCAAAACAAAGAAAAAACAGTTTTCAACTGATGTTGTATGCGAAAAATTTTTTTAGATTTTATATCAACTATGCTACAAAATGAAATATATCATCCGTCTGTTTGTGCATTTGTATGCATACCCAACGCTTTCTCATCTGAATTGGAACATGGTTTGCAGGTACATCGTAATAATGTGTGTATAGTCATGTAAGTGCAGGCATTGACAGTGATGAGAGAATTCAAATTTAATACAACAATCAAATTGCGTTTAGTGCTTGGAGTTTGTGACTTTGACTTCTTTATTTTGCATGAGTTTTCCAAATATTCATGTAGAATCCACCACATACAGCATTTGATCAATGCAAACATATTAGTGTTGGTAGTAAACTGTAGACTTCTGTATTCATCTTTAAAATGTCCCTCAAGTTAAAACAGATTAAAAAAATAAATTGTCATTAGAAATTTAGTATATTTATTTAGGGTACATTAGAATTGAGTGTACACCACCTTAGCTCATTCTTTATTAAAATATTTTCAATATGATGTCGTCATGTTTTAATATTTGAAAATATACCAAATTGGAAAATTAATTAAAAAAAAAGTTTGAATTCTCCAAGTTTAAATCCTCACTAACTGACCATTTTATTGTTAAGGCAAATATTTTTATCTATGAGGTTTTCTATAATCTTTTTGTCTCTTTGCTTCCCCACATTTCATTTTGGCATTTGAAATCTCTCAATGAAATGAATGTTTTGGGAAGTTGTTTTATTAAATGATCTATTTTTCATTGGATGATTTTGCAATTTGAACTAATTTGAAGGTAATTTATTGTACTAAGAATTAAATAAAGATAAGAATTTGTAACTTAGTTCTGTTCATATACTGCAAATAAATTTTGAAACTTTTTTTTAATGAAATGTACATTCAAGTAATGAAATAGATTTCAAATACTGTTCAGGCCAGTATATTTATGCAATCTTGTACAGTGTATAACAACAGAAAATATTATGGTATATCAAGAATAACTCAGTGGGTGATATATGACAAATACAGATTAAAATAATGACTAACTTCAATAACACAAAGTAAAAGGAAAACTGTATACAACCTGTGTTAGGAGTGTTATGATGTATGGTAGTGGGACTTGGCCCTTTAAGGAGGAGGAGGAAGAAGACATTAATAAAATTTCTAGAACAGATATGCAGATGGTGTGGTGGATGTGTGGCATAAGTCTCATGGATAGAAAATCATCAGAAGAATTAAGTAATAGATTACACATTCTCAGCATAGTTGATGTTTTGTGCCAGAATAGATTGAGGTGGTAAGGACATGTCGAAAAGATGGATGATGCAAATCCAGTCAGGAGATGTAACTTTATTGAGGTTGATAGATTTAGAGGGATAGGTAGACCATGTAAGACATGAAATCAGTTAAGGATGATCTTAGGAAGTTGAGATTATGACCAGGTCTTGCACAAGACTAAGAGGCCTGCAGAAGAGCAATCAGGTAAAATCATCCAATCTATGCTGACATGGAAATGGACGTTAAACAATGGTGATGAAACAGATTACATTATGAAACAAACCAAAAGAACTGCACACAAATGAAAAAGCAGCTAAATCTAAAGAAAAACTCAAGTTGTAAAGAGGGCATTAAAAAATAATTTGGATGTGGAGAAACCATATTTCATAAATGTAAGGATGAAAAAAAATGAAGTATTTAGTTGCATGTTCATAAAATTGTCTAATTGGTTGGAGAATTTGTTTTTTCTCTTTTTGTTCTTCCTAATTCTATTTTTCAGATTGGGATTGTCTATGAAATTTTCAGATTGGGATTGTCTATGAAATTTTCAGATTGGGATTGTCTATGAAATTTTCAGATTGGGATTGTCTATGAAATTTTCAGATTGGGATTGTCTATGAAATTTTCAGATTGGGATTGTCTATGAAATTTTCAGATTGGGATTGTCTATGAAATATTCAGATTGAGATTGTCTATGAAATATCAAACAGTGTAATCAATCTGTATCAGTTGTATTTATCTTTTTTTTGACATTATCAAGTTCATAATGTTATTCTGTGAAGATTAGGATATATACTGGCCTTGAAATAGTATTAATAATTTTACATTGTTTTATGTCATAGTAGTCTCTGAGTTTGGTACATTTTCAACTACTCGTAATCACATGACCTATTTGATATCATGAACCCTTTTTCATCATTGCCTATTTTATCAGACACTTGCACACATTATTTTAAGGATTGACAGAGAAAGAAAAGACGAGAGAAAAAAGAATAACTGAAGGTGTTAAACTTCCTCTTTCTTACAGACATGTCTACATACTCAAATCAGAAATTGCTATAAATGTTTACTTTTTTTTAATAAAACACCTGCCAAACTGTGATAGTTAATAAAATGAAAATAAAATAAAATTTCAGATGTTTTTATTCTTTGTGTGTGGTGTTAAATTGTAGCAGATGAGTTAATGAAAAGGTTAAGGACAGAAGTTACACAAATCATGTGACTCCTCTTAGTTGATCTTAGGTGGCAAGATTTCAATGAGGAAGAACTCAATGGGGACAGCGTGGTCAGTTGTATCTAGACAGACTATTGGTTTTTCTTTCTTGCAAGTTTATGTTCTGCCTTTTTTTTTTTTTTAAATAAACGTTTATTATAGCTAAAAATGTGTTTGTGTGGTTTTTGCATCAGCAATGAAAAGGCAACCAGGGATTCCAGTGATGATAGCAGCGATCAAGGATATAAAGGTAAGGCATAACATAACATATATAAACGATATTATTGATTTGAAGCAACAAACAAAAGTAATATTACATATGACAAATTTAGTACCTTAAATGATCAAAATTTTCCAGGTTGAGATCAAGTTTCGTTTTGAGTTGTTCAATAATAACTCGTTGTTTCTCCATCATTTTATTAGTGGGAAGTCCAGCCTCTCCACTCTGAAAAAAAAAAAAAAAAAAAATTATTTTGAGAACTATTTTATGGCAAAAGAAATGATCTATCTTTTGAATTAAAAGCTATGTTAAATTTCCAAAGAGTATCCTATCTGTATAAGAAATGAGACAAAGAATAGAGTTTTTAGTGGGTAGCTAATCTGTACAATCTTGAACTGTAAAAGTTTGCAGATGAAGAGCAAAAATTTTTCTCGTGTGGACATGAAAAATTATGTGCAGGAATTCTAAAAGATTCAGTATTTTTATGGAGAGGACCTTCTGAGTTTGGTAAATATTTTAAACTGAGCAGCAGCCTGAACCTTGGTGTAACTCCCATACTATCAAAGTAATGGGGCTATTCTATGGTCATTTGGTGAATGGAGTCTAGACCATGCAGTAGTCTCTGGTGGGGCCTCTCAATGGCATATTAGTGGGAACTGTTGTGGCTTTTCTCTCGTAATTTGTCAAAAAAAAAAAAAAACTCTGCTTTCTCTCTACACTCTGTTCTCTACAATGCTGTTGAACATTTCCACAAAATTTTCAAACCTCACCATGACCAGAAAAATAATTTTGAAAAGATTAAACCCAAAACCCCAATTTCCAATGTCAACCCTCACTGGGTCTCCTTCTCCACCATCAAGAGTCTACATTTCAACCTTACAGAGGTTAAAATACAATTGTGGGAGACCAAACCTGATCTGTTGTTCTTTTTGCAAAACTGGCATTGATACAACTGCTTCCTAAGACAATTTCTTGATAAAAGGTTATTCTAACTTAACTTCCAAATCTAACTCATCTACATGAGTTTTAGAGTACCATTTACGCACAACACAACTTTCCTATTTGCTCTATATATAACAATAGTGTCACCATCTTCAAGAGTATCGCAGAACAAATTGACCATATCCTGACTGCTTATCCCTCAGTCAACATTCACATCTATGGAGCTTTTGATGTCCCCTCAAGTAAAAGAGATTATAAAGAGATCTCAATGCCCACTAAATAAGACAAATAAAGACGAAATTTCAATGTCAACTCAAATAAGACAAATAAAGACGAGATTTCAATGAACTCAAATAAGACAGATTATGAAGAGATTTCATTGTCCACTCAAATAAGACAGATTATGAGGAGATTTCATTGTCCACTCAAATAAGACAGATTATGAGGAGATTTCATTGTCCACTCAAATAAGACAGATTATGAGGAGATTTCATTGTCCACTCAAATAAGACAGATTATGAGGAGATTTCATTGTCCACTCAAATAAGACAGATTATGAGGAGATTTCATTGTCCACTCAAATAAGACAGATAGAGAAGAGATTTCAATGTCCGCTCAAGTAAGACAAATACAGAAGAGATTTAAATGTCCACTCAAATAAGACAGATTAAATAGAGATTTCAATGTCCACTCAAATAAGACAAATTATGAAGAGATTTGAACATCCACTCAAATAAGACAGATTATGAAGAGATTTTAATGTCCTTTAGTGGACATTAAAATCTCTTCATAATCTGTCTTATTATTAAGATAAATTATGAAGAGATTTCAATGTCCACACAAATAAGACAAATTATGAAGAGATTTCAATGTCCACTCAAATAAAACAAAAGAAAAAAAAAAGATTTCAATGTCGACTCAAAAAGGACAGATTAGGAAGAGATTTCAATGTCCACTCAAATAAGACAGAATAGGTAGAGATTTCAATGTCCACTCAAATAAGACAGAATAGGTAGAGATTTAAATGTCCACTCAAATAAAACAAATAAAGAAGATATTTCAATGTCCACTCAAATAAGAGAAATTATGAAGAGATTTCAATGTCCACAAAAAAATAAGACATATTAGGAAGGGATTTCAATGTCCACTCAAAAAAAAAAAATCAAAAAAGAAGATATTTCAATGTTCAGTCAGATAAGACAGATTAGGAAGAGATTTCAATGTCCACTGAAATAAAACAAAAAAGAAGATATTTCAATGTCTAGTCAAATAAGAAAGATTAGGAAGAGATTTCAATTTCCACTCAAATAAACAGATTATTAAGAGATTTCAATGTCCACTCAAAAGAAGACAAATTATGAAGAGATTTCAATGTCCACTACAAAAAAAAAAGAAGATATTTCAATGTCCAGTCAAATACGACAGGAAGAGATTTCAATGTCCACTCAAATAAGAAAGATTATGAAGAGATTTCAATGTCCACTCAAATAAGACAGATTATGAAAAGGTTTAAATGTCCACATACATACGGAAGAGATTTCAATTTCCACACAGATAAGACAGATTATGAAGAGATTTCAATGTCCACACAAATAAGACAAATTATGAAGAGATTTCAATGTCCACTCAAATAAGACAGATTATGAAGAGATTTCAATGTCCACTCAAATGAGACAGATTATGAAAAGATTTAAATGTCCACATACATACAGAAGAGATTTCAATGTCCACACAAATAAGACAGATTATGAGGAGATTTCAATGTCCACACAAATAAGACAGATTATGAAGAGAGTTTAATGTCCACTCAAATAAGACAGATTATGAAAAGATTTAGATGTCCACATACATACAGAAGAGATTTCAATGTCCACTCAAATGAGACGGATTATGAAAAGGTTTAAATGTCCACTCAAATAACACAGATTATAACAGGATTTCAATGTCCACTCAAATAAGACAGTTTAGTTGGTTGGTTGGTTGTTTTTGTTTTACGGCATATCAACCTTTTTCAGGTTATTTAATGCCAAATCTAGTTATTTTGAGGAACGATTTTTAATGGAGTATATTTTTTCTTTTTAAGTCAGATTCTATTTAACCCATAGTTGGGACCCTAACAGGTACTACCACTCCGGGTCAGAGTGGACCTGAGAGCAATGGCAATTAAAGAGTGGCTCCACACTTCCCAAGGCCCGCAAGGTGGGGCCTCACCATCGGATATAGTTTTAGGTCATATACAGGACCGTTCTTTTCAAATTTTTTTATAAAGGCCAACTTTTTAAGATATGAGAGTATGGTGTGGGGATTGTTTTTATCAAATAAGTCTTTAATATTGTTTTCTTTGTAGAATCAATTTCTTACAGTTACAAAATCAGTACATTCAATTAATATGTGTTTGATTGTGAGTGGTGTTTGACAAGGTATACAGATGGGTTGGCTTTCTTTTTTAGGAGATATGAGTGGGTTAAGTGAGTATACCTATTTTTATTCTTGTTAGTTTGACTTCTTTTCTGTTTAGTTTCGTATTTTGTTGTTGTTTTTTGATTTTTAGTATGATTTCGTGAAGTTTGTTGTTAGGGTGTTCATTCCAGTAGGTTTGCCATTTCTCTGTTGTATATGTGTTGATACATCTTTTTAGATCTATGTATGGAATTTTAAAATTTTCATCGATTGAGAGATTTAAGGCGTTTTTGCTGCAGAATCTGCTAATTCATTACCTTTAATACCGGAATGGCTCGGTATCCAGCAGAAAATGATTTCTTTTTTACTGTTCAGTTAATTTTTGGAGTAATTTTGCGATTAGGGGGTTGTCCATCTTTCTATTTTTAATCGCTTTTAGAGTAGATTGGGAGTCTGAAAGGATTATAAATTTTTTTTTTTTGTTATTGGAGGCGAGTTTGAGAGCTAGGATTAGTGCATGTATTTCAGCACTGAAGATTGAGGTTTCTTTTGGGAGGTTTGATTGTTTTTTTATTGATTTATTGAGTATTGCTGCACTGGCTGTTGCGTTATTTTGTTTAGACCCATCCGTATAGATGTGCGTGTGGTCTGGATACTTTTCTTTGATTTTAATGAGATTATCATCATAAGTTATTGGATAAGTATGTTTCTTTTCATATTTACTTAAACATAGGTCGATGTTAGGGGATATGATTTTCAAGAGAGGGGTTTTGAGTAGGACAGTTTCGTGGATTTTAGTTATGGGTAGACTTGCTTCTTTGGAAATCGATTTTATTGTAAGTCCAAAGGTGTTGATTGCATTTTCTTTTTGGTCGAAAAGGTGTTTACGGTTTGGATTTAAAGTGCTATTGTGTGCTGGGTTTGTGGGGTTGGCTGTAAGTTTTGTGTAGTATTTTAGACCAAGGTTTTGATTTCTGAGCATTGGAGGAGTTTCATGTGCTTCTGCATACAGGCTTTCTACAGGGGAGGTTGGAAATGCTCCAAGTGCTAGTCTTAGTCCGGAGTGGCATATTGTGTTGAGGGTTTTTAGATATGACTTTCTGGTGGATTGATATATGAAGCAACCATAATCTATTTTTGATCTAATTAATGCTCTATATAGTTTGAGTAGTGTGTTCTTGTCAGCTCCCCAATCTGTATGGGCAATGACTCGTAGGAGTTGTAATGCTTTATTACATTTGGTTTTGATGTGATTGATGTGTGGAATGAAATTTAGTTTTTTGTCAAAAATGATTCCCAGGTGCTTGTGTTCATTTACGAATGGAATTTTTTCGCCTTCAATCTGTAAGGGTGGAGTTTGCGTTGGTTACAGAAATGAATGCATTTTGTTTTAGTTTTGGAGAATTTGAAACCATTTTTGTTGCCCATTTATTAATTTTATTTATGTTATGTTGTAGTCTTCTTTCAATAGTGTGAATGTATTTAGATCTGTAGCTGATTGAGCAGTCATCTACATATAAGGAGTTATATATATCAGGAGAGAGTTCTTTTATAATGTTATTAATTTTTATGTTAAAGATAGTTGTTGATAATATGCTGCCTTGGGGCACTCCTTCTTGATTTTGTGGGTCTGATAAAGTTGAATCTATGCGAACTTGGAAAGATCTGTCTGTTAGGAAGTTTTTTATGAATTCAGGTAATCTGCCTCTTAGTCCGATGTTGTGGAGATCTTTTATGATACCGTGTTTCCAGGTAGTTTCACATGCTTTCTCAAGATCGAAAAAAAACAGATGTTACGTGTTCCTTATTAATAAAAGCTTCTCTGATATAATTTTCGAGGTTAGTGATGTGGTCTATACATCCTCAATTTTTTTGGTATCCACACTGGACTTCAGAAATTATTTTGTTGTCATCTAGATACCATATAAGATGGTAGTTAATCATTCTTTCGAACATTTTGCATAGGCAGCTTGTGAGAGCTATTGGTCTGTAGTTTTCTGGGTTTGATGTATCTTTTCCAATTTTGGGTATTGGTATTATTATTGCATTTTTCAATGAAGTTGGGAAATCTTTTGTTTCCCATATTTTATTATAAATTTGGAGGAGGAGTTTTAATGATTCTGGTGGAATTTCTTTAAGGAAGCTGTAGTGCACTTCATCTGGTCCTACAGCTGAGTTATGAGATTTTTCTATGGCGGTTTCTAGTTCATTGAGGGAGAAGATTTCATTGTAAGGCTCTTGGTTTTTAGAATTAAAGTTTATTTTGTACTTTTCTTCATGTTTCTTAAGTATTTGGAATTGTCTATTGTAGTGTTTTGATGATGAGTTTCCGGCAAAGGTTTTAGCTAGTGTGTTAGCAATATCTTTTATATCAGTTATTTTCTGTTTATTTATGAGAAGGTGTTTGATTGGATTCGGATTATATTTTCCAGTTATTTTCCTAATCATTTCCCAGACGGTTTTGGGTTTAGTGGTGATGTTGATTTTGTTGACAAATTGTTGCTAGCAGGATCTTTTGCATTCTTTAATTGTTTTTCAAGTTTTAGCTCTTTGGTGTTTGTATTCTATTAAGTTGTTCATTGTGGGTTGTTTTTTAAATTTTCTTAAGGTTGCCTTTCTCTGTCTAATGGCCGTTTTACATTCTGGATTGAACCGTTTTCAGGTCTGCCAGCAACCATTGTAAGAAAGTAATAAGGAACGCAAGAGAGTTGTATGCTCAATCTGTTAAGTCCAAAGTAGCTGAGCAGCGGCTTGGTTCCCACCAGTTTTTGCAAATAGCAAACAGAATCCTGAACAGAAGCGTGTGCTCCATCCCAACTATTATCAATGGACCTGAGGTAATCTCGTCAGCATCAGACAAAGCCAAACTCTTTGTCAAGAACTTTGCAGCTAATTCTACCCTTTGCGACCAAGGCCGCCAACCCCCAATATTTCCTCCTGTATCAGAAAACACGCTATGTGATATACGTATATCTGTACGTGATGTTGCCAAGCTAATCAAAAACCTTGATTCCAGTAAAGCAACTGGCCCTGACGGTATTCCAATTATAGTAATCAAAAAACTTCAACTTGAACTAGCGCCCATACTTACAAAACTGTTTAAACGTTGTCTTAAGGAGAATAGTTTCCCATCTCCCTGGAAAATCTCATCAGTATGCCCTGTATTTAAGAATTCAGGTGATCGCTCATCCCCCTCTCAGTACAGGCCAATAAGTCTCCCGTGCGTCATGAGTAAGTTGCTAGAATCTGTGTTAAATACAGAAGTAATCAACTATCTCAACAAAAATAAGCTTCTTAGTGACACTCAATATGGTTTCCATTCTGCTAGATCTACAGCAGATCTGCTTACAGTTATATCGCATAGGATTAGCAAATCTCTCGACGATGGCAATCTTTCTAGGGCAATTGCTCTTGACATATCTAAGGCCTTTGATAGGGTGTGGCATAAAGGTTTACTTCAGAAGATCGCTAGCTATGGTATAGCTGGAAATGTCTTCTCAATTATTAAATCATTTCTTTCTGATAGGTTCATAAGAGTAGCAGTTGAGGGGCAAAAATCAGAAGCTCACAGTATTAATGCCGGTGTCCCTCAGGGGTCCATCCTGGGCCCAACTCTTTTCCTGATCTACATTAATGATCTTCCAAATCACATCCTCAACATTCTAATCCACATTTGGCATCAATTGAAATGAATGGCTCTCGTCTTCAGGAGGCCTCAAGTTTTGACAAGCTTCTGGGCTTGACCTTTACTCCTGATCTTAAATGGAACACGTACATCAAATCTGTTGCCAACGCCGCTGGAAAAATGGTGGGATCTTTCTATCGATCCGGTAAATATCTCACTGCTGATGCTATTCTCTATCTATATAAGAGCCAGGTACGTCCAAGGATGGAATACTGTTGCCACATCTGGGCAGGAGCTGCTAGAAAGGACTTGTCCTGCCTTGATAGAGTTCAAAATAGACTTCGTAGCCTCGTAGGAGATGTCCTTTTCTCCTCCTTGCAACCTCTATCTCACAGAAGAGATGTTGCGAGTTTGTCTCTGATGTATCGTTATTTTCATGGAAAGTGTTCGACTGAGCTTCAATCTATGGTCCCCCCTCGCCAAACTTTCACAAGAAACACTCGTCTAGCTGTAAACACTATCAATAATTCCCCCCACTCTTTATCTGTGCCTAAATCTAATCGTAGATTCTATGAACAAAGCTTCTTTCTTAGAACTGCACGCCTGTGGAATTGTCTTCCGTTTTCCTGCTTTCCAGCTGACTACAATATGGTTGTGTTCAAGTCTAAAGTAAATAAGTTCTTGATGAGCCGTTCCATATAAGTTATCAAATTTACCAAATTTTCATTACTAATGATTACTATATTGTCCAATTTCTACTGTACACTCTTTAACCCTTATCCTTGAGTGGCTTCTGGGCCTTGATAATGTGGTGATGCCTATGTAAAAAAAAACAAAAAAAAAAACATGGTTTGTTTTTCTTTTCCAGGAGGAGAATTTTTGGGTATGCATTTTTTGGCTATTGTTATGAGTACTTCCGTGAATTCTTCTATTGTTTGGATTTGATGTTGTGTTAGTTTTAGTGAACAATGTTCTTTAAATTCGGCCCAGTTGGCTTTGTTTGTGTTCCACCTGGGTATGTGGTTTTGGATGAAGTTACTGGAGTGGATGGAGTAAGTTTGTGTCTTTGGTGAAGTGTTTTGCTGGTTTTTTCTTTTTTTTGTTTGGATCTGGACGTCGATCTGGATCTTGCTTGAGATGATCCATTTTGGATTCTTGTTCATTTTTTCCCTCTTGATTACTTGTGTCTGGTTTCTTTTTTTTATCTAGGGTGTTTTCGGTTTCGGTGATTATAATAGGGAAGTGATCACTTCCACAGGTTTCTTCATAAGTGCTCCATGTATAATCCAAGAAGCTTGATGGATCATACATGGTAAGATCAATGGCACTAGTTGATCCGTTTGTTGAAGTATGTGGGATTTTTTTAATTGAGAAGGCACAAGTTATTTTTGTTTATTAATTGTTCAATTTTGTTTCCTTTTGAGTTTGTGACTTCGCATCCCCATAATGTACTGTGGCAGTTAAAGTCTCCTAGAAGAATGAATGGTGAAGGTAATTATTTTATTAAATTTTCTAGTTCATTTTCATTTATTGGTTCATGAGGAGGGACGTATATTCAGCAGATTGTGATTGTTTTGTGTAATGTGACTTGAGTTGTAATTGCTTGGAGATTTGTTTTGACAGAGAAATTGCTTTGAGGTATGTTATTCCTTACAAGAATTGAGGTCCCTCCATTAGCACGAAGGCCTGTGTTATGGAAATAGTTGTATTGTTCATAGTTTGGTGTTTTGAAATGGTTATTGCTTTGTAGGAAGGTTTCTTGTAAGCAAACAATGGCTGGGTTGAAGAGTGAGATAAGTATAAGAAGTTCATTATAGTTAGATCTTATTCCACGACAATTCCATTGGATAATTTGTTGTATTTTATTTCTATCCATGAAGCTGTTTAGTTTTCCTCTATTTCCATCTCTTTAGAAGTAGAGGGTTTATCTTTTGTTGGAGTTTGTGTCTTTGGTGAAGTGTTTTGCTGGTTTTTTCTTTTTTTTGTTTGGATCTGGACGTCGATCTGGATCTTGCTTGAGATGTTGCCATTTTGGATTCTTGTTCATTTTTTCCCACTTGATTACTTGTGTTTGGTTTCTTTTTTTTATCTAGGGTGTTTTCGGTTTCCATTTTTTCTAGAATTTGGAATCTATTTTGAGTGTCTATTGTTTGGTTTTCTTCTTTTCTGGAACATTCTTTATTTGCTGTTTTATCATTGCTTATTTTTTCATTAATTTCTGGTGGTTGTTTTCTTAGTTTCTGTGATATTTTTTTTAATGGTTCTGTTGTGGATGGAATATTATTTTCTTTATTTGGATTTGTTATTTCTATTTTGTTTACCAGATTTGAGTATTTTTCTTTTAGGCTATTTTGAAATTCTGGCCATTCTTTAATATTTAATGCAATCAGTTTGTTTATCAGCTCCCTATATTGATCATGTATTTCATTATGTTGGTATGGTTTAGTTGTCTGTTTTTTTGTCTCAGCATATGTGTTGTCTTTCATGTACGTCTCAACAATTTTTCTGGCTTCTGGAAAGCTTTTGTTTTTCTTGTACTTTACTTCTATAATTTCTTTCCTTTTTATGTTTTGCATATTTTAGAGGAAATCTGGTGATCTTTGCAGTTTGCACATTTCACCTCATTTATGCATTTTTCTTTGGTGTGGTCACGCTCTTTGTTGCCGCATTTTCCACGTATTTTTATTCCTTTACAGGCTTCTTTATGATGTCCACATTTTTGGCAATGGGAACATCTTAATGGTGCTGGGATATATTAGTCTACTTTTACATTTAAGTAGCCAATTTTTATTTCCTTAGGTATTGTTGATTTGTTAAACGTTAATATATATGGGTTGGTTGTTATTATTTTATTGTTTCTTTTTATGTTTATGCGGATGTGGTTGATTACTCCTTGTTTTTCTAATTCAGTTTTAATTTCTTCTTCAGTTGCCAGCGATAGTTCATAACCTCGAATTACTCCTTTCGAAGTATTTAGTGTTTTATGGGGAAAGACTTTGCACTTGTACTCATGGAAGTTCTTCATTTTGAGTAGAGTTTGAGCATCTCTAAGATTGGTTATCTCAACTAGTAGATTTCCATCTTTTGTTTTTTTGATCATTTTTGGTTTACTTTTTGTGGATAATGTTTTTTCTATTAGGAAAGGTGATAAATTTCCAATTCTTTTATCTTCGATTAATTCAATAACCAAAAATCGTGGGAAGTTTCCTTCGTCTATAGTTGGAACGGTTTTTCTAGTTTTGAATTTTTGTTCTTCATCTGAGCTTGAGAGGACAGAGTCAGAGGAATGGTTTCTTTTAAGAGTTTTGAGGGGGATGCTTTTGTTTTTGTCAGCCATGGATTTTGAGATTTAATTTTCATCAACCACGCTCCCTACCCACCTCGGAGTCCAAAATTGGGGCATAGTAAGGGGGAAACCCATTTGCCTTGACCATGTTGGGGCTACGTGGAGTTCTCAAGCACTATATTTTCTATTCAATATGTCCTCAAAAATACATTTGCTCAGATGGAGTGTTGAGTTCTGGTCTTTCCAATTGATTGACCCTTGCCACCGCCTTCTAGCACTTACTTGGTTCGCCTATTTTTTGTAGTGGGGGAATAAATAAAAAACAAAAAAAAATTTTTTTTAAAAAAGATGGGAGTACCTTTAAGTTTCGTTCTTTGTTGTGGTAGTTAGTACTTTGGATGTAAGTGCTAGGGCTTGGTGTGACTGGCCGATTGGTAGGATTGGGCCTCTCCGACCGCCCGTCTAGCTGAAGTAAGGGCCAAAGTAATGCGTTACAGTGCCTAGACTTTTATGCACCCAGGTCTAGGTAAGCTCACTCACCAAAATCACGTCCTAAGGCATTACAGGTAGCAACCCACGGCTAACTGGTTGCCCCATTGAGGGATTTTTACCCTCTGAAGGGGGCAGTCGGCTTATTCTAGTGCCCTACCAACAGGGCAAAAAAAAGGGGGGGCGGCGATGGGATTGGTAAGTAGGAAAGGAAAAGGAAATGAGAGGGGAAGGGGATTGTTGTTTTTGTAGAACATAATTAAGTTTTACAAAACAGAATAGAAAACAAAAACAGAAAATCGATGTAGGTGCATTTCGTCTCAGGAAGCACATAGACATCCTAATCTGGTAGCACCAGTAAGACAGAGTAGGAAGAAATTTCAATGTCAACTTCAAATAAGACAGAGTAGGAAGAAATTTCAATGTCAACTTCAAATAAGACAGAGTAGGAAGAAATTTCAATGTCAACTTCAAATAAGACAGATTAGGTAAAGATTTCAATGTCAACTTCAAATAAGACAGAGTAGGAAGAAATTTCAATGTCAACTTCAAATAAGACAGATTAGGAAGAAATTTCAATGTCAACTTCAAATAAGACAGAGTAGGAAGAAATTTCAATGTCAACTTCAAATAAGACAGAGTAGGAAGAAATTTCAATGTCAACTTCAAATAAGACAGAGTAGGAAGAAATTTCAATGTCAACTTCAAATAAGACAGAGTAGGAAGAAATTTCAATGTCAACTTCAAATAAGACAGAGTAGGAAGAAATTTCAATGTCAACTTCAAATAAGACAGAGTAGGAAGAAATTTCAATGTCAACTTCAAATAAGACAGAGTAGGAAGAAATTTCAATGTCAACTTCAAATAAGACAGAGTAGGAAGAAATTTCAATGTCAACTTCAAATAAGACAGAGTAGGAAGAAATTTCAATGTCAACTTCAAATAAGACAGAGTAGGAAGAAATTTCAATGTCAACTTCAAATAAGACAGAGTAGGAAGAAATTTCAATGTCAACTTCAAATAAGACAGATTAGGTAAAGATTTCAATGTCAACTTCAAATAAGACAGAGTAGGAAGAAATTTCAATGTCAACTTCAAATAAGACAGATTAGGAAGAAATTTCAATGTCAACTTCAAATAAGACAGAGTAGGAAGAAATTTCAATGTCAACTTCAAATAAGACAGAGTAGGAAGAAATTTCAATGTCAACTTCAAATAAGACAGAGTAGGAAGAAATTTCAATGTCAACTTCAAATAAGACAGAGTAGAAAGAAATTTCAATGTCAACTTCAAATAAGACAGAGTAGGAAGAAATTTCAATGTCAACTTCAAATAAGACAGAGTAGGAAGAAATTTCAATGTCAACTTCAAATAAGACAGAGTAGGAAGAAATTTCAATGTCAACTTCAAATAAGACAGAGTAGGAAGAAATTTCAATGTCAACTTCAAATAAGACAGATTAGGTAAAGATTTCAATGTCAACTTCAAATAAGACAGAGTAGGAAGAAATTTCAATGTCAACTTCAAATAAGACAGATTAGGAAGAAATTTCAATGTCAACTTCAAATAAGACAGAGTAGGAAGAAATTTCAATGTCAACTTCAAATAAGACAGAGTAGGAAGAAATTTCAATGTCAACTTCAAATAAGACAGAGTAGGAAGAAATTTCAATGTCAACTTCAAATAAGACAGATTAGGAAGAAATTTCAATGTCAACTTCAAATAAGACAGAGTAGGAAGAAATTTCAATGTCAACTTCAAATAAGACAGAGTAGGAAGAAATTTCAATGTCAACTTCAAATAAGACAGATTAGGAAGAAATTTCAATGTCAACTTCAAATAAGACAGAGTAGGAAGAAATTACAATGTCAACTTCAAATAAGACAGAGTAGGAAGAAATTTCAATGTCAACTTCAAATAAGACAGAGTAGGAAGAAATTTCAATGTCAACTTCAAATAAGACAGAGTAGGAAGAAATTTCAATGTCAACTTCAAATAAGACAGAGTAGGAAGAAATTTCAATGTCAACTTCAAATAAGACAGAGTAGGAAGAAATTTCAATGTCAACTTCAAATAAGACAGAGTAGGAAGAAATTTCAATGTCAACTTCAAATAAGACAGATTAGGTAAAGATTTCAATGTCAACTTCAAATAAGACAGAGTAGGAAGAAATTTCAATGTCAACTTCAAATAAGACAGAGTAGGAAGAAATTTCAATGTCAACTTCAAATAAGACAGATTAGGTAAAGATTTCAATGTCAACTTCAAATAAGACAGAGTAGGAAGAAATTTCAATGTCAACTTCAAATAAGACAGAGTAGGAAGAAATTTCAATGTCAACTTCAAATAAGACAGAGTAGGAAGAAATTTCAATGTCAACTTCAAATAAGACAGAGTAGGAAGAAATTTCAATGTCAACTTCAAATAAGACAGAGTAGGAAGAAATTTCAATGTCAACTTCAAATAAGACAGAGTAGGAAGAAATTTCAATGTCAACTTCAAATAAGACAGATTAGGTAAAGATTTCAATGTCAACTTCAAATAAGACAGAGTAGGAAGAAATTTCAATGTCAACTTCAAATAAGACAGATTAGGTAAAGATTTCAATGTCAACTTCAAATAAGACAGATTAGGTAAAGATTTCAATGTCAACTTCAAATAAGACAGATTAGGTAAAGATTTCAATGTCAACTTCAAATAAGACAGAGTAGGAAGAAATTTCAATGTCAACTTCAAATAAGACAGAGTAGGAAGAAATTTCAATGTCAACTTCAAATAAGACAGATTAGGTAAAGATTTCAATGTCAACTTCAAATAAGACAGAGTAGGAAGAAATTTCAATGTCAACTTCAAATAAGACAGATTAGGTAAAGATTTCAATGTCAACTTCAAATAAGACAGATTAGGTAAAGATTTCAATGTCAACTTCAAATAAGACAGAGTAGGAAGAAATTTCAATGTCAACTTCAAATAAGACAGAGTAGGAAGAAATTTCAATGTCAACTTCAAATAAGACAGATTAGGTAAAGATTTCAATGTCAACTTCAAATAAGACAGATTAGGTAAAGATTTCAATGTCAACTTCAAATAAGACAGAGTAGGAAGAAATTTCAATGTCAACTTCAAATAAGACAGAGTAGGAAGAAATTTCAATGTCAACTTCAAATAAGACAGATTAGGTAAAGATTTCAATGTCAACTTCAAATAAGACAGAGTAGGAAGAAATTTCAATGTCAACTTCAAATAAGACAGATTAGGTAAAGATTTCAATGTCAACTTCAAATAAGACAGATTAGGTAAAGATTTCAATGTCAACTTCAAATAAGACAGAGTAGGAAGAAATTTCAATGTCAACTTCAAATAAGACAGAGTAGGAAGAAATTTCAATGTCAACTTCAAATAAGACAGATTAGGTAAAGATTTCAATGTCAACTTCAAATAAGACAGAGTAGGAAGAAATTTCAATGTCAACTTCAAATAAGACAGATTAGGTAAAGATTTCAATGTCAACTTCAAATAAGACAGATTAGGTAAAGATTTCAATGTCAACTTCAAATAAGACAGAGTAGGAAGAAATTTCAATGTCAACTTCAAATAAGACAGAGTAGGAAGAAATTTCAATGTCAACTTCAAATAAGACAGATTAGGTAAAGATTTCAATGTCAACTTCAAATAAGACAGATTAGGTAAAGATTTCAATGTCAACTTCAAATAAGACAGAGTAGGAAGAAATTTCAATGTCATTTTCAAATAAGACAGAGTAGGAAGAAATTTCAATGTCAACTTCAAATAAGACAGATTAGGTAAAGATTTCAATGTCAACTTCAAATAAGACAGAGTAGGAAGAAATTTCAATGTCAACTTCAAATAAGACAGATTAGGTAAAGATTTCAATGTCAACTTCAAATAAGACAGATTAGGTAAAGATTTCAATGTCAACTTCAAATAAGACAGAGTAGGTAAAAATTTCAATGTCCATTCAAATAAAACAAATAAAGAAGAAATTTCAATGTCAACTTCAAATAAGACAGATTAGGTAAAGATTTCAATGTCAACTTCAAATAAGACAGAGTAGGAAGAAATTTCAATGTCAACTTCAAATAAGACAGATTAGGTAAAGATTTCAATGTCAACTTCAAATAAGACAGAGTAGGAAGAAATTTCAATGTCAACTTCAAATAAGACAGATTAGGTAAAGATTTCAATGTCCATTCAAATAAAACAAATAAAGAAGAAATTTCAATGTCAACTTCAAATAAGACAGATTAGGTAAAGATTTCAATGTCAACTTCAAATAAGACAGAGTAGGAAGAAATTTCAATGTCAACTTCAAATAAGACAGATTAGGTAAAGATTTCAATGTCAACTTCAAATAAGACAGAGTAGGAAGAAATTTCAATGTCAACTTCAAATAAGACAGATTAGGTAAAGATTTCAATGTCCATTCAAATAAAACAAATAAAGAAGAAATTTCAATGTCAACTTCAAATAAGACAGATTTGGTAAAGATTTCAATGTCAACTTCAAATAAGACAGAGTAGGAAGAAATTTCAATGTCAACTTCAAATAAGACAGATTAGGTAAAGATTTCAATGTCCACTCAAATAAAACAAAGAAGAGATTTCAATGTCCATTCAAATCAGACAGATTAGGAAGAGATGTCAATGTCAACTCATAAGAAGACAAATTTTGAAGAAATTTCAATGTCCACTACAAAAAAAACAAAAAAGAAGAGATTTCAATGTCTAGTCAAATCAGACAGATTAAGAACAGATTTCAATGTCCACTAAAATAAAAAAAATAAACAAGAGATTTCAATGTCCACTCAAATAAGGGACGTATATTCAGCAGATTGTGATTGTTTTGTGTAATGTGACTTGAGTTGTAATTGCTTGGAGATTTGTTTTGACAGAGAAATTGCTTTGAGGTATGTTATTCCTTACAAGAATTGAGGTCCCTCCATTAGCACGAAGGCCTGTGTTATGGAAATAGTTGTATTGTTCATAGTTTGGTGTTTTGAAATGGTTATTGCTTTGTAGGAAGGTTTCTTGTAAGCAAACAATGGCTGGGTTGAAGAGTGAGATAAGTATAAGAAGTTCATTATAGTTAGATCTTATTCCACGACAATTCCATTGGATAATTTGTTGTATTTTATTTCTATCCATGAAGCTGTTTAGTTTTCCTCTATTTCCATCTCTTTAGAAGTAGAGGGTTTATCTTTTGTTGGAGTTTGTGTCTTTGGTGAAGTGTTTTGCTGGTTTTTTCTTTTTTTTGTTTGGATCTGGACGTCGATCTGGATCTTGCTTGAGATGTTGCCATTTTGGATTCTTGTTCATTTTTTCCCACTTGATTACTTGTGTTTGGTTTCTTTTTTTTATCTAGGGTGTTTTCGGTTTCCATTTTTTCTAGAATTTGGAATCTATTTTGAGTGTCTATTGTTTGGTTTTCTTCTTTTCTGGAACATTCTTTATTTGCTGTTTTATCATTGCTTATTTTTTCATTAATTTCTGGTGGTTGTTTTCTTAGTTTCTGTGATATTTTTTTTAATGGTTCTGTTGTGGATGGAATATTATTTTCTTTATTTGGATTTGTTATTTCTATTTTGTTTACCAGATTTGAGTATTTTTCTTTTAGGCTATTTTGAAATTCTGGCCATTCTTTAATATTTAATGCAATCAGTTTGTTTATCAGCTCCCTATATTGATCATGTATTTCATTATGTTGGTATGGTTTAGTTGTCTGTTTTTTTGTCTCAGCATATGTGTTGTCTTTCATGTACGTCTCAACAATTTTTCTGGCTTCTGGAAAGCTTTTGTTTTTCTTGTACTTTACTTCTATAATTTCTTTCCTTTTTATGTTTTGCATATTTTAGAGGAAATCTGGTGATCTTTGCAGTTTGCACATTTCACCTCATTTATGCATTTTTCTTTGGTGTGGTCACGCTCTTTGTTGCCGCATTTTCCACGTATTTTTATTCCTTTACAGGCTTCTTTATGATGTCCACATTTTTGGCAATGGGAACATCTTAATGGTGCTGGGATATATTAGTCTACTTTTACATTTAAGTAGCCAATTTTTATTTCCTTAGGTATTGTTGATTTGTTAAACGTTAATATATATGGGTTGGTTGTTATTATTTTATTGTTTCTTTTTATGTTTATGCGGATGTGGTTGATTACTCCTTGTTTTTCTAATTCAGTTTTAATTTCTTCTTCAGTTGCCAGCGATAGTTCATAACCTCGAATTACTCCTTTCGAAGTATTTAGTGTTTTATGGGGAAAGACTTTGCACTTGTACTCATGGAAGTTCTTCATTTTGAGTAGAGTTTGAGCATCTCTAAGATTGGTTATCTCAACTAGTAGATTTCCATCTTTTGTTTTTTTGATCATTTTTGGTTTACTTTTTGTGGATAATGTTTTTTCTATTAGGAAAGGTGATAAATTTCCAATTCTTTTATCTTCGATTAATTCAATAACCAAAAATCGTGGGAAGTTTCCTTCGTCTATAGTTGGAACGGTTTTTCTAGTTTTGAATTTTTGTTCTTCATCTGAGCTTGAGAGGACAGAGTCAGAGGAATGGTTTCTTTTAAGAGTTTTGAGGGGGATGCTTTTGTTTTTGTCAGCCATGGATTTTGAGATTTAATTTTCATCAACCACGCTCCCTACCCACCTCGGAGTCCAAAATTGGGGCATAGTAAGGGGGAAACCCATTTGCCTTGACCATGTTGGGGCTACGTGGAGTTCTCAAGCACTATATTTTCTATTCAATATGTCCTCAAAAATACATTTGCTCAGATGGAGTGTTGAGTTCTGGTCTTTCCAATTGATTGACCCTTGCCACCGCCTTCTAGCACTTACTTGGTTCGCCTATTTTTTGTAGTGGGGGAATAAATAAAAAACAAAAAAAAATTTTTTTTAAAAAAGATGGGAGTACCTTTAAGTTTCGTTCTTTGTTGTGGTAGTTAGTACTTTGGATGTAAGTGCTAGGGCTTGGTGTGACTGGCCGATTGGTAGGATTGGGCCTCTCCGACCGCCCGTCTAGCTGAAGTAAGGGCCAAAGTAATGCGTTACAGTGCCTAGACTTTTATGCACCCAGGTCTAGGTAAGCTCACTCACCAAAATCACGTCCTAAGGCATTACAGGTAGCAACCCACGGCTAACTGGTTGCCCCATTGAGGGATTTTTACCCTCTGAAGGGGGCAGTCGGCTTATTCTAGTGCCCTACCAACAGGGCAAAAAAAAGGGGGGGCGGCGATGGGATTGGTAAGTAGGAAAGGAAAAGGAAATGAGAGGGGAAGGGGATTGTTGTTTTTGTAGAACATAATTAAGTTTTACAAAACAGAATAGAAAACAAAAACAGAAAATCGATGTAGGTGCATTTCGTCTCAGGAAGCACATAGACATCCTAATCTGGTAGCACCAGTAAGACAGAGTAGGAAGAAATTTCAATGTCAACTTCAAATAAGACAGAGTAGGAAGAAATTTCAATGTCAACTTCAAATAAGACAGAGTAGGAAGAAATTTCAATGTCAACTTCAAATAAGACAGATTAGGTAAAGATTTCAATGTCAACTTCAAATAAGACAGAGTAGGAAGAAATTTCAATGTCAACTTCAAATAAGACAGATTAGGAAGAAATTTCAATGTCAACTTCAAATAAGACAGAGTAGGAAGAAATTTCAATGTCAACTTCAAATAAGACAGAGTAGGAAGAAATTTCAATGTCAACTTCAAATAAGACAGAGTAGGAAGAAATTTCAATGTCAACTTCAAATAAGACAGAGTAGGAAGAAATTTCAATGTCAACTTCAAATAAGACAGAGTAGGAAGAAATTTCAATGTCAACTTCAAATAAGACAGAGTAGGAAGAAATTTCAATGTCAACTTCAAATAAGACAGAGTAGGAAGAAATTTCAATGTCAACTTCAAATAAGACAGAGTAGGAAGAAATTTCAATGTCAACTTCAAATAAGACAGAGTAGGAAGAAATTTCAATGTCAACTTCAAATAAGACAGAGTAGGAAGAAATTTCAATGTCAACTTCAAATAAGACAGAGTAGGAAGAAATTTCAATGTCAACTTCAAATAAGACAGATTAGGTAAAGATTTCAATGTCAACTTCAAATAAGACAGAGTAGGAAGAAATTTCAATGTCAACTTCAAATAAGACAGATTAGGAAGAAATTTCAATGTCAACTTCAAATAAGACAGAGTAGGAAGAAATTTCAATGTCAACTTCAAATAAGACAGAGTAGGAAGAAATTTCAATGTCAACTTCAAATAAGACAGAGTAGGAAGAAATTTCAATGTCAACTTCAAATAAGACAGAGTAGAAAGAAATTTCAATGTCAACTTCAAATAAGACAGAGTAGGAAGAAATTTCAATGTCAACTTCAAATAAGACAGAGTAGGAAGAAATTTCAATGTCAACTTCAAATAAGACAGAGTAGGAAGAAATTTCAATGTCAACTTCAAATAAGACAGAGTAGGAAGAAATTTCAATGTCAACTTCAAATAAGACAGATTAGGTAAAGATTTCAATGTCAACTTCAAATAAGACAGAGTAGGAAGAAATTTCAATGTCAACTTCAAATAAGACAGATTAGGAAGAAATTTCAATGTCAACTTCAAATAAGACAGAGTAGGAAGAAATTTCAATGTCAACTTCAAATAAGACAGAGTAGGAAGAAATTTCAATGTCAACTTCAAATAAGACAGAGTAGGAAGAAATTTCAATGTCAACTTCAAATAAGACAGATTAGGAAGAAATTTCAATGTCAACTTCAAATAAGACAGAGTAGGAAGAAATTTCAATGTCAACTTCAAATAAGACAGAGTAGGAAGAAATTTCAATGTCAACTTCAAATAAGACAGATTAGGAAGAAATTTCAATGTCAACTTCAAATAAGACAGAGTAGGAAGAAATTACAATGTCAACTTCAAATAAGACAGAGTAGGAAGAAATTTCAATGTCAACTTCAAATAAGACAGAGTAGGAAGAAATTTCAATGTCAACTTCAAATAAGACAGAGTAGGAAGAAATTTCAATGTCAACTTCAAATAAGACAGAGTAGGAAGAAATTTCAATGTCAACTTCAAATAAGACAGAGTAGGAAGAAATTTCAATGTCAACTTCAAATAAGACAGAGTAGGAAGAAATTTCAATGTCAACTTCAAATAAGACAGATTAGGTAAAGATTTCAATGTCAACTTCAAATAAGACAGAGTAGGAAGAAATTTCAATGTCAACTTCAAATAAGACAGAGTAGGAAGAAATTTCAATGTCAACTTCAAATAAGACAGATTAGGTAAAGATTTCAATGTCAACTTCAAATAAGACAGAGTAGGAAGAAATTTCAATGTCAACTTCAAATAAGACAGAGTAGGAAGAAATTTCAATGTCAACTTCAAATAAGACAGAGTAGGAAGAAATTTCAATGTCAACTTCAAATAAGACAGAGTAGGAAGAAATTTCAATGTCAACTTCAAATAAGACAGAGTAGGAAGAAATTTCAATGTCAACTTCAAATAAGACAGAGTAGGAAGAAATTTCAATGTCAACTTCAAATAAGACAGATTAGGTAAAGATTTCAATGTCAACTTCAAATAAGACAGAGTAGGAAGAAATTTCAATGTCAACTTCAAATAAGACAGATTAGGTAAAGATTTCAATGTCAACTTCAAATAAGACAGATTAGGTAAAGATTTCAATGTCAACTTCAAATAAGACAGATTAGGTAAAGATTTCAATGTCAACTTCAAATAAGACAGAGTAGGAAGAAATTTCAATGTCAACTTCAAATAAGACAGAGTAGGAAGAAATTTCAATGTCAACTTCAAATAAGACAGATTAGGTAAAGATTTCAATGTCAACTTCAAATAAGACAGAGTAGGAAGAAATTTCAATGTCAACTTCAAATAAGACAGATTAGGTAAAGATTTCAATGTCAACTTCAAATAAGACAGATTAGGTAAAGATTTCAATGTCAACTTCAAATAAGACAGAGTAGGAAGAAATTTCAATGTCAACTTCAAATAAGACAGAGTAGGAAGAAATTTCAATGTCAACTTCAAATAAGACAGATTAGGTAAAGATTTCAATGTCAACTTCAAATAAGACAGATTAGGTAAAGATTTCAATGTCAACTTCAAATAAGACAGAGTAGGAAGAAATTTCAATGTCAACTTCAAATAAGACAGAGTAGGAAGAAATTTCAATGTCAACTTCAAATAAGACAGATTAGGTAAAGATTTCAATGTCAACTTCAAATAAGACAGAGTAGGAAGAAATTTCAATGTCAACTTCAAATAAGACAGATTAGGTAAAGATTTCAATGTCAACTTCAAATAAGACAGATTAGGTAAAGATTTCAATGTCAACTTCAAATAAGACAGAGTAGGAAGAAATTTCAATGTCAACTTCAAATAAGACAGAGTAGGAAGAAATTTCAATGTCAACTTCAAATAAGACAGATTAGGTAAAGATTTCAATGTCAACTTCAAATAAGACAGAGTAGGAAGAAATTTCAATGTCAACTTCAAATAAGACAGATTAGGTAAAGATTTCAATGTCAACTTCAAATAAGACAGATTAGGTAAAGATTTCAATGTCAACTTCAAATAAGACAGAGTAGGAAGAAATTTCAATGTCAACTTCAAATAAGACAGAGTAGGAAGAAATTTCAATGTCAACTTCAAATAAGACAGATTAGGTAAAGATTTCAATGTCAACTTCAAATAAGACAGATTAGGTAAAGATTTCAATGTCAACTTCAAATAAGACAGAGTAGGAAGAAATTTCAATGTCATTTTCAAATAAGACAGAGTAGGAAGAAATTTCAATGTCAACTTCAAATAAGACAGATTAGGTAAAGATTTCAATGTCAACTTCAAATAAGACAGAGTAGGAAGAAATTTCAATGTCAACTTCAAATAAGACAGATTAGGTAAAGATTTCAATGTCAACTTCAAATAAGACAGATTAGGTAAAGATTTCAATGTCAACTTCAAATAAGACAGAGTAGGTAAAAATTTCAATGTCCATTCAAATAAAACAAATAAAGAAGAAATTTCAATGTCAACTTCAAATAAGACAGATTAGGTAAAGATTTCAATGTCAACTTCAAATAAGACAGAGTAGGAAGAAATTTCAATGTCAACTTCAAATAAGACAGATTAGGTAAAGATTTCAATGTCAACTTCAAATAAGACAGAGTAGGAAGAAATTTCAATGTCAACTTCAAATAAGACAGATTAGGTAAAGATTTCAATGTCCATTCAAATAAAACAAATAAAGAAGAAATTTCAATGTCAACTTCAAATAAGACAGATTAGGTAAAGATTTCAATGTCAACTTCAAATAAGACAGAGTAGGAAGAAATTTCAATGTCAACTTCAAATAAGACAGATTAGGTAAAGATTTCAATGTCAACTTCAAATAAGACAGAGTAGGAAGAAATTTCAATGTCAACTTCAAATAAGACAGATTAGGTAAAGATTTCAATGTCCATTCAAATAAAACAAATAAAGAAGAAATTTCAATGTCAACTTCAAATAAGACAGATTTGGTAAAGATTTCAATGTCAACTTCAAATAAGACAGAGTAGGAAGAAATTTCAATGTCAACTTCAAATAAGACAGATTAGGTAAAGATTTCAATGTCCACTCAAATAAAACAAAGAAGAGATTTCAATGTCCATTCAAATCAGACAGATTAGGAAGAGATGTCAATGTCAACTCATAAGAAGACAAATTTTGAAGAAATTTCAATGTCCACTACAAAAAAAACAAAAAAGAAGAGATTTCAATGTCTAGTCAAATCAGACAGATTAAGAACAGATTTCAATGTCCACTAAAATAAAAAAAATAAACAAGAGATTTCAATGTCCACTCAAATAAGACAGATGAGGAAGAGATTTCAATGTCCACTCAAATAAGACAGATTATGAAGAGATTTCAATGTCCAATCAAATTAGACAGATTACGAAGAGATTTGAATGTCCACTCAAATAAGATACTTTAGTAAGAAATTTCAATGTACATAAAATAAGACAAATAAAGAAGAGATTTCAATGTCAACTCAAATATGACAAGTAAAGACGAGATTTAAATGTCCACTCAATTAAGATGGATTATGACGAGAGTTCAACGTCCACTCAAAACAAGACTAACTATGAAGAGATTTCAATTTCCACTCAAATACAATAAAAAAGAGGAGATTTCAATGTCCACTCAAATAAGACAGATTATGAAGAGATTTCAATGTTCACTCAAATAAGACAGATCATGAAGAGATTTGCATATCCACTCAAATAAGACAAATAAATAAGATAGATTATAAAGAGATGTCAATGTCCACTCATAAGAAGACATACTATAAAGAGATTTCAATGTTCACTAAAATAAAACAAATAAACAAGAGATTTCAATGTCAACTCAAATAAGACAGATTAGGAAGAGATTTAAATGTCCACTTAAATAAGAAAGATTAGAAACAGATTTCAATGTCCACTCAAAATCGAACAAATTATGAAGAGATTTCAATGTCCATTCCAATAAAACAAAAAAGAAGAAATTTCAATGTTCATGCAAATAAGACAGATTAAAAAGAGATTTCAATGTCCACTCAAATAAATCAAATAAAGAAGAGATTTCAATTTCAACTCTATAAGACAGATAAGGAAGATATTTAAATCTCCACTCAAAAACGGCAGATTATAAAGAGATTTAAATGTCTACTAAAAATAACACAAATTATCAAGAGATTTCAATGTCCACCCAAATAAAACAAAGAAGAAGAGATTTCAATGTCCAGTCAAATAAGTCAGATTAGGAAGAGATTTTCAATGTCCACTCAAATAAAACCAAAAAAAAAAAGAGATTTCAATGTCCATTCAAATAAGACAGATTAGGAATAGATTCACATGTCTACTCAATTAAGGCGGATTACGAAGAGATGTCAATGTCCACTCAGAAGAAGACAAATTATGAAGAGATTTCAATGTCCACTAAAAAAAAAAAAGAACAGATTTTAATGTCCACTCAAATAAAATAAATAAAGAAGATATTTCAATGTCCACTCAAATAAGAGAAATTATGAAGAGATTTCAATGTCCACTCAAATAAGACAGATTATGAAGAGATTTCAATGTCCACTCAAATAAGACAGATTATGAAGAGATTTCAATGTCCACTCAAATAAGACAGATTATGAAGAGATTTCAATGTCCACTCAAATAAGACAGATTATGAAGAGATTTCAATGTCCACTCAAATAAGACAGATTATGAAGAGATTTCAATGTCCACTCAAATAAGACAGATTATGAAGAAACTTCAATGTCCACTCAAATAAAACAGATAAGGAAGAGATTTCAATGTCCATTCAAATAAGACAAATAAAAAATAGACTTCAATAGCCACTCAAATAAGACAGATTATGAAGTGATTTCAACGTCCACTCAAATAAAACAAATAAAGAAGAGATTTCCATGTCCACTCAAATAAGACAGATTATTAAGAGATCTCAATGTCAACTCAAAAGAAGACCAATTATGAAGAGATTTCAGTGTCCACTCAAATAAAATAGATTAGGAAGATATTTCAATGTCCACTCAAATAAGGCATTTTATGAAGAAATTTCAATGTCAACTCAAATAAAACAGATTACGAAGAGATTTCAATGTCCACTAAAAAAAAAAAAAAAACAAATACAGAAGAGATTTCAATGTCCAATCAAATATGACAGATTAGGAAGAGATTTCAATGTCCACTCAAATAAGACATATTAGGAAGAGATTTCAACGTCAGTTCAAATAAAACAGATTAGGAAGAGATTTCAATGTCCACTCAAATAAGACAGCTTATGAAGAGATTTCAATGTCCACTCAAATAAGACAGCTTATGAAGAGATTTCAATGTCCACTCAAATAAAAGAGAGATTTCAATGCTCACTCAAATAAGACAAATAAAAAAATATACTTCAATAGCCACTCAAATATGACAGATTATGAAGAGATTTTAACGTCCACTCAAATAAAACATATATAAAGAATAGATTTCAATGTCCACTCAAATAAGACAGATTATGGAGAGATTTCAATGTCCACTCAAATAAGACAAATTATGAAGAGATTTGAATGTTCACTTAAATAAGACAGGATTTGAATGTCCACACAAATAAAACAAATAAAGAAGAGAGTTCAATGTCCACTCAAATAAGACATATTATGAAAAGATTTGAATGTTCACTTAAATAAGACAGATTATAACTTTTTTTTTTTATTTTAGTGGACATTAAAATCTCTTCATAATCTGCCTGATTTGAATGGACATTGAAATCTCTTCTTTATATGTTTTATTTGAGTGGACATTGAAATCTCTTTCTAATCTGTCTTATTTGACTGTACATTGAAATATCTTCTTTATTTGTTTTATTTGAGTAAATGTTGACATCTCTTTATAATCTAATTTGAGTGAAAATTGAAATCTCTTTTTTATTTGTCCTGTTAGAGTGTTCAGGATCATGTCAAATAGACAAAGTTGTATGGGATCATGTTGTGTTGAATCGTCAGAGGTGTACAGGTTTGAATTGACTGTGTTGTTCAGGATTGTGGCATGTCAAATCAACGGTGTTGTTTGGGATTGTGCCATGTCGAATCAATGAAGGTGTTTGGGTTCAAATTTACAGACTCGTTCAGGATTATGTCAGGTCGCATGGACGAAATTGTTCGACAGTGCTGTTGCATATTTTTGTTTTGCTCTTTCTTTTCCTTCATGAAGCTACAAATAGTTTATCAAGAAGAGGAAAACTCATTTACTTAAATTTGGTCTTTTTATTCCTTACAGTTTTGATTTTTACTGTTTTTTCCTATTCTACTTTTCCTTCTGTCTTTCTATAGGTTTTCTTTGTTTCTTTTTCTGTTTTTGCTAGTTCATGTGTTATCACTCATTTCTTTTTGTTTATTTTACATTTTGTTTTGCTTTATTTTTTACTTCTTACTTCAATAATCTTTACTTTATTATTTTTTGCTTTTATATGAGCTCTAACATTTATTATTTTTCTATTTTTTATTCTGGCTTATTAGTTTGGATCTTAATCGTATTGGACTAGTGTCATGAGTAAAATCTCTGGTCTAAATGATACCAATTGTAGGGCCATATGCTGCCCCTTGACGATTGCTGCCTCAAAGTTTGTGCCCTGGTTTTTTTCTCCATTTTCTGTTGTTATTCTGACTATGCTGTCTCAGCAATGGCTACCTGCACACACACTGGTTTACAAGTACACAAACAAATGCAGACTCACAAGAAAAGACACAAACTCAGATACATTATAATTCAGTTGTGACCTGAGTGAGTATGTGACACGATCATGGAAAACGACCTCCAAATCCCCCTTTCTCTCTTTCATTCTCTCTTTCTCTCTCTCTCTCTATATATATATGTATATATATATATTTAAAAGTGAAAATGTTTGTTTGTGTGTGTGTGTGTGTGTGTTTGTGTACATTTCCCTACACAATAACTCTGTCAATTTTCAGTCTACAGACTCAAAATTTGATATACATGATAGTGAGATTTGGGAAAATCTTTGTAATCCGTTTTTGGACAGAAATTTGGCTGTTAAGGGAACAAAGTTCAATGATTTGACCTTTGAGAACTCTACCAAACTCCTCCACGAATTTTGGGTATAAACAATTGAAATTTTAGATATAGGTTCCTTGGACATGAACCTAACTTAATAATATGATTTGAGCCTAAAACAATAAATGTTAAGGGGGTCATAATAGTGGCCAAAGTTAAAAAACATTTGACCTCTGCGGTTTCTACCAAATTACTCGGACAATTTCTGGTCTAAACATTTGAAATTTTACATAAAGGGTATTCAGAGATAGGGCAAGCTTTTTAATCTGTTTGGGTCGAAAATTTGAGCTACCAATATATAAATGTATGTATGTTTGCATGTCTGCCTAAAACTTTCGATGGAGCCGACAGATTTTCACAAGATCAGTATCGTTTTGAAGCTCGACCCTTCAGACGACAAATACCAAAAAATTGGTTAAAAACATTAATTTCTTCACTCTAAACTGGACAATTTTCTACAGGGAGGGGTCGCTTTTTTCGCCAATATTTTCGAAAGTCATCCCCTCTTTTCAATTGTCTAGCCTATGTCAACTTCCGGTTTGCTGGTGGTCGTAACAGCAAAGACATCACATTTTTTTCACATTCTTTTCATCCTTTGCAGTACGGGTTCAAGCCTGCCTTCCTACTACAACTTTTTTTTTTTTTTTTTGCTCAACACACACCTCCAAACACCCAGGCAATGCGGGACACCCATGCTAGTATATATATATATACAGAGTCTAGATTATAAGTACGTTCCCATTAGTGATGGGATGATTCCAATATTTTTCCCAATTCGATACAAAAACCTATTCTGTACTAAATTCCCGATTCCGATTCTCTATAAATCTCTAATATTTAACTATAGAGTTGTTATTTTCCCTGATTTCCATAAAAAAACACCTGTTAAATATGTAGATATTTTCCTAAACATAAAATTACACTTGTGGAGGATGATCTATATCTTTACTGGTATTTTTAAAACAATAAATATTTATTATTTTATCATTATTACCAGCAGTGGAAGATTTTGCTTTAAACAAAATTAAATAAAAAAAGACAATTAAAAGAATCATTTTGGCATCAGAAAATAGGCACCAATTTTTTCGATTCTGATACTGATTCCGATACACCCAAATTTGTTGATTTTTCCGATTTCCGATTCTGATTAATCGTCCCAACACTAGTTCCCATATATCAGCTAATATCTAACGGAGATAATTTATCTGTCAAGTTCATTATTATTGTTTGGTCAAAGTTATCACCTCATCTTATCTGCTGGGCCCGATCTAAATCTTTGCTGAAATTCCTGTAATTTCACTTGCCTCATTTGAGTCTACTGTATTGTCTTTTTACTCATCTCACTTCCGATAATTTTTTTTTTTTTTCTTTTTTGGTGAATTATTTCATTATATTGTTCACAGTTTTGGCTTAAAGAGAGGAAGTGTGTAGTTCATAATATCACAAACTATGACTTTTCTTCTCGTTAATAAAGAGTGCTTGGGATTAATTTGACTAGTGGTGGGATGATTAATTGGAATTGTTAATCGTAAGAATCGTGTATTTTAGGGGGTATCGGAATTGCATCATTAAAAATTGTTAGATTTATGATTCTTTCATTATGATTCTCTTATATTTTTAAGCTGAAATGTTTGTTTGAAATGAGATTAATGCTGTCAAAAATTTATGATAAAAACGTCATAGAACTTTTCATAACATATTTAATATGATGTACAAGAATTTTATTAATTCCTTTAAAGGTAATCTTAAAAATCACTTTATTGGTACTTATGCACTTATGTTACCAGGCTGGCGTGTGTTTTGTAACTATTCTGTACTTTCACCTAACAATTTGATAAACAAAAGTAGATATCATAAAATGTGAATATATATAATCATTTTATTATATATATATTTAGAGTGGGGTTGACTTAGCAAAATAAAGGACCGTTTGAATAAATTCATGATTTAAATTTGTAATTATAAAAAAAAAAATTATTTTCAATTGCATGCACTTACATTATCGAACTAGCGAGTGCATTGCGGGTGAAAGTACAGAATAGTTACAAAACACATGCCAGCCTGATAACATAAGTGCATAAATACCAATAAAGTGATTTTTAATATCGTATTCAGCTAAATCTATAACAAACAGCACTTGACTAAATGGTTTATTTTATTGACGCTACACCGTATTCACGTGATTAAAGTTTTAGCAGATGAAAAATTGGGAGACAAAAGAGTCAAGAGTTCCAAAAATTGATTATAAAGAATTTTTTTAAAAATAATCATTGAAAAATATTGCAAAGTGTTTACATAACTGGGTGCCTGAAACCAAGTCAAAAGGGTTATTTTTCGGTAGCTTCGCCGGTTGTTAACCTAAATTTTCCGAATGTCAGAACAAGGCTCCTCTGCGGGACCTACTTATCTAAGCTTCGCCTATTTGTTATTATAGTTTTTTTTTTTGGGGGGGGGGGGTATATTTTTTGCCGAAGTTTATGTAATTATTAACAGGAAAATTGGTGAAAGTCAAAATGGAATCCACGCTATTTTTAAATATTATTTTCAAGTTTAATTAAAGTTTTACGATACACTTTTCTTCTTATTGTTTTTCTATTCTTTTGTTATTTTTATTTATTTATTTTTTGTCAGATTTAACAAACAAACAAAATGAAAACAAAACAAAAAAGAAATTTGGTGCTTATGCACTTATGTTACCGTTTTTTTTTTTTTTTGAATGGTTAAAGTGCCTCACCCAATGTTTGAAGAGTTTCTAATTGTTTTTTAAAGGAAAATTGGTGAGAGTCAAAATTAGAACTTGTGGCGATAAACAAAAAGCTTTAGTGAGTACGCACCTTTCATGGAATGTCGTAGATCGAAACACAGTGAAATGTTATTTGGTGCTAGTGCACTTATTGATCCGTGCTATTTTTAAATAGTACTTTCAAGTTTAATTAAAGTTTTATGATACCTGTTTTTATTAAATTGTTATGTGAAAGTACAGAATAGGTACACAACACCCTCCTGTCCCCATGTTAAGAATGGCTTTCTAAATAATGTAATTATTTCAGCACGGCTCAATAAGTGCATGAGTACCTTTTATTTTCTTGAATAAAATAAAAACTACTCGACGAGAACACTACTGTTTTTGTTTTAATAATTATTTTTTAATCAAAAATAAAAAATAAAAATTTCAATGGTTCAATACATGTTTTTTTCCCAAAGCTTATTGGGATTTTTTTTGGATTACCATATTTTTCATGAACATGCTCTAAAAATGTTTCAAAATTATCTAATATTTTTTCACTTTTCTCTATACATGGCCTCATTGATATGAGACCATTTCATTTCTCCTACTGATCAGTAGACTTCAATATTGTTGGTGCAAACACCAGTAAGCGGATCCACAAAATTTTGTGAATGGTTTATAGTTCCGTGAACATAATTAAACTTGAAAATAATATTTAAAAATAGCGCGGATTCCATTTTGACTTTCACAAATTTTCCTATTAATAATTATATAAACTCCAGCAAAAAGAAAAATATCTATAAAAACAAAAACAGATAAAATCATTATAACAAAAATCATGCGCAAATTTCAAGCCAAAAGAAATAATAAAAAAACTATGTCACACACGCAAAAATTCTTTCCTTGTAAAAATAATAACTTCTCTCTCAGTCGAACAACGTACATCGGAGCCGATGCGTATTTCGCTACAGGGGTAGCATTCGTGTACCTCCGCCCTTTTTCTTTATATTTTTTAATATATAAAATAACTCCTGAAATTGATTGTTATTAATTTCATGGTGCATGTTTAATTCATGGTTAAAATATTTGTTTTGACCTTTATAGTCATTGAAAGAAATTTTACGAAAAAAATCAAATCATTTTCGAAATTCCCTTAATTGTATTTCCACTTTTTCGCTGTACCAAATTTTTTTGCTACACAAAAACTTTCGATTAGATATAATGGTATATTTCAAAACAACAATTCCACAGGAATCGGAATCGTACTTGGTATTGGAATTATTAATCAACATTTTGCTGGAATTGGAATTGGAAAAAATTTAGGAACGGTCCTGTGGAGGTCGCCTGGCCTTTTTTTGGGAACTGATTTCCTCCACAAATAATAAAAATGAAAATAAGAAATCTCATGTGCAACACAAACAGAGGTTTATTTCCGGAATAGAAATAACAAACAATAACAAGCAAAACATAGTTCAGAGTTCTTTTTTTTTTGAGTTCATATGAAAGATGGAGAATCTCTTTTTTTTTGTGTTCTTTGAATGTTCAAATATGTAACAGAGACAATATTAAAGTTCGTCTGTTAAAAGAGAGTATTAATGCGCGGAGCAAGGGAAATGAAATAATTGATGTTTGCACGCGTGGCAAGTCCTAATGAGAAAGCGTTGAATGAGTCGGAAGAGTTTAAAGAGACGAAAGAATGCTCGAAAGGCTAAGAGACTAAAGAGATAGATTTTGTGTTTGTGCATGTTTATATATGATTTGATCGGCTCCAAACGAGCTCTAGAAAATCAGTTTTAAAATATGTCCTAGGAGGAATTCCATTGGACGGAAGACATCACATGGGGTGCTTTCAACTACGTCTGCACCTTTGGTATATAAAGGTCACACCGGAATTTGCGTGGGTGTCATTTTCATTTTTTTAACGCGCCGAAACAATCAATTGCACTGCGCGCCTAAATTGTATTTAACGATTTTAAATTTGAATATTAAACTGTGCCAACTGGCACAAATACTCCCCCCAGATTGGAAAAAAAAATTTTTTTTCAATATGTAATGTATTCCTTGAAATGTTTCGGCCAGTGGACTTTCCTACCCGTTTTTGTCGTGGGTTTGGTGTCCTCGTCATTTTCTGCTGGACTCCCATGTTCTAAGGGAATTTGTTCTGGTGGGGAAATTGTCTGAGGGTATTCCTCAATGTATGCTGGTTTAATTCAGTCGATCGCGATGTTGTCTTTCCTGTGTTTCTGTTGGACAGTAAAATATTTTTCACTTCTGTCCAAAACTTGGTATGGTCCAGTGTAATTTGGACAAAATGGCTTTTTGACCGTATCATTCCTGATAAACACAAATTTGCATGTGTGAAGGTCGTTCGGTATATATGTTTGTTTGTCAGCCCTCCTGGTGGGGGTAAATTTGAGAGAAGACATTTTGTTCTTTAATTCCGTCACAAATGTAGCCGTGGGTGAAATATCTGTGTATGCATTAAAATACTGTCCAGGTAGTGTGACTACGGATCCAAAAACTAACTCCGCTGGTGTGCTTTGTAAGTCTTCTTTTATTGTGTTTCGGATCATTAATAGGATTAATGGTAAATTATCTGGCCAGTCCGCGTTGTTAAGACTCGTAGCCAAAGAAGTTTTTAGCTGTCTGTGAAAGCGTTCGACGAGGCCGTTTGAGCAAGGGTGGTAAGCAGTAGTCTTTATGTGGGTTGTTCCCAACAATTGGTTGAACTCTGCGAAGAGTTTCGATTGAAATTGCGAACCTCTGTCCGTTGTGAGTATTGACGGTACTCCAAAAATTGCTATCCAGTCTTTTAGTATTGTTCCAGCTACTGTCGCCGCCAATGTGTCTTTCACGGGTATGGCTGTTGGCCATCTGCTGAACCTATCGACTATGGTGAGAATGTGGGTGTGTCCTTTTGAGGGCGGTAATGGCCCCACCAAGTCAACATGGATATTGGTGAACCTGGCATCAGGCGCACTGAAAGTGCCCAGCGGTGACTTCGTGTGCCTGTGTATTTTATTTTTCTGACAGGATACACACGTCTTGGTCCAATTTCGAATATCTGCATTCATATTCGGCCAAACAAAGCGGTCTGTTATTATTTTTACGGTGGCTCGTTTGCCTGGATGCGACATATTGTGAAAATGTAGAAAAACATGTCGTCTGATGCTTGGCGGTATGTATGGACGCGGTTGTTCTTTTGCTGTATCACAATAAAGTGTTGTTACACTAAAAGGTACGGGCATTTCCTTCAGTTGCAAAGGCGTTTTCTGTTGTACGTCAGTGAGTGTCTTGTCCGTCTTTTGTTCTTGTGCAATTAATTCCATAGTTAACGAACTGGAATTTAGTGAAGTTATTGCAGCTCGTGATAATGCGTCCGCCACGATGTTTTCTTGCCCTTTGACGTATCTGATGTCTGTGGAATATTGGGCAATATAATCAAGGTGTCTGATTTCTCTTGGACCATATTTATCTACATGCGTATGCAGTGCATATGTTAACGGTTTATGGTCAGTGTAAATACAGAAGTTTCTTCCTTCTAACAGATGTCTAAAATGTTTAATTGACAAATAAATTGCTAATAGCTCCCTTGAAAAGGTACTGTACTTTGTCTGTGTCTTGCTCAGTTTGGCTGAGAAAAACGATATAGGGGTCATTGTATCCCCTGTCAGTTGATGTATAACTGCTCCTACAGCTATGTCTGACGCGTCTGTTGTAAGTGTAAGTTTCGATTCTTCGCCGTCCTTAATATAATTCAATTTTGTGAAATTGACTAAGGCAGTTTTAGCTTGATGGAAAGCTTTTAAAGCTGATCCTTCCAGTTTTAATTGTTGGTTTTTCGTTTTGTTCTTCAATAATGACGTTAACGGTGCAAGGATTGTGGAACAGTTGGGTAAAAATCGTCTGTAATAATTAATACTACCTATGAAGCGACGAACTTGTCTAACAGACGTAGGTTGTGGAAAATCCGTAATGGCGCTTACTTTTTTGGGTAATGGTGATATACCATCCTTATCAATTGAATGTCCAAGGAAGTTTACTTCTTGCTGACTGAAAATACATTTGTCCAAGTTTATTTTTAAACCGTAATGAGACAGTTTTTGAAAAACTTGTTCCAAGTGTTGTTTATGTTTGTCGAGGTTTCTACTAGCAATTAGGACATTGTCCACGTAAGCGAATACGAATGGAAGGTCCCTAAAAACCTCGTCTATTAACCTTTGGAAGGTTTGACAAGCGTTCCTAAGTCCGAATGGCATTCTGACGAATTCGTAAAGTCCAAATGGTGTGGTCAGTGCTGTTTTGTGGATATCTTCATCCGCCACCGGTATTTGGTAATATGCTTTTACTAAATCCAGTTTGGAAAATACCGTGGCATTTTGCAGTCCGATTGCAAAATCGTGAATGTGTGGGATAGGGTATCTATCCGGTACAGTTTGTGCATTTAATCTCCTGAAATCACCGCATGGACGCCATGTTGTCGCGTCTGCTTTCTGTACCATGTGAAGAGGAGATGACCATGCACTTTTGGAAGGTCGGATAATTCCTTGTTGCAACATGCGTTGAAATTCGTCTTTTGCGATCTTGTACTTATCCGGCTTCAGACGTCTGGGGGTGGCGTAGACGGGTTGTCTATTCGTTTTAATATAATGCTTTGCATTATGTTTAATATTATCCGTGACTTTGAATGGCTGAGTAAGTTGTGGGTATTTTTGAAACAGCCGACGAATGTACGTCTCTTCAGGTAAGGCAGAACTAATCCCAGTAGACGGGTATCTTGTGGTGATACCTTTAATTAGGATTTTTGTTTGGTTGTCAGTCAGTGTGCGACTAGTCATGTCTACCGATAGATTAAACCGTGCTAGGAAATCTGCTCCTAATATTGGTGTCGTCACGTTGGCTATGGTAAAAATCCACGGAAATGTGCGGCGCAGGCCGAGATTGACGTCTAAATATTTTTCACCGTATGTCGGTATTTGTGTGCCATTAGCTGCTTGGAGGTGGTAAGGCTGTGGAATAGCTTTTTGTTTACGTAGAGGTGGTATCACGCTGATTTCAGCTCCAGTGTCTATTAAGAAGTTATATCCGTGATTATTGTCACGAATATAAAATAGACGACCTTTAGTGAAAAATCCAGCAACAGTCGTCGTCTCTACTGGCCGGAATAATCGTTTCCCTGATTCTTGTTTTTAAAAGAACAAGGATAAGTGCAACGCCAAGCTTGAGTGCCGAATTTTTTGTGGTAAAAACAGATTTCGTTCGCTCATTCCCGTGTGTTGCTTCGACCTCTACTAAGACTTCGTTTTCGGTAGTTCGATCGTTTATTAAATGAGTAACGATGGTTTATTTGCATTAATTCCTGCACTTGTCGAGTGAGATTTTCGACCGTCATTTTTAGTCCCGATATATCGTCGTCGCACGTCTGTTTCTTCTGTGCTTGTGCTGAGTTTACTTTGCGGTGCTTCAGATTTTCATGGATTCGATCTGCCATATTGGCGAGTTTTTCAATATTTGTCTCTTCCGTTGTGGGTGCTAGAATTTGTACTGTTGTGTCTGGAAGTTTATCCAGCCACAGACTTCTCATTATATTTTCGGACATTTTGTTGTCCCCTAGCAATGTACGCATGTATCGCAAAAGTTGTGACGGAGTGCAATCTCCCAATTCTACTTGGGTGAAAAGATTGCGTAACCTTGTTTCGTTTGAAAAGCCTGTCCGTCGTAAGATGGCCTCCTTAAGTTCATCATATGGGTTGTCTTCTGGCACATTCTCCAATAAATCCGCCACCTCTTCGACAACGTCTGCCGGGAGTTTTTCCACCAAGTAACAGTATTTGGTTCGTTGAGACGTTATCCGCTTTGCGTCGAAAAGGGCCTGGATTTGGTAGGATTAAATGCTGGTATATTTACTGTTAACGTTGCCAGAGGTTTTTCAACACAGGAAGGTTCCATGTTTGTTTTCTTCGCTCGAAAGTGATTTCAAAGCCTTTAAACTGTCAACTGACTTTTTCCAAGGACGCGGAGCTTGAAACTGTGGTCGAAAAAAAATTGTCGCTTTTGCCGCTGAGTCATGGTTGTTTAATAGCTTATAAGATTCCGTTGTGCCTATGATTTCTGCGTCGGGTCACCAACTTGTGGGGGTCGCCTGGCCTTTTTTTGGGAACTGATTTCCTCCACAAATAATAAAAATGAAAATAAGAAATCTTATGTGCAACACAAACGGAGGTTTATTTCCGGAATAGAAATAACAAACAATAACAAGCAAAACATAGTTCTCAATATTTCAGAGTTCTTTTTTTTTTAGTTCATATGAAAGATGGAGAATCTCTTTTTTTTTGTGTTCTTTGAATGTTCAAATATGTAACAGAGACAATATTAAAGTTCGTCTGTTAAAAGAGAGTATTAATGCGCGGGGCAAGGGAAATGAAATAATTGATGTTTGCACGCGTGGCAAGTCCTAATGAGAAAGCGTTGAATGAGTCGGAAGAGTTTAAAGAGACGAAAGAATGCTCGAAAGGCTAAGAGACTAAAGAGATAGATTTTGTGTTTGTGCATGTTTATATATGATTTGATCGGCTCCAAACGAGCTCTAGAAAATCAGTTTTAAAATATGTCCTAGGAGGAATTCCACTGGACGGAAGACATCACATGGGGTGCTTTCAACTACGTCTGCACCTTTGGTATATAAAGGTCACACCGGAATTTGCGTGGGTGTCATTTTCATTTTTTTAACGCGCCGAAACAATCAATTGCACTGCGTGCCTAAATTGTATTTAACGATTTTAAATTTGAATAGTAAACTGTGCCAACTGGCACAGTCCCAACACCAAATTTGACATTTTCTAGAAAGGAAAGAAAGAACATATTGTCTTGACCAATCACTGGGCAACAATTTTTAACTTTTTGAATGTTGTCTAGATTTCTACAACTGATTTATGGTATTTTTGCACTGCTGAATCAGAAAATGGCATGTTTCTCTCCATCAGGACAGATTTTTGTGCTAAGTTGATTTGAAAAAAAAAAAAAAAAAAAAATCAGATCTTGTGACAAAATCAATTACATTTTTGTGACATTATCAGCTGTTTTTTGTCAACACAGTCTCGACATGTTCTTAAGAGAAAACAATGTTTTGTCAACAATATATATTGATTACCTTACATATATTAATAGAAACAACGATTACTGTAAACTGAAAAATAAGTGCATGTAAATTGTCGCTTCACTATTGTTCAAACTTTAAGACTTGAATTTCTGTTTCTTCAAATACTCAGCAGCAGGGAAGTATCTCTTCAGATTCCAACAGTAGTCAGCCATCATGACTGCATCCCAGTGACACTGATACCCAGTCTCCATCCCTTTAAGATCCTGATGAAATTCCTTCCCCTGCTTATTACTCATTGAATCCAGGTTCTCAGGTTCTCCAAATGTGAACATAGGTAGTGCATTTTGATGCTCATGTTGCAGCCTAGGTTTCTGAAAGCAGTCAGCCTGTTGTTGACAAGTTCTGCATGTTTCTGTATTGTTGCCAAAAAAGTTCTTCACTATCGGAAAAAATGTCTTCCACACTTCCAGTTTCGTTAATCGAGTTTTGAAGCTGTTGGATCTGAGGATCGTCAAAGATGCTAGGTTTCAACTTCTCCATCGGTCAATCCTGGAAAAGCTTGCCTGAAGGAGGTGAAGCAGTTACCATCCTTATCTAGAGCCTTGATGAACTGCTTGATTAAGCTGAGTTTAATGTGCAGCGATGAGAAGAGTATTATGTCTCTGTCCATCTGAGGGTGGTTGATGTTCTTTTCTTTGCAAAGCACCAATTCCTCTCACATAGGCCAGTTCCTCTTTGTGTATGCTGAACACTAATTTTTGGAAGATTTCAAGGTTTTATGACTTCAAACTGATTCCTTTTCAACATAATCACCCAAAACTATCGAACCTGAATAGTTCTTGTCATTAAAGTAATCATTTCCAATGAAAACAATTATTTGACATGGCATTTTATTAGATTGGTGCAAAAATAATGTTGTTTTTTGACATTCAACTTCAAAAGATCATAACTCCTTTCATATTATGCTTTAACTTTATTAATCGAAATAAAAACCATTAGAATTAACACATTTTGCCAACAAGAAACAAGTTTATTTATTCCATTAGCATAGAAATATGGAGTTCTGGAAGCGATGAAGTCATAGAAGGCCGATTCAGCATCATCTTGGCTTTTCAAGCATTTTTTGCACAGGAAGTTGTCGAGATGCTTGAAAAAGTGATAATCGGTGGGTGAGAGGATCGGTGAATATGGGGGATGAGGCAGTCTCATAGCCCAATTTGTGCGGTTTCTGCAGGGTCAATTGAGTAACATGCAAGTGAGCGTTGTCATGGAGGAGAATTGGTCCCTTCATATTCACCAATTTTGAGTACATACGTTGGAGGTTCTGGTGCATTTTGTCAATTTGTCGGCAGTACTTCTCCACTGTAATTGTTTTGTCCGGATTCAAGAAGCTAAGATGGATGAGACTGGCCGCAGACCACCAAACAGTTACCATAACCTTTTTTTGGTGCAACTTCGGCTTCGGGAAGCTTTTCCGGCATCCAACCACTGTATCAAACATCGCCAGTTGTCTTCTCATCGCACATTACAATTCGCTCAAATTTATTTGACTTCCCTATTTACTCTAAATGACGATTGACTGTTGAGTGGTCGACCTCGAGTTCAACAGCAACTTCTCGTGTAGTTTTGCGAGGATTGGCTTCAATTAAGGCTTTCAAATGTTCGTTATCAACCGCAGTCCACGACCGTCTTAATCTTCAAGAATCATCATCATTGCAAAATTTCTTGAACCACCATTGTGCCAGTCGTTTTTAGTGGTTCCTGGGTCAAACATATCATTGATATCACAAGCTGTCTTGGCAGCTTTTCGGCCTAGTTTGAACTGGAACAAGAAAATCGTGCAGGTTTGAATTTTGTCCAGGCTGTCAAAAAGCCTGCAAAAAAAAATGAATAAAGAGATTGAGAATGGTAATGAATAACAATTCGATAGAATGAAAAATGCGCTTCAAAATAATATATAACATGGCTATATATATCAATGAATTAATTTAGAAATCATATATAAAAGTAACATATGTGAGAAAATGATATTGTTTTTGCACCAACCTAATACCTCTAATAACTTTTAAAATGCTTCACACATGTGAACAAAAATTTCTAAAATGGCTATCACTTCAAAAAATTGACCTGACTGAGCAAAATCAATGTGATTTTTAGATTCAACGCATTTGTCCTAAATCAGCTGAAAAAAGAAAAGCAAACAACAAATTTGTTGTTGACCAGTGTAATTGATGTATTTTCGAAATTCAAAATAAAAACATACAGATTCTTGTGTCTGTCTTACATGTAGCTTGTTATAACAGAATCCAGCTCCTCATGACATTGGTGAATCCCCCAGGAGAAGAAGCAGATATATACTATGTTCTGACACACACACACAGACCAGACGAGTCACAGCCCATTAAAAAAGCGCTACATAAGACCATTAAAAAACATTTAAATAAACAGTTAAATACACAAATAGATAAGCGATAGGCTTTTTAATATTTGGTTGCGCATGAACTTCTGTAACCCCATGTCGCAGATTTAGAAAAAGCCTGGTTACCATAAAAAAAGAAAGAAAAGAAACAAACAAGCATGAGCAAAGAGTAAGAAAAAAAAACACACACACACACAAAAGAGTAAGAAAAAAAAAAAAAACACACACACACAAAAGAGTAAGAAAAAAACAAACACACACACACAAAAGAGTAAGAAAAAAACAAACACACACACACAAAAGAGTAAGAAAAAAACAAACACACACACAAAAGAGTAAGAAAAAAACAAACACACACACAAAAGAGTAAGAAAAAAACAAACACACACACAAAAGAGTAAGAAAAAAACAAACACACACACAAAAGAGTACGAAAAAACAAACACACACACAAAAGAGTAAGAAAAAAACAAACACACACACAAAAGAGTAAGAAAAAAACAAACACACACACAAAAGAGTAAGAAAAAAACAAACACACACACAAAAGAGTAAGAAAAAAACAAACACACACACAAAAGAGTAAGAAAAAAAACAAACACACACACAAAAGAGTAAGAAAAAAAACAAACACACACACAAAAGAGTAAGAAAAAAACACACACACAAAAGAGTGAGAAAAAAACAAACACACACACACAAAAGAGTAAGAAAAAAACAAACACACACACAAAAGAGTAAGAAAAAAACAAACACACACAAAAGAGTAAGAAAAAAACAAACACACACACAAAAGAGTAAGAAAAAAACAAACACACACACAAAAGAGTAAGAAAAAAACAAACTCACAAAAGAGTAAGAAAAAAACAAACACACACACAAAAGAGTAAGAAAAAAAACAAACACACACACAAAAGAGTAAGAAAAAAAACAAACACACAAAAGAGTAAGAAAAAAAAAACACACACACACACAAAAGAGTAAGAAAAAAAAAACACACACACAAAAGAGTAAGAAAAAACAAACACACACACAAAAGAGTAAGAAAAAACAAACACACACACAAAAGAGTAAGAAAAAAAACAAACACACACACAAAAGAGTAAGAAAAAAAACAAACACACACACAAAAGAGTAAGAAAAAAAACAAACACACACACAAAAGAGTAAGAAAAAAAACAAACACACACACAAAAGAGTAAGAAAAAAAACAAACACACACACAAAAGAGTAAGAAAAAAAACAAACACACACACAAAAGAGTAAGAAAAAAAACAAACACACACACAAAAGAGTAAGAAAAAAAAAACACACACACACACAAAAGAGTAAGAAAAAACAAACACACACACAAAAGAGTAAGAAAAAAAACAAACACACACACAAAAGAGTAAGAAAAAAAACAAACACACACACAAAAGAGTAAGAAAAAAAACAAACACACACACAAAAGAGTAAGAAAAAAAACAAACACACACACAAAAGAGTAAGAAAAAAAACAAACACACACACAAAAGAGTAAGAAAAAACAAACACACACACAAAAGAGTAAGAAAAAAAACAAACACACACACAAAAGAGTAAGAAAAAAAAACACACACACACAAAAGAGTAAGAAAAAAAACAAACACACACACAAAAGAGTAAGAAAAAACAAACACACACACAAAAGAGTAAGAAAAAAAACAAACACACACACAAAAGAGTAAGAAAAAAAAACAAACACACAAAAGAGTAAGAAAAAAAAAAAAAAACACACACACAAAAGAGTAAGAAAAAAAAACAAACACACAAAAGAGTAAGAAAAAAAAACAAACACACACACAAAAGAGTAAGAAAAAAAACAAACACACACACAAAAGAGTAAGAAAAAAAAACAAACACACAAAAGAGTAAGAAAAAAAAACAAACACACAAAAGAGTAAGAAAAAAAAACAAACACACACACAAAAGAGTAAGAAAAAAAACAAACACACACACAAAAGAGTAAGAAAAAACAAACACACACACAAAAGAGTAAGAAAAAAAACAAACACACACACAAAAGAGTAAGAAAAAAAACAAACACACACACAAAAGAGTAAGAAAAAAAACAAACACACACACACAAAAGAGCTAAGAAAAATTTTTAAAAAAAGATGTGAAATAAGTGCAGAATCGAAAATGAATACACGCGCGTGTCAAAAAAAAGACAAGATGGTGTTTTTTGTGTTATCTAAGTGAAGAAAAAAGGGTCAAATGTTATTTGTTTTTTTTTTTGTGTGAAGAGAAAAACAATTGTGAATTATCGATGCTGAAGTTTTTGTAAATGTTTTATTGTGTTTTTTGATTGGTTTTCTTTTGGAGAAAACAGAAGAAAGAAAAGAGGATAAGAAAAAAAAAGGATGTGTTGAGACGACAATAACTATGGAAGTCAGTAATTGCTGAGGATGCAGTTAGGAGATTCAGAGTTCCTATCCCATCGCGGTTACCACCTGATGAAGACCAGAGGCATAGTGAAACAACAACTTAAAGATAAGGATAATAGTCCATAATAAATAAATGAATAAATAATACAGATTACTCATCTCAATAATAAATTTCAATTAATAAAATAAAAAAAAGGAATTGAAACAAATTTGTGACTGATTGGTGTCGCTGGGGAAAAATTTGTTTTTGTTTTGGTTGAATTGAGTTTTATTGTCATATTTTCTGTAAAGAACTGTGAAAAAAAATTTGTTTTTCAGATTTGAGTTGGACTGTGCAGGTGGTTAATGTGTTTTTGTGATTCATGCACATCATGTAACATTGAATCTTGTTGACATGAAAATTTTGTGTTCTGGTTAACAAAACTTGGATTTTTTATTGTTTAATGTCAAAAGGACTGTAAATGAAATGTAACTTTAAAATAGTTGTATCTTAAATGTTTTGTTGAAGGGAATTGGTTTTTAGGTGATTGACGGTATGTGATTTTTGTCAGACTTCAGTCGCAGCTTATTCTAGTTTTCGAGGTGGTTAAGAATTGTTTTTTAGCTTTGTTTTTTGTAAGATTTTTCTACGAATTTGCGTGGATTCGATGAGGGCACAGGAAAATACTCTCATATTGTTATAGGGAAAGTCCTTTATCTCCTAGGGGGTCATGTGCATATAGAAAGTGTGTTATAGCTGAACGGGGTGTTTGTTGAGACCTTTGCATGACCTTAAAATGCGAAATGGTGCCATGCTTTCAGTTTTCTAGGGGTCAAGGGTAACCCCAACGTTATGCATAGACAACCAGGATAGCACTGTGTAGATAAGTAACACATGCTTTTTAACAAGTGCACTTACCTCATATGCATACATTTCCAAGTCTTCCAATTGTGTCTTTAGTTTATCTATTAATTCTTTCTGTTTTTCCCGCTGGACAGACAATTTAATGCCTTGTTCATCACCATTCTGGAAATTAAAAGAAATACACAATTACAATAAGTAAAGCTAACAAATTCACACATATGATTCATCTGCATATTATGGCAGCTTTAATATGTGTTTGTTATAAGCAGTAATAAAGGGAATGAAACAGGATGGCAAATTCACATTATTTACAATATCGTTCTTGTAAACTTATCCTTTTTTCTATTGTTAATAAATAGTTTCATGCTCATATGAAGTGTTTTTTGCTAATTCTCATAACCAGAAACATATATTTATTGAGATAACTGAAGATTTAAAAACAAAATTTTGTGGTGACAACACTTAATAAAGAATCTAACAGAAAACACCTTCAAATTACAAATTACTCATCCTGGGCAGCACCTATAGTCATTGTGAAGAAGGCTAATGGCAAGGTAAGCCTAGGTCCGGATTTGCACACGGGATTAAATAATGCAATGGAGATACATCAGTATCCATTATCTGTACTAGAAAATTTGTTCTCAAAACTAAAAAGTGGAATTTGTTTTGCAAAACTGGACCTTGCATATTTACAAATGGAAGTTAAAAATTCTAAAAGTCTTCTATCAATACTCATGAAGGGATTATTGTATTTTAACCTTTCATTTAAGATCAGGTAAGCTCCAACAATATTCCAACAAACTATGGATGCAATGCTTACAGAATTGCCAGGAGTTTTTACCTACATTGATGATATCATCATTACAGGCACATCCCAAGAGGAATTTCTGCATCACCCAACTTCTGTGCTGAATCAAATTCAACAATATGGATTTCATTTAAGGCCAGACAATTGCAAGTTCTTTTAAAATTCTGTAAAATACTTTGAATTTTTATTTAATAAAAATGGTTGAAAAACACATCTGGATAATATTCAGCCAATAAAGCACAAGGCAGCGCCAAGGAATGTTTCAGCACTATGATCCTTTCTGGGTCTTGTAATTCATTATTGTTCTTTCTTACAAAAATTGAATGTTATAGAGGCCTCTTAATAATCCTTTACAAAAAGATACTAAATGGAACTGGTCAAGCACATGCAAAGAATCACTTGAAAAAATTAAATCACTTGTTTACACACTATAATCATCATTAGACATCACTGTGGTGACTTGTGCTTCAGAATATGAAACCGTAGCAGTAATATAACATTTTTCCTGTTGGAAGTGAAAAAGCCATTGTACACTCATCAAAATCATTGACAACTACTGAATGAAAACATAGCCAAATTGAGAAAGAGACTAGCAATTATCTACGCTGTGAAGAAATTTCACAAAATGTTGTATAGCTGTTATTTTCTCTGATCACAGACCACAAGCCCCTAACAAGTACTTTCGGTTCCAAGAAAAAAATTCCAGTCTATATAGCAAAACGTTTACAAAAATGGTAAACTATGTTTTTAGATTATAACTTTTCCATAAAATACCAAACAGGTAGCAAAATTAGCCAGGCAGATATGTTATCCAGACACATCTTTTTATTACAGAAAGTTTTACATTTTCATTTCACAAACTGGCAAAAAAACCAGCAACTTCAACCATTTTTTTCAGTGAAGATCTTAATCTTAATTTTTATTTTGCTGAATGTGTTGTTGTCCCATCCAGAATAAAGTTTTCAAGCAATTTCATGATGAACTTCAGGGGATTAATCAGATGAAAGTCTTAGCACATAGCTATAAACATGCAGTTAGAGAATTTGTAAAGAGTGGTACCAAATATCAACTGGTTGCAAAGTCTCCTCAGAAAACAATATTGCATTCAAGGTCTACACCAAAAAATTCCTTGGTCATGAATACATGTTGATTTTGCAAGACCAATAAATGGATAACATTACCTAATATTGGTTGAATATTGAAAGCATAGCAAGTGGCCAGAAGTCTTTCAGATAAATCATACTATCTAGAATAAAACTGTAAAGAAACAAGAACTTTTCAGCAGGTTATGTGTTCCTGAAATTCTGAAAATAGCATTTAACTAAGCAGCATTTTCTGATTTCTATAAACAAACCAGTATTCAGCTCCATGCTTCAATCAAAAGGGCAAGCTGAATGGTTTGTCAACACATTTAAGAGAGCACTCTGGATGTTAAAAGGGGAACCACACAAGAGATCATCAAGATATTTCTAAGTAGCTAAAAATCCAAATTTGAAGCACTAATAACAGAAAAATATGTTTGCCAATGGATGCTATTCATCTATTATTAAATAATTCCAATTCAATCGCAAGATCACGTCAATTCCTACCTGGACAACCTGTATTGGCAAAAGACTATCGTAATGGGAAAGAAAAATGGACACACGGTCACATAGTACGCCATTCTGGTAATGTAATATATGATGTGGATGTACAAGTATCTATTTGGTTCATGCGAATCAGCTTCATCACTCATACCTTTCAACGAGACAATCAAATGACACAATCATTCTCACAAATTTTTTTACTGGACACATTTGAATTACCCCAATTATGCAGTAAACACGGTCCAACCAGAAGGATGCAATGAAGATTCAAACCCACATCAACCCTACAAGTAGATCCACATCAAACATCCTACAAGCATCACATTTCAATTTGCACTTTAAAAAATGTATCTATTATTTAACAATTAATGATATAGATGTATGGTTTTCAACTAAAACTTTTTAAAAAGAGCAACAAAATGTACATAACATAAAATAAATCCAAGGTAATTTTTAGATTTAATATAAATTAAATTTTTATACCTTACTTCATAAAGTTTACAAAAGTGCACCTTGAAAATTGATAAATTTCAAACTTAATCTGGTACCTTAATTTTTAAAATTTATAAAAAAAACATTTTATTTAACCATTTTCATGCCATGCAAAAAATGCTTTTCTAACTTGTATCTCATCCGTAAAGATTATATTTTACATATTTTTTTAATTTAAATAAAAAAAAAATGAATATGCTTTTGCATGTCTGTAACTTATGTTTGTAACTGAAATTATTTTTGTTTCAATATTGTACTTGAATGAAAAAATAAAATTATTTGTAATAAAAAATTGATTAAAATCTGAAAAATAAAAAAGTAAAACAGAAAAACAATTAAATCTACTCTTCCCCCTCTCTTCTTTACTTCTATTTCTCTTTTGTATCGCTATTTTCCTACACTCTCAGCTCTCATATATATTCTATTTAGGGTATTGAGCACGGTTCGATTCAACATATGACTTAATAAGAATAAAATTATATCATAACATATAACATATATCAGCTATATATATTGAAAATAATGGAAATAGTATTCCGACAAAATAGAGAAATAAAAAGGAAAAAAACGTATTATGTGTTCATCAACGTTTCGTCTTTATTTCAAGACTTCCTCTGGATGAATGAGATTAAGAAACAAAAAATACCAGTACAAAATATTTGAAAATGTTTCACGTGCAAAGTGTGACGCTGTTCTATTTCAGAAAAATGGAAAAAGACGTTGGAAATTCAAAAAGGAGACGGGGGGGGGGGGGCTGGCATTGTTAAAGAGAGGGAAATTTTAGTGACGTCATATAGTCGTTAATGTAATTTAAAAAAATATGAACGCAGTTAATATTCTTACTGGAAAAAAGATATATCTGTTGAAATTCAAATATAGGTTTGTAACAGAAATGAAATTAGTGTTTTTTGTTATGTAATTTATTGATTGAGATTATATGTATGGGTTATTCCAGCCCAATTCATCCAGCCCCGACACACCCCCTCTTGGATTTTTTTCATATTTACACCATACAAACTTTGGGTTAAAACTAAGAGAAATCTGCAATTTCAGCCCAGTTGGATTTCAGGAACATATTTTTTTTCACAGTTGGTTTCGGCCTGGAAATCAAAAATTGCTATCTCATGACGTAGAATTTTCGACTCCCGGCGTTTTACAAAATTTGCATTTTTGTTGCAAAAAATAAAGCTCTGGAGCTAAATATTCACACATATAAGGTTTTGAGGGCAAGGAATCCAAAAATCATGGTTAGAAAGATGGCAAATGAGAGGAAGTACCTTATTTTTACCATTTTAGGTGGTGCCGCAGCACTTTTTTAGAGCTTGTTTGGGGCGATATTTTATTGAGAAAAAAACATAACTGTGGTGCTTTGCCAGACTTCTCCTTTGGATTTTTAAAGTGACAATGGGTTGGAAATTACAAAAATCAAATAAAACCTTTCGGCATATTTGACATTTCCAGACACTAAAGCCTCAAAATTGGCATTTTTATAAAAATTTAAGGATTTTTTGGTGAATTTGGCAACAATCTAATCTTAAGTTATGATCAATATCTAGAGCTGAAAAAAGACTTGGATCGGCTCATTATAGCCCATTTTCATAATATAATGTCAAATTACATCATATAAAAGGATATGGACCCCTACTTCACAGTCAAAATGGACAAAAAAATAGTCGAAAATAAAAGACTGATGCATAATCTAGTTTATCATAAGAAAAACTGTCAAACAAATATAAAACAGACATTTGTTATAACTCCAACTATCGACTTAATCTGTCAAAATAGTTCTGAGTCTTATTTTTCTCCTCCTTGGTGATGAAATATGTTCTACCATTCACTGAAATACTTGGGGTCTGCACTCTCATAACGACCTTGCTTAGTGGAATATAGCCTCTATCCCTATTAGTTGGCCAGTGGAATTGATGTGATGGTCCATGTGGATGCAGGAATTTGCAAGTAAGATCTTTCTCTTCCCTGTTGACACTCTCAATCAATGCTAACCACCAATACCCATCAAAAATGCAAGTAATGTAGTCATTGCATTTGAGCAACTCCAGAGTTTCATCTAGCGGCGTAGGCATGTCCAGGAAAGAATGGTCGATAAAGATCGTTGTGTCAGCACTCAGTTGCTTGCCCTGAATAGTAAACTGAGAAGTTGGTTTGAAATAGTGACAGCTCCTTGTACCAGGCACAGTATCTCCCAGTTTATATCTCATTTGAAGTTTCTCTCGAACTGAAACCATGTCTTCTTTGTCGATCTTTAGAAACATGATACCAGTGATCGATGATCTGCAAAAGTCTGCAACAGCATGAAAAGTGAGTATTTGGTCTTTTATTGGCCTTTGCAAGCTGGCACGGAGAACTTTGCGTTTGACAGCCCCACCAATTCCATCACAGGGTGATTTGCCATGGCTAGTTGCAAAAAATGCCCAAGTTGCATCAATTCCAAAATCTGATGAGTGATGGCAAAGGTTAATAAATGCTTTGAAGTTTTTATATTGGGCAGCACAGCCATCGCTGAAGTACTCTACACTCTTGATCCAGGGAAATTTCTCTTTGATGTACAACATCACCATTCTTTGCAGTTCATGCACAAAACAGGTGTCATGCTCAAGGTCATCTGAAATGATGCATAATGAGATCTGTTGAAGTTTACCATTGTTATCTTTGTAATAAATTACCACTGGATGTATGGTACACTGGTCTTTGTTCCAGTGATATCCCTGGATCTCATCTTGCACCACGTAGTGATAATTTTCCGCAAAGTCCAAGAGAAGTATACATTCGGTCTCAGTTATTTCTTCTCTTCTCTTTTTTAGATACTGCGCTTGGCTCTTTGCTGTGAAGGAATGGGTCGTTAGATTATCAACATTGTATACCAATATCTCTATGAAGTAATCTACATCAGCCATCTGTGTCCGTAGCATTGTCCTATCCACACTCTCCCACTGACTATATGACATCTCACTGTCAATTTCCAATTCAGTAAATTTATCTCTGATATACTTCTCTAGAGCAGGGAAACCTGGGCATTTAGGACAACGGTGGACCATACATTCAAGACTATTGGTGTCGCAAACTACCAAGGCCATCAAATCTTTGTAAGTGATATTAAAATTGGGATTTTCAGTTGGTACATTAGCAGCACTCTCATCTCTGGATTCTTCAGCTTTCCTTCTGAGCTGAGTCTTGACAGTTGAAACAAAGCAGTCAACAAGCAATTTGGTATTTTGATGGTGGGTGCAAACACAAACTGAATGAGAACCTGATGTCAAGACGGTGACGCACCATTTTGGACGGAGCTCACAGAACTTTGAAAGACCTATTTTGTGTTCAGGATAGCTTTCTTTGTAAGCTACATAAAGCTCCTTAAGATTGCATAATAGGAGCCGTTTCTGGACATGAACTTTATTACCAATGCTCACAAAATCTTTCCCTCCAGGCATTAACCGTGAAAATTCATTGTCCTCATAGAAAGCCAAGACAGAATTGATAACCTCTTTTGAGAGACCTCTCCCCTTCTTTTTCTGTGGCAATGAAAGAATACCTCGATCCTTTTTCAGTTGCCGTGCTTCACGTACTATATATTCAGAGACATTGAAATATTCAGACACCTCTTTTCGAGACCAACTTTCCGGAGCTAAAGTCATCAACTGGATCCTCTCACTGGTTTTCATTTCTTTATTCTCAAGTTTGTCCTTCATTGCATCCAACAAACAATCATAATCTTTTGCCTTTGCCACTAAATCCGTTTGACTCGTTTGGCTGCTAATAGGGCTTCCTAATTCAGGGCTAGAGATGTTAAGGACTTTGGCAGCTGCCTCTACTTGCATTTCATAGTTTCTTTCTAATTTCTCTCTGACAATATTGATTTTTGTGTGCTTCTGCATTCTACCGGTTTTTATAGGGGATATATCAAACATCATTAGACTGTCATTCAGTTTCTCTCTCTTTTGTTCAATTTGCGACTCATTTTCAAGGTCTTGGTTGTCATTTCCTTCTGTTTCACTTGTATCTTCTAACTTCTTGGCAGCTACTTCACAGTGACGGCAAAGCTTCCAGCCAGGAACAACATGGTAGCCCTTCTGCTTTAGCATCTCAGCCATGTCTAACTTGATAGCACGATCACCCTTTACCTTTCTTTTGTGCTTCAAAAAGATGTTGCAGCACTTTGTATATTTTTTCTCAAAGTAATGCCCCAAATGAAATTCGTGATACCTGCAAATGTTAGCAACGGTTTCATCAGTGAGTGTGACACCAGCTCTTAATTTGAGCACAGTTCTTACATCATGCTCTAATGCAGTTATTGGTGTTGAAGATGGCTTCAGATTGCGGTGACATGCACTCTTCATTAGTAATCCAAAAGAACATTGAGGAGCACTTGTCATCAATGATGTATCTCCTCCCTCTCGTTTCCTTGGTTCAGAAGACATTCTTAATTTATTGCTCTGGAAGAAAGATGTGAAATAATAATTCACAATGAGCAGAATATGCAATACTCAACTGAATCAGAACTTTTTGAGATATTGGAATCAGAAAAATTTTAACCTAATTTCTGATTCCAAAAACAATTCTTTTAATATCATTTTAAACTTAATTTTCCACTGCTGGTACTGATAAATATTTATTGTTTTTAAACTATTAGTAAAAATAAACTTTAGATCATAATAACATCAAAATAAGGTGTAAATTTAATTTACTTGCATAAAATAAACAAAACAGAAATTGAAACTTCATGAAAATTCGTTCTTAACCTTTAGAAAATGCAGTTTATTTACAAGTTTATAAAAAAAATGGTTTTCAAGAAAAATAATATCAACTTTATTGTCAATTAAATCAAACGTAGAATATAAAACGTGCCTTTTTTATAATTTATTTATTTTATGCTTTTGTCCTCTATGACAAGGCAAAAGATGTGAAAAAGAACATCTTACCAAGTTTGTTTAATCTTGGCCATGTTAATGTTACTGATAAAACTTCATAAAATCAGTAAAACCACGTCCCTTTCCTCCTAACCTTAAGTCCTGATGGTAATACGAATAATGAAATTTAATAAAATTAACAAAAGATAAAAAGTATATGCGATGTGGATGTAACAGGGTTTTTAATAGTTAATTTAGTGAATATAATTCTGGCATTTTTATTGTGTTCGCTTATCTTTCGCGGAAAGACAAAACAAACGGCAAAGTTGACAAAATGCGTCCTAGCCGCTAAAAACTGATGGGGTGCAGTTATGACAGCCGGCTTATCATAATTTCTTTTATAAGCCTCCGAGTAGTTTTTGATTGTGTTCGAAAGATTAAAGTCTAAAATAATCTTCAAAAGAAAAAAAAATGTATTTTCACACATGAAAAAAAAGTTATGAAGAAAGATATGAAAAATCAAAAATATAGCTAAATTTCAAAGTTTTAGAATTTTCGTAAACATTTTCATTATAACTTTTTTTTTTGTAAAAATACATGTGTTTTGGAGAATAACTTTAGGCTTTAATCACCATCAAAATCAAAAACTAATGGGAAACTTATAAAAAATTATAATAACCTGACCTTCATAACCAAAACAATAATTATTTTAGCATGCAGATTGAGAGATGAGTTTTGCATTTAAATTTAACATAAAATTGATTTCCCATACCATGACCATTCTTACTTTTAAAGCAATTAACAATTTTTTTTCCAGATATTATTACAAATTAATATGCTCACGGTCACTTATATTTCTATAGTAGCAGATGAATGGATGCAATGTAGCTTGATTTTTATTCCAGTGGAATCTTTAAGCCACATCTTGCAAAATAAATGAATAATTCTCAAAAATGCCCAGAATTTATTTCCGATAACAAATTTATTGGTGCTCATGCAGAATGCGGACCATGATATTTTTTGATAAGATCAAGTTTAATTTACAACATTTTTGTTTATTTAATTGTTAGGTGGAAGAAGAAAAGTTATAAAATGTCATCTCCTCCTCATTTAAAAAAAAAAAATGAATTTCTAAATAACATTATTTCAGCACGGCTTATATTCTGCATACATACCAAATTTATTTTATTAACTATCCGAAAATACTTAAATAACTAAGAAATACAGGGCTTATTTTAAATTAAATTTACATGTGAATAAATTCTAAAAGAATTGATATATTTCTTTGTCAAGTTTTTTCAGTGTGTTCATGTGTAATCTTTTAAAATAAAATGTTAGAATACCACTCTTGTTTATGAGAGAGAATTTTACTGAAAACTTATTTTAAAATAAATTATTAATAATAATAATAATAATAATAATAATAATAATAATAATAATAATATAAATAGTAGTTTTATATAGTAAAAAATATCTACTTAAATTCTACATTTAGATTAAAATATAACTTACATTTTTATGGTGACTGACGAAATTTCAATCTTCTAGTCTGTATTTGTGGGTCTTGTCAGTTCCAAGACAAACTCAACTGGCAAAACGGTTTCAGTAAAATTAATTTTTATTGCTTTTTATCTTCACCCATCCCCCTGTTATATATTGAGAATTTGGTTTTACAAACCAGTAAACAGGGAGCAGCCTCAACCAATAAATAGCCAGCAGCTTAAAAACCAAAGTTAAGACCTTTTAGCACCTTCTTGTTAGATTTGTCAATGCTGAAGGACTGGATAGAAATCAAAAGGTCATGTTTTATGGTTGTTGTTTTTTCCTACACAGCTAAAATAAATCCACATCATATATCTGTTATTAGGTTTTATTTGTACTGGTAGCTTAAAAATAAATATTCCTCATTTTATCTTTTAGTACCAGCTATGGAAAAGTTTAACATTTTTTTTTCAGAATCGTTTTTGAAATTGGAAATTAGGCTAATAATTTAGATCATTTCATTTAGATCAGGTCACTTTTATTATTTTGGAATTTCTTAAGAATTTTATAGGGGTTACTCTCAAGGACATCCCTGAAAAAAATTATTTTGTAAATTTATGATTTTTTGACACTATATGATAGGTTAAAAATATTCAGGAAGCTGGAAGATCTGAGCAAAAAATCGCATTTTCAGAAAGATATAGACGAAAGTTTTAAAAGTTGGATCAAAATACTGTGGTATTTTGAGGGTTAAAATGTTTCTGAAGAAGTTTTCTAATAAAAATTGTTGGATTGAGATAGTACTAAAAGTTTAAGATTTTTACCATCCTATTACTAGTTTCTTATTAAAAAAATAGCATACTTTTATCATAACTTGGTGTTTTCAACCCTTATCAATTAATTTTGAAGACTGTAGGCCTGTGAAATTGTTGAAATTGTTATCAGAACTTTTTAGTATCTGGCTTACTTGCAAATTTATTCCAAAATTAAGGTATGATGTCAGTTTAGCAAATGTCTAAATTAATTATTACATCTAATAGGGAAGGGAATATTTTTCATTATCATCGAAAATAGACCTGACTTTCAACAGAAACTGTGAGTGAACGGAACAAGAACTTTTTAACATTTTTGGTCCAGCGGTAATTTATTGTGTCTAGAAAAAATATATGAAAAAAAAAAATGCATTACCATATCAGCCACACCCTTTTTTATTGGATTTTGGGGCATGTGGGTAAAAAATCCAAAAACCCTTAATATCTCTATAAGGATTCACTTTTTAGCAAATCTGATGCCATTTTTGGATTCCTTGGGTCAAAATACTTACCTGTGCAAATTTTCAGAGCCATAGGATCTTTCAATCAGAAAATATTCAAAGAAATGACATCACAAAATTTATCCCGGGCGCCACATTATGCAGCAAAAACGAAAACAAAAAATGCTCTAAATCGGAAACCGCTTGGAATTAGATGCTCAAATTTTCAGGATTTCTTAGTTTCTATATTGTCTATCTGCACAGCAAATTACAGCCAAATCTGAGGGTATGGGTATTTTTTGTCCATTTTGACTGTGAAGTAGGGGTCCATATCCTTTTATATGATGTAATTTGACATTATATTATGAAAATGGGCTATAATGGGTCGATCCAAGTCTTTTTTCAGCTCTAGATATTGATCATAACTTAAGATTAGATTGTTGCCAAATTCACCAAAAAATCCTTAAATTTTTATAAAAATGCCAATTTTGAGGCTTTAGTGTCTGGAAATGTCAAATATGCCGAAAGGTTTTATTTGATTTTTGTAATTTCCAACCCATTGTCACTTTAAAAATCCAAAGGAGAAGTCTGGCAAAGCACCACAGTTATGTTTTTTTCTCAATAAAATATCGCCCCAAACAAGCTCTAAAAAAGTGCTGCGGCACCACCTAAAATGGTAAAAATAAGGTACTTCCTCTCATTTGCCATCTTTCTAACCATGATTTTTGGATTCCTTGCCCTCAAAACCTTATATGTGTGAATATTTAGCTCCAGAGCTTTATTTTTTGCAACAAAAATGCAAATTTTGTAAAACGCCGGGGGTCGAAAATTCTACGTCATGAGATAGCAATTTTTGATTTCCAGGCCGAAACCAACTGTGAAAAAAAATATGTTCCTGAAATCCAACTGGGCTGAAATTGCAGATTTCTCTTAGTTTTAACCCAAAGTTTGTATGGTGTAAATATGAAAAAAATCCAAGAGGGGGTGTGTCGGGGCTGGATGAATTGGGCTGGAATAACCCGTATTAATTATTACAGGGGGTGTTTGAATGGTGTGAGAAGGTTAACCTGTGTCTACAGTTAAATAATGTTCTTTTAATAAAAATTAATGGTGCTATGTTATAGAAACCTGCACGTTGTTTAATTGTGCTTGAATATGCGATGAGCGCAGATTCAACAAGTCTCTGGCGCAGTTATTTGAAATAAATTTAACTACTTTTGCTTGTTTAAAGTCAAAGGTGTGATTATGTTGCAATGAATGAGAGAATAATGCACTTAGAGAATTGCTAATTTTTATATCTCTTTTATGTTCACTAAGCCTTTTTTCCAATTTACGCAAGGTTTCACCAACATATTTACGATGGCAATTTTGGCAAGGAATAGTGTATATACCTCCATTGGAAACTGGTTTGTTTTGGAGATGTTTTGTAGTTTTTAATATATGTCTTATGGTTAGTGATGTGGTTTGTACGATAGGAATTTCTAATTTGTTTAGTCTGTTACAGATTATTGTATTATTGGTGTGTGTAGGTAAAAGAAGATGTCTTTTTATGAGAGAAAGGTCAGGTGTGTATGATTTTTTATTATTATTTATTCTGGAAAATATTTGTGTGGCTTTTCTCTTAGCATTCAATATGAAATATGTCGGATATTGCAAGGTTTTCAAAATGTTTGTGAGGTATTTGAATTCTTCATCCAGATATTCAGGACTGCAAATTCTGAAAGCGTGTAAGAAGAAACCAATTATCATCCCTGTAGATATATCTTTTTTCCAGTAAGAATATTAAATGATTACATACATTTCTATTTTGTTTTGCTGTTTGTTTTTTGATATATTTCTTTTAGTTATATCTGCATAGTTGAAGCTTTCTATAGTTTTACTAGCTTCGATAAATGAGATATTATTAGTCTACTTTAATTTTAGCATCGCCTTTTCTTTTTTCCAGATTGAGCAGATTTTTGAGTCGGCATAGTGGTTTTCATAGCAGTTAGCGCATTTGGGTTCTTTTTGGTGGGATCTATGGTTCAGTATTGACTGTATGTATTTGATTTTTTTTAGGGATTATTGGGGTGTTGAATGTTAGAATGTATGTGTTGGTGAGCATAATTTCGGAACCTTTTTGTATTTAAATTCTTTGTACATCTGTGATGTTTTGTGATCTGAGGTTTTTCGTTTCATCTATGGCACATAATACATGATGACTCCTTTGCTTGAATGTCTTGTATTGGTAAATTTAAATGGTTTTGTTATCACAAAGTTTCCATTTTAGCAGTTCTTCTGCCTGCTTTTTATTTTCTATTTGTATTAATATTGTGCCATTGTTAAGTTTTTTTTAACCGATATGTAGAGGTAGAATCGAACCTGACGCCCGATTATAAGACCAGAGTGGTCTTGGCATCACACCCCCATAGAATAGACTCACCCGCTTGCATGAGAGGCAAGAGCGGGCTACTCAAACAAGACATTCCCAGCAATGAGTGTGTTTTCAAATATATGTCGTCTTGCGAACACTTTACATGGCATCGCCGATATAGAAAACCTGCTACAAACAACGTTGGAATATGGACAAACAAACACAGCAGACATTACTGCAATGGATTCTTGAGCTACAGCAAGAGAACATCCCCCTGCGCAGAGACAGAGGACAGTTCAGCAAGCCACTTACAAGGAGACCTGACAGACCTGCCACAGAATCGAAGCGATGGTGACTCCTGGAATAGATACAAGGAGATATGTGGGTTGATGGAGCCAACACCATTAAGAAACGAGCTGAGAATGGCCTGTTCCCCAAAAGTAAACAGGCTGTTGTTCGACATGGTAGGAGCAGAAATACTGAACTCTATCACGGAAGAACAGCTGTTACGACACATAAAGCTCATAGCTGTCAAAAGCCTACACAAAGAAGTGTACCGGCAAGAATTTCATTCCGTAAGGCAGAAGGAAGGGGAATCGGTTACAGACTTCATGGCACGACTTCGCTCAGTCGCAAAATTCTGCGATTTTTCAGTCACTTATCCAAACCGGATAGCATGTGGTCGGAAAGTCAGCTACTCCAACGATATGGTAACAGGACAAATGATGCAGGGCTGGCAAACCTGGAGCAGCAAAGCAAGGTGCTGTCGAAGGCTGCGACGCTTACGACACTGGAAGAAAAATTTAGCAGGCTTGTCAGCCTAGAGATCACGGACAAGTCTATCCCCCATCTCCACAGTAGTGTATACCCTTCTAAACGAGCATACAGAGGTCGGGCCGCAGGCAGCAGCCTCAGGAGAACCAGACTGTATCAACTCCGAGAGACACTGAACCCTGTAAATGGTGTGGGAAGAGCTCATACCCTGACGGCTCAAAAGGACGAGGGAGCTGCCCAGCAGCAAAGATGACTTGTTACAATTGCAGCTTGACCGGACATTTTAAAAGAGTCTGCCGAAAACCGAAACAGAATTAAAAATAATGAAAATTAAAAATAATGATAATTAAAAATAATGAAAATTAAAAATAATGAAAATTAAAAATAATGAAAATTAAAAATAATGAAAATTAAAAATAATGAAAATTAAAAATAATGAAAATTAAAAATAATGTAAATTAAAAATAATCATTATTAAAAATTATGATAATTAAAAATAATGATAATTAAAAATAATGTTAATTAAAAATAATGCTAATTAAAAATAATGCTAATTAAAAATAATGCTAATTAAAAATAATGATGATTAAAAATAATGATGATTAAAAATAATGATAATTAAAAATAATAATAATCTGTATGTTGTTATTAATCATGTTTCAATGTGTTAACTACTAAAAACTTATTCAAAAATGCTTGTTTAGCGTTTCTGAACAATTTTTGCAACAATGTGATTTCACCAACGTTGAAAAGTGAGTATATCTAAGAATTCTTAATTCTTAATTAATATTTATTAATTATTTTTTTACAGGGGAGTTACCACTTATCAAGACCAGAAAGCAACTCGAAGATAAGGATTAATGAATGTAGTGTAGTAATTGTTAATTGGGTAGAATTTGGATTATTTAAGGAGACAGCTCAACAAGAACATTTTCAGGAGGAATGGTTGATTCAAAAACACGGATACGCAAATATTTTTAATGTTGAAAGCTACCATATTCCAATTGGCCAGGAAGCAAGCTAAACAGTGTTCCATAGGTGGGCAGTTCTAGGGAACTAGATTTGTTCATGGAATCTGTGTTTAGATTTAGGCATAGATAGGAAGTAGGGGAAATTGTTAATAGCGGTTGTCACTAGTTGAGTCTTCTTTTGTGAAAATTTGGTAAGTGGTGATCATAGATTGGAACTCCAATCATTTTTTCAGCTATCTTGACAACAGATTTAATGTGCTGCATTTCAGATCAGGAGTCAGTACTAGAAGGTTGTCAAGACATGGTGCTTCCCCAAGATGATAGTCATCCATTTCAATTGGAGCCAGAATGATTATGATGAAAAGAAAGAAGCTTGGTTTTAGATGCATTACAATTACCCAGCCACTTCTTCCCCATTGAACCACATGTTCAAAATCAGAAGAGAGAGAATCAAAAAGATCATTGCCTAACCTAGAGTTTCTATTTCATGTTTTTATGTTGTGATTCACACAAACAAAGCTATAAAACCATAAAGATGATTTAATAACCCATCTAAGACAGTAAACGACCAAGTTCTCTCCAATTCTCTCTCCTCTGATCTTGAGCATGTGGTACAATGGGGAAAAGAGTGGCTGGTTACTTTTAATGCATCTAAAACCAAGCTTCTCTCTTTACATCATCAACATTCTGATTCACATCTGGCATCAATTGAAATGAATGGCTCTCGTCTTCAGGAGGCCTCAAGTTTTGACAAGCTTCTGGGCTTGACCATTACTCCTGATCTTAAATGGAACACGTACATCAAATCTGTTGCCAAGGCCGCTGGAAAAATGGTGGGATCTTTCTATCGATCCGGTAAATATCTCACTGCTGATGCTATTCTCTGTCTATATAAGAGCCAGGTACGTCCAAGGATGGAATACTGTTGCCACATCTGGGCAGGAGCTGCTAGAAAGGACTTGTCCTGCCTTGATAGAGTTCAAAATAGACTTCATAGCCTCGTAGGAGATGTCCTTTTCTCCTCCTTGCAACCTCTATCTCACAGAAGAGATGTTGCGAGTTTGTCTCTGATGTATCGTTATTTTCATGGAGAGTGTTCGACTGAGCTTCAATCTATGGTCCCCCCTCGCAAAACTTTCACAAGAAACACTCGTCTAGCTGTAAACACTATCAATAATTCCCCCCACTCTTTATCTGTGCCTAAACCTAAACGTAGATTCCATGAACAAAGCTTCTTTCTTAGAACTGCACGCCTGTGGAATTGTCTTCCGTTTCCTGCTTTCCGGCTGACTACAATATGGTTGTGTTCAAGTCTAACGTAAATAAGTTCTTGATGAGCCGTTCCATATAAGTTAACAAATTTACCGAATTTTCATTACTAATGATTACTATATTGTCTAATTTCTACTGTACACTCTTTAACACTTATCCTCGAGTGGCCTCTTGGCCTTGATAATGTATTGATGCCAGTGTAAAAAAAAAAAAAAAAAAAGATAAGACATATCGTCTCTTAAGGAAAATAATATAATATCTGTACTGAGATAGAGCACCTTGAAGAAAGCTTCAAGTCTTACACTACACAACCCCACTTATTTTTTTCTTGTATTGATGAAAAACTGACTATTATTACATTCCCAGATAAAATAAAACTACTGAATCAAAAGGATGAAATAGATATTAACTGCAGGTATTTTTGTCTGTCATTAGGTTCATAATTACTGCTACTTAAAGAGTAATTGTTGTATTGCACAAGAATTGGTCACTATAATCTTGTTGCTGTACTGGCACTTTCTTTTTGAGTATTGGACTTTATGTGGATATCAACTATGTGGACAGCTTGCTGCATCGTATATTTCTTGAAACCTACAGACGTAGGGATGTAAATACCTACAGCTAACATGCCAAGCTTGCAATTTGTTAATCATGTGTGTTGCCTTGATGAATGTGCAGCAGAATCAAGTGCACGACAGAGGAATGGCTTCTATTATAGCATTCCATCAGATCATCACTACATTTGATTTGTAAAAGTCTATAAAAAGTCATATTTGTGCTTTTCATCCCAAAGTTTTACATGTCATAGTGTTAAAAGCAAGTAAACAGCAACCATATATGCATAGAGGATTTTGCATTTTGGGAGAAATAAAAACAGTTCTCAATCATGTTTGTAAAAATGTAATAAAATATGCAGCAGTCTTGCTAGATAATGTTCGTCATTCAGTGATCTGTTCAAGTCATTTTCAGGAGGAATGGTTGATTCAAAAACACGGATACGCAAATATTTTTAATGTTGAAGGAAATAACCACACACTAAAATGTAAACATAAAAAATGATTTTTTGAATGCTGAACAGAAAGGCTCAAATAACAAGGCACACATAAGAATTAATCTTTTTAATGTTGAATGGAAGAAAAACATTTTATAAATGATGAGAATTATAAGAAAAATATTTAGTCTAAATTATTGGTGAAAAAAAGTGTATTTCTACCGATAAGTTATCACTTTCTGTGTTAGGCAAAATACAACCGATGACATCCGGAACTCCTTGGAAGGCAAGTTGTTCGAGTTCTTTGAGAAGAACCTGCAATAAAGAAATGAAATCAAAATAAGAAGATTTCAATTTTGTAAAATAATTGAACAAAAGACATTTTTTTAGCAAATAACAATGCTCTCCACTCCAATACTATGAGTGGGAAATTTATAAAAATTAATAAAGGAATGGAAACTTAAATTTACGTTTTTTGATATGACAGAGTTTTATAAGAACCCGGGATTTTTAAATAAGAATTTATTTTCTGATTGACATTTTAAAAGCTTAAAAATTACTTTCATTAATACATAATCCCACATGTATTTCACAAGTATTTAAAATTCCAAAGTGATTTAGAAGCCTTTAAACTGATGATTAAAACGTAAAGCCTATAATGAATGAATTCAAGTTTAAATGTAAAAAAATCAAACAGTATTATTTATTTGGGCTTGTAAACTAACAGTGAATGAAATGAAAATCATGTGAAACAACAATGGTTTTTCATGGGATGGATTATACATAACATTTAACACATATTTTTATGTTAAAATTCAGCAAGCACTTATCTGTTTAGACATATGCTTCAACTCAATCACATTTTTTATGAAAATCACTCTAAACAAACCCACTTGATGCTAAAAAAGATGGTTAAAGCAAGAAAGATGATTATTGCAAAGACAAGAGATGTCTGTTGAGTCTACACGTAGGAGGAAAACAGTAAGCAGGAAGAGAATTCCACAAACCTGCAGTTCTTGGAAAGAAGTTACTAGAATAGGAAATTGTACAGAGAATTGATGAAGATAAACATGTCAAATAAACAAAGAAGCAGGCACTAAATCAGACAATTATGAATATCAACACATGCTATAATAGTATTTTTGGAGGATTTTTTTAGGGGTTCCAATTTGGGCAAGTAATTTTTGAGAAAACCCAATTTTAGAGGAACATTTTTAATGAAAATTGTTTTTAGGTTTATTATATGTGAAAGAGAGAAATGTTAGATTATAAACACAAAATAATGAGTTCAGAGGCATAAATTCACATAAGATATGTTTAAAATGGAACAAACAAAATAATGAGTTCAGAGTTCACATAAGAGATATGTTTAAAATGGAAGTTTACATAAATATGTAAATGTAGAATGTTTGTTAATATTTTAGAGTTTTTGAGTTCATATGTTGATATATTAAAGAAGTCTGATTAAAAAATTTAAGAGCCGTCAATTACCATGAGTTTAAAAAATTGTGATCCAAACTTCCCCACTCAATTACAAAAATTACATTTGATTAAAAGTTATTAATAAAAATAATGTTCATTTGATGTGTGTGGTTTTCTTTGAAGAAAAGTCTAGCGAGAAATGTTATAAGCATTAAAATGTATATATTTGTATATTTGCTTACAATCAACATAAATCAGCAGATGGTAACAAAGGGAATCAAGCAGTCTGCATGTGTGTGTCACATTCTGAAAGAGTGTATATGTGCATGACTATGTGATTGAAGAAGCCAAGAAGTGTAGCAATTAATGGGTGATGTATAATATTAATGTTAGCACTGTCGGATTTTTCTTGTCTTTTGAAAGAAAATTTGGCCTTATATGGGGTCAAAGTGGCTCCAGAAAGGCTATTTTGAATAAATCATCTGATTGGTCCAAAATATTGTTATTTGCTTTTAATAATTCAGGTGGATGCCTGCACAAATTCGATTGTGCAATTGTGCAAAAATGAATTTAAACATTTCATTTTGGACACCAAAGGGATAAACTTTACCATTACATATTTATGTTATGCTCAGTCTTTATTTGCAGCATACATGCAAGTGTGACAATGATAATAAAAATATATATAAAAATTTGAAAGTGGCTTGTGGCTCCAAGGTTCTGATATATCAATAAAAGGGATTCTCCAGTTCAAAAAAAAAAAGAAAAAAAAGAAAAAACAGATAAGAAGAAAGAAAGAAATGAGAGAAAGTTTAAATATAAATATTTATTTTTACAAAATAAATGAAAGATGCAAAGAACAAAATAAAGATGAGATATAGTATGAAGAAGAGAGTTTAGTTACTATTATTTGACAAAAATTGCATTTAATCATGTGAAATGAAATAAAATGAGATCTGACACGGTACATTGATGGGTGTCACAAGCAATACTCACAATAAGGTGCAAAAAGTTTAAGAAAAAAACAAAGTTCCTTTAACTTATGGTAATTTCTGAGGTATTGACAGTGGTCTCTGTGGGTGAGATATGGTGATTAGGAAGAACTAATATTCAATGAGGGGCTATTGCATTTATAAAATAGGTAGCTGATGGTAAATCTGTCAGGGAGCTCCTTGGTAAAAGGGATCTTGGTGAAGTAAATCTATGGTGAGGTGTTATGGGCTCAGACCATTTAGTTGGATCGATGGGTGAATGATGGTGTGATTCTGGTTATACTTTTCATGTGGTGTATTGATCAGTGATGGGAATTGTAATGCTTCCAGTGGATTTTTTGGGTTTATATGAGGGTTGCTATTTCTGATCTCATATAGTCTATATCAGCCTCCTTGAGTACATTCATGCTGCTTTATCTTTGGCAAGATATTTTTTTAGATGGAACATTTAAGAACATTTATTTCTGCCCTCTGTTTTTTTTTTTTTTTTCATGTTTGGCTGGAGCATATAACACTATCCACTTTTCTCTCTTCTCCATCTCTTCTTCCTGGATAACAATTTTGTCCTTTTCTACTTCCTTTAGTAATGCATTTATTATGAGTGTTCTCATTTTCTGTTATATAGATGTCCATCTGAGAAACAAGGGATTGTAGGTGAGAAATTGGTGTATTTTTTTCCTCTTCAAGGAGGTCAGATTCTTTGATCTTCTCAGCCAGGATTTTGCATAATTTATTTGTCATAGTAAACAGGAAAATAATGGTCATCTTCTTTTGTAGAAAATGTTTTTGGGATATATTTTTTCTTCTTTTTTTCCCTCTTCTTCCTTTCTCTTGAGTTTGCTTTGCTGCTGGTGATGTTGTTGGCATGTCACTAATTTCTGCCTGTTGATTGATCTGCGCATTCCTGTATTTTGTGATAAAATTCAGTTCGGACTTGACACTTGAAATCTGTTGATGTACTATCTTCTCTCCATCTAAACAAGACGTTAAAACGTTGAAGTGAACTCGTTTAAGTTATCTGGCAAAGTTTACAATATTGAAGTGATTGCGTCTAAGTTACCTGACCAAATCGTATGTCGCTGAGAGAAATCTACTTCAAGTAAATCCAAGAAATCTGTCAAGGACTTGGCAATAAAATATGTCAGAAAAATACTAGCTTGCAAGAGAGAAGAAACATGTGGGAAACATTCTCACGAGGGAAGATTGAATTAGAAGTGTCTATTACTATAACTAGATATTTTCTTCTAAAGCCTAAAGGAAATGGATATGTCTGAAGCAACAGGCATTTTAAGTCAAAAGAAAAGAATATTTCTATCTTGAACAAACTCAAAAAAGGAACGAGGAAGTTTTTTTTTTACCAGACTCTCCCCTAGAGAACATTATTATACAAAGAATGATGTGCATTTTTTCCGATTATTCCTTCAGAAAAATCAGGAAATAAATTCCTCGCTATGAAAGAACACCTTCAGAACATTATTCCAGATAATAATCTTTGTCTACAGATATTTCAACTAATCTACGAGAGGATTTTTTTTTAAAAGACGATATTACAAAATGTAAGCTTAAATTGTAAGCAAAGGGAGCAATTTTTATTTCAACTATGCCTTTCTAAAAAAAAAATCCTACATTGGTTGAAATCTCATATCACAGCAGTAAGTAAAAAAAAGGCCTTCTTAATCCATCTGTTTTTCTTTCTTTCGTAATTGCTACCACTCAAAGGACTTTCTTTGTAGCTGAGAGCAAAATCTTAGCAGCAGACAGCTTATTAACTTTTGGGGGGACTCTAATTTTTTTTCTTTTCTTAATAAAATTGTTTGTTTCTATCCACCAAGTTTTCTAATTTTTTTTTTTTTTTGTTGCTTTTCTTTGTCTTTGTTTTGGTAATGATTTTATACGTTGAAGTCCTTTCTTTGGAAGTGATGGTAATCATTTCAACACTTTGGTAAGATTTTGTGGAACCTGATTAAAAAAAAAGGGGGTTGGTTTACGAATAGTGGAAATTTCCCCCTTTTATTTTACTATAGAAATTTTGCTACCCCACCTCCTGAATTCGTTTTTGGTGGTATAGTTTATTTCACGCTGTCTGCTATGCTCTCTGATTTTTTGCTTTCTTATTTTCTTTTTTTTCTAACCTTTGCCAATTTTGGTTGCCACATTGTCTTTTTGCTTAAATTTTGGTGGATTATTTTTTGGAGTGCCAAGAAGCATGTTATGTCACTGCCTTTCCTTTTAAGAAAATCTGTAACTGTTGGGATTTGTTCAATTACTCCCTCCCTCATCTTGTTATCTGGTGTCTCTGTCTTGGTCACTACCATCTTACTCTCTTACTGACGTAAGTCTTGGTGGGCTGTTCTTGGGGGTGGAGCATAGCTGTGTAAAAATTGCTTCCTCTCCTGCTACTACGACTTCGTTGGTGTTAGTTATATGAAAATCAAATTGATGATTACTTGAAATCTATGAATCTTATAGAAAAACAGATTGCCAATGTTTATTTGATAGAAGAGGTTGATGAGCTTATGATCAAATCCTTTAATAAAGAATGTATCTTGTTTCAGATACAAGTGTTGGAAAAAAATGTCTAACTTATGACCTCCTAAGGTTGATGATTCCATTGAACATTGAGAGTCTACTGTGAAAACCAAGGGTCCTAACTTGGTTCCTAAGATTGAGTGCTCTAAGTTCAATAAGTTTCTGGAAACTGATCAGTTGGCCTTTCTGAATTTCAGTAGGGAATTTTAGAATTGCATAGCTAATCTTCACTGCAATGCTTTAAAGCTAGTCATTTTGAAAAATTACATAACTGGTCCACTTTCCAGTTAATTAAACATTTGATAGTATCTGGTAAAAATTATCAAGTAGAGAAAACTATCGCTAGAGAATTTTGGGACGAAAAGTATATAATTTACTCAATGTTTTCTTCTATATTATGTACTGACAGACTAAGTAATGTTTCTGCCGTCAGGAAGTTTCTGAGTATTTTGAAGGCTCAGATATATAAGCTAAAAAATTTGTTTGGATTAAATTTTTTGGAAATTGAATCTCCTGGATTGGTTGGTTGTTTTTGTTTTACGGCATATCAACCCTTTTCAGGTTATTTAATGCCGAATCCAAAGATTTTGAAGAACAATTTTTTAATAGAATATATTTGTTGTTTTCAAGTTCTATTTAACCCATAGTTGGGACCCTATCAGGTACTACCACTCCGGGTCAGAGGGGACCTGGGAGCAATGGTAATTAAAGGGTGGCTCCACACTCCCCAAAGCCCGCAAGCTGGGGCCTCACCACTGGATATAGTTTAAGATCATATCCAGGACCGAATCTCCTGGGAATTAATTGCTTAGCCACATGGTTTTTGGCAAGTTACCGGCTTTCTTGAAGACAGAATTAGTTCACAAGGTTGGAAATAATTTTCCATCACTTGAGGAAATATTAGATAACTGTTCTGCAATTTCACATATGTTGGATTTTTGTAAGCAATTTTCACATACATTGGATTTTTGTAAGCAAGATTCTTACCCTACTAAGGTTGTGAATCCTGCTAAGAAGTTTTCTTTGCTTAAGTATACCTCTGCTATCAAAAAACCTTCCACCTGGGAGTATTCTTATACCAAGGCAACTAAAGCAAATTACAGTTGTATTTTTTGCAGAGTTAATGGCCATTGGGGGTTATTCTTGTAGTTCTTATTCTATGTATGCTGTAAGACTTAAAAGATGCAAAGAGTTGGGTTTGTGCTCTAAATATTCAAGTCCTCTCCATGATGAGAAAAAATGTTTCTGTGACAAGAAGGAATTTGGTACTTGTTGGACTTGCAATAGAGAGAGACATTGCAGAATTTTGTTCCCCAGTTTAGTTAGTTCCCCTACAATGGCTAATGCCTGCTGGCTTAATAATAATTTGTCAATTCTTACCAGTTGTTAAAATCTCTGTCGATATAGGGTGTGATAAACAAGTATCCTTCAATTGTTTGCTCGATACAGGTAGTGAGATCTTATTTATCTTTTAGTTTGTTGAATAAGTTTCCTGGTTTAGTTTTTCTCTTAAAGGATCATAAATTCTTAATTAAAACTTTCTTGGGGAAAGAGCTAAAAAATTTGAAAGAAATTGACCTTAACGTGAAGTTCCTTCAAGGAATCCATTCTGTGTCTTTCTTGATTGATTAGAATTTAGATCTTACTTTCCGTATTAATGGCTTGACTTCTGTAATTGAAGATTTTATGAGACATGATGTCGAGCTGATTATTCTGAGTTGAACAACAACACATTGCTCGTCCATGGCCTATTGAGAGTTGATGTGATTAAATTCCTAGGACCTATGAATTTAAGTGGTGGGGGGACATGTTTGGAAGTTCTCTCAGGGCAAGGTTTTGTTCGGAAGTATAGCTGACTTTAGATCTTCTCAGACAGAAAGATTTGTTTTAAGTTATGCTCAGATTGTCAACAAATATTCTTCTTGTGATATTATTCATGTTTACTTTGTACTGGACTAATTGGAATACACTGAAATTTGGAACAGTTACAGAGAGTCCTCTGTTGATAGAACCGTTGATAGGTTGTATAGTTTAGAGACGATAGTTATCGTAGACGATGAAGAAAATTTAAGCTTTTCATTGTTCTATTAGCTTTGGCAACAACTGTTATCATATAAGTCTACCCTGGGGCAAGGATAAACTAAGTACTGTAATCTCTAACTACCAGGAAGCCCTGTTAGTGATAGATCGTGTTTCTCGTAAATTATCTGAAAAGGGATTTGTACCTTGAATATTGCCCAGTGTTTAAATAAGACTTACAGTGCACAATAAAGATTCGTCCTGTTTTCAACTGTTCTTTGAGAACAGGAAGAAAAACTTTTTTCATGAGTGTGCTTATGCCAGAGTAAATTTGTATTCAGATATGCTCAGATTGATATTCAAATTCAGGACTAATTGGTTCGTCCTTTTGGCAGTCATCAGAAAAGCTTTTCTGATGATTAAAAAATGAATTTGATAAAAACCGTTTCTGTTTTTTTTTTTTTAAACATTGAAAATAGACTATTAGGTCTTAGGTACATGACTCTCATATTTGGGTTTGTATCTAGCCTATTTATTGTGAAGTATCAGGTCGAAAAACATCCACCGGGTGTTTGTAAGGATTTGTTACTTGAAAGTTTTTATGTTGAAGTGAAGACGAACCAGTCTCCTGCCAAATCTTCTACAGTTGTATTTAGATGCTGTAGCGGTTATGCAGAAAGGAGGTTTTTCTTTGAAAACTTGCTGCAGTAATAATGAACTGGTTGCGCAGCATATGAAACTTGATGACAATTACTCCTCTCATGGAAATATGTATGAAAAAGTTTTGGGTTGCCTTTACAAGCAATTATCTGACAAGATGAAATTAAGTTCTTGCATAGTTGGAAGATATATCTCTACTAAACGAGAAATCTTGTCCATGAATTCCTCAGTCTTTGATCTGATACAATTGGTATTACCTGTAACTATTAAAGGTCAGATAATTCTGAGCAAGCTCTGGAAATCAGGGATTTTCTGGGTGTTCCAGAATGTTCCGCATGATATTTTAATCTCATGGAAAAGTCTTTATCAAGAACTAATTGGTATTGGAAATCTTGAGTTCAACAGATACTCTGTTGATACAAATTCTGTTGCAATCTTTATAGTATTTTGCGATGCTTCAAATCAGGCTTACAGTATTGCTGAATATTAATATCAACATGGTGAAGCTAATTCAATTTTTGCCAAGACAAAGGTAGCTGCTAAAGAGGACCTTACCCACATTAAACTTACTAGTTGTTTATATGGGTGTTAAACACGTTTCTGTGCTGGTTAATATGTTCTTTTCCAAAATGTTTAGTGAAATCATTATAGCGGTGGATGCTTAAGTCGGGTGGCTCTGGCTTCTATCCGATACTATTAACTTGAAGTGTCAATTTACCAGAAATCGTTTAAAGGATATTAAAACAATGATTGTTGATTTACGTAAGAGGAGATATAAGGTTAAGTTCAAATATACCAACACAGGAGATTATCCTGCAGACTTCATTACGTGAGCCATCTCTCTAAATAAATTTAGAAGGTAAATGGAATTTTGGTTGAACCTGGTTGAAGGGAGATAACTTGGACTGGCCTATCTTTGGCTTGACCAATAAAATACTCACTAATGCATACACTAGGTATGAGGATGAGTTATATGATCTTTCCATAATTAATGTAGAAAGATTTTCCTCTTTAAACAAGTTGATAAGAATATTGGTTTTTAAATTTATATTCAAAATAAAAAAAAGTGTCGATTGTGATTTTAGTTTTAAGGCCAGATCTTATTTGATTAAGCTTACTCAAAGTCAATTTTTGTTCAGGGAAAAAAATTATTTTGATAAATCCTCCTGTAATGAGATTCATTTACTGGTATCTAAATTCAATATCTGGATGAAGAAGGGTTGATATGTTCTTGTGGATGAATTGACAACGCTACCTATTTTTCCAAAGATAATATGCATCCTATTTTGTTGCCTAGGTCATGTCATATGACTCGTTTGATTGTCATGGGTTATCATTGTTAGGTGCAAACATTTGGGAATAGTTGCAACTCTTTCCAAACTGTGCCCCTCAGGATTTTAGTTACTTAAGGCCAGACTGGCCATCAAAACGGTAATCTCTGGTTGTACTGTCTGTAAAAAGTAAAACTATTTGTTTTTTAAGTATCCCAAGTTGCCCCAGCATCGGATTAATTTGGTTAGGCCTTTCATGCATACTAGTATTAATTTTATGGGTCACTTGGGAGTTCCGGAATTAACGAAACTAAGAAAATGTATATATTGATATTCACATGTTTTAATGTCAGAGCCATTCATCTGGAGCTTGTGCCTGACATGTCTGTTTGCTCTGTGGTATTGGCCTTTTTGAGATTCTTTAATATGTTTGAAGTTCATTCACACATTTATTCTTACAACGCTTGTTCTTTTGTTGTTGTGGCTTGATAGAGCAAGTTTATTTGTCAAACGAGTTTAAGAAAATTATGACACTTATATCAACATCAGATCATACCTATGTACTTGGCTTGGTATTGGGCAGTGTGCGAAAGATTAAGGTGGTTAAGAACTGTCTTTTTAAGATAGTTGAACAAACGAAGTTGGATTATTTCCAACTCCTAACGGTCTTGTCTGATTTGCAATGACAGTTCAATGATTGTTCTGGCAATTCAAGTTTGGAGGTAATTAATATTCTCACAAGGACAGATTGAATTAGAAGTGTCTATTACTATAACTAGATATTTGCTTCTAAGGCTTGAAAAAAAAATGGACATGTCTGAAACTGCAGTCTTTCTAAGTAAAAAGAAAAGAATATCCTAACCAGATTAAAAAAAGAAATGAGGAAGTTTTTTTTTTACTGGATTTCTTGCCTCTTCACAGAACCTTATTATACAAAGAATGATGTGTATTTTTTCAGGTTATTCCTTCAGAAAAATCAGGAAATAAATTCCTCGCTATGAACGAACACCTTCGGAACATTATTTCAGATAATAAGTTATCTTTGTCTGCAGACATTTCAACTAATCTACTAAAAAAAACCCGGCAAAACGTAAGCTTAAATTGTAAACAAAGGAAGCAATTTTTTTTTTTGACTTTGTTAAAAAAAAAAAAAAAAATCCTACATTGGTTGAAATCTCATATCACAGCAGTTAGTAAAAAAAAAGGCTTTCTTAACCCTTCTGTCTTTCTTTCTTTTGTAATTGTTATTACACAAAGGACTTTCTTTGTAGCTGAGAGCAAAATATTAGCAGTAGACAGATTATGAACTTTTTTTTGGTTCTAAGTTTGTTTTTTTTCTTAATAAAGTGGTTTGTTTGTTTCATGCAAATCCAGATATCCATCTTCCTGATTGTCATTGTAGGAAATTAAGTTCCAGAAAATTTAATGGATTTAATAAAATGCTCTATCAAATATAAAGAAGTTAATGTAAAAATGTAAACAATGCACAGATATGTGCAAATGTTGTGAAATTACTCGAAATAATGCTGTAAAAGATGATGACACTAATAAAGACAATGATAATATTAATGAAGTGATATAACAAATGATGTTTTTTAAATAAAACACTATACGATCTTATTCATTTTATTTTTTACTTTAAGTAAACTGCCATAAATGGATGTAACTTGAAGAATAAAAAAGAAATACAAGCTAAATTTCTTTTGAACAAGCCGAGTATGCTGGGTCCCCCTTTATGAGTGAAACACTTTTTTTTTCTTTTTTTTTTTTACATAGGCATCACCACATTATCAAGGCCAAGAGGCCACTCAAGGATAAGGGTTAAAGAGTGTACAGTAGAAATTGGACAATATAGTAATCATTAGTAATGAAAATTTGGTAAATTTGATAACTTATATGGAACGGCTCATCAAGAACTTATTTACGTTAGACTTGAACACAACCATATTGTAGTCAGCCGGAAAGCAGGAAACGGAAGACAATTCCACAGGCATGCAGTTCTAAGAAAGAAGCTTTGTTCATGGAATCTACGTTTAGGTTTAGGCACAGATAAAGAGTGGGGGGAATTATTGATAGTGTTTACAGCTAGACGAGTGTTTCTTGTGAAAGTTTGGCGAGGGGGGACCATAGACTGAAGCTCAGTCGAACACTTTCCATGAAAATAACGATACATCAGAGACAAACTCGCAACATCTCTTCTGTGAGATAGAGGTTGCAGTAAAGAGAAAAGGACATCTCTTACGAGGCTACGAAGTCTATTTTGAACTCTATCAAGGCAGGACAAGTCCTTTCTAGCAGCTCCTGCCCAGATGTGGCAACAGTATTCCATCCTTGGACGTACCTGGCTCTTATATAGATAGAGAATTGCATCAGCAGTGAGATATCTACCGGATCGATAGAAAGATCCCACCATTTTTCCAGCGGCCTTGGCAACAGATTTGATGTATGTGTTCCATTTAAGATCAGGAGTAATGGTCAAGCCCAGAAGCTTGTCAAAACTTGAGGCCTCCTGAAGACGAGAGCCATTCATTTCAATTGATGCCAGATGTGAATCAGAATGTTGATGATGTAAAGAGAGAAGCTTGGTTTTAGATGCATTAAAAGTAACCAGCCACTCCTTTCCTCATTGTACTACGTGCTCAAGATCAGAGGAGAGAGAATTGGAGAGAACTTGGTCATTTACTGTCTTAGATGTGCTACCATAAATGGTAGTGTCGTCAGCATAAATGTCTACAAATGATGTAAGGATGTGATTTGGAAGATCATTAATGTAGATCAGGAAAAGAGTTGGGCCCAGGATGGACCCCTGAGGGACACCGGCATTAATACTGTGAGCTTCTGATTTTTGCCCCTCAACTACTACTCTTATGAACCTATCAGAAAGAAATGATTTAATAATTGAGAAGACATTTCCAGCTATACCATAGCTACAGATCTTATGAAGTAAACCTTTATGCCATACCCTATCAAAGGCCTTAGATATGTCAAGAGCAATTGCCCTAGAAAGGTTGCCTCCGTCGAGAGATTTGCTAATCCTATGAGATATAACTGTAAGCACATCTGCTGTAGATCTTACTTTCACCATGACTAATGTTTGTGCAAAATTTTTAAAAAATCCAAGGTGTAGTTATTGAGAAAAGGATGAACAATTTGAGGGCAATTTTACCCTATAATGTCCTCTAGTGGGGAGATGGCAACCCTGGAAAATCCGTCCTGGCAAAAATCTTCTCTCATCATGACTAATGTTTGTGCAAAATTAAAAAAAAAAAAAATCAAGGAGTGGTTATTGAGAAAAGTGTGAACAAAAAACGGACAAATGGGAGTCAATTACTAGCTCCAATCCCCCCTTTGTCAGGGGGACCAATAAAAGTTGACAATTATTGTATACTAGCATGGATGCCTGGCATTGCCCGGGTGTTTGGAGGTGTGTGTTGAGAAAAAAAAGTTGTAGTAGGAAGGCAGGCTTGAACCTGTACAGCGAAAGAGGAAAAGAATGGGTAAAAAACGTGACGTCTTTGCTGTTATGAGCACTGTCAAATCAGAAGTGACATAGATTTAAATTAAGGCTAGACAATCGAAAAGAGGGATGACTTTCGAAAATATCTGTGAAAAAAGCGACCCCTCCCTGTAGAAAAGTGCCCAGTTGAGGGTGAAGAAATTAATGTTTTTAGCCAATTTTTCAGTATTTGTCGTCTGAATAGTCGAGCTTCAAAACAATACTGATCTTGTGAAAATCTGTTGCCTTTGTCAAAAGTTTTAGGCAGACATGCAAACATACATGCATACATTTATATATTGGTAGCTCAAATTTTCAACACAAACCGATTAAAAAGCTTGCCCTATCTCTGAATACCCTTTATGTAAAATTTCAAATGTTAAGATCAGAAAGTGTCTTAGTAATTTGGTAGAGACCACAGAGGTCAAATTTTTTTTAACTTTGACCCCTAATATGACCCCTTTAACATTTATTGTTTTGGGCTCAGATCAAGTTATTAAGTTAGATCCATGTCCAAGGAACCTATATCTAAAATTTCACGTGTTTAGACCCCAAATTGGCAGAGGAGTTTGGTAGAGTTGTCAAAGGCCAAATCGTTGAACTTTGACCCCTTAACAGCCAAATTTCTGGCCAAAAACGAATTACAAAGATTTTCCCAAATCTCAATACCCTGTATATCAAATTCTGAGTCTGTAGACTTAAAATTGACAGAGTTATTGTGTAGGGAAATGTACATAGACAGACAGACAGACACTTTCAGTTTTATAGATATACTAGCATTTCAGCCCGGCGTTGCCCGGGTGTTTGGATGTGTATGTTGAGCAAAAAAAAAAAAAAAAAAAAGTGGTAGTAGGAAGGCAGGCTCGAACCCGTACCGCAAAGGAAGAAAAGAACGGGGAAAAAACCTGATGTCTATGCTGTTACGATCACCGCCAAACCGGAAGTGACATTTTTTTAAAATTTAAGCTAGACAGTCGAAAGGAGAGGATGACTTTTGAAAATATCGGTGAAAAAAGCGACCCCCCCCCCTGTAGAAAAGTTCCCAGTTTAAGGTAAAGATATTAATGTTTTTAGCCAATTTTTCGACATTTGTCATCTGAAAGGTCGAACTTCAAAACGATACTGATCTTGAGAAAATCCGTCGCCTCTGTCGAAAGTGTTAGGAAGACATGCAAACATACATACATACATACATTTATATATTGGTAACTAAAAATTTTCGATCCAAACTGATTAAAAAGCTTGCCCTATCTCTGAATACCCTTTATGTAAAATTTCAAATGTTTAGACCAGAAATTGTCTGAGTAATTTGGTAGAGACCAAAGAGGTCAAAGTTTTTTTAACTTTGACCCCTATTATGACCCCTTAACATTTATTGTTTTGGGCTCAAATCAAGTTATTAAGTTAGATCCATGTCCAAGGAACCTATATCTAAAATTTCAAGTGTTTAAACCCCAAATTCGTGGAGGAGTTTGGTAGAGTTCTCAAAGGTCAAATCGTTGAACTTTGACCTCTTAACAGCCAAATTTTCGGCCAACAACCGATCACATAGATTTTCCCAAATCTCAGTACCCTGTAAATCAAATTTTGAGCCTGTAGACTTAAAATTGACAGAGTTATTGCGTAGGGAAATGTACACAGACAGACAGACACTTTCACTTTTATAGATATATAGATAGACTAATAGATTAAAAAAATATATATGTATACATAAATATGTATGGAAACAATTTTTTGTTTACTGTAAAGATTTTACGCAAATATTATGCAAGTATAAATCATGTAGAATATCTCCATGAATATGATTACACATAATAGTTAACTAAAGATGATTATCCCATAAGAAAACCGAAGCAACTAATAGGGAATTAATTAAAATGAATGTTTAAAAGAACATGCAAATCAGCTAGCTCTTTTGCTAGTGAATGCAATTCCACAACCAATATATAAGAAAATTGTATTTTCTTTTTAAATAAATAGAAAAGAGGGTTTTTAATATGAATATCAATACATACGCAAAAGAAACACAAATTTATAGGAGTATAGATAGAAGATTTGGGTGAAGGAACCAACTTGGAAATTATGCAAAAATGCAAATATATCTAAAATTAAAATAATGTCTCTATATACAGCAAAGACAGAAGTTGTGACTGCATAATTCTGTCTGACAACATAAAGATGAGCCAAACCTTATTTCTCCATATTTAAGTTATACAATGGAAACGTTAATTACTCAAAAACTAAAGATCGAAATTTTAGATAGTGATCGCTGTTATGAAATGCCATCAAATTCATACATTAAAATTTTAAAAATCGGAAATTGAAATACTACAAAATTTTCAACTTTGATGAAACCCCAAAGCTATATTACATGGAGAACTTCATTATCTACAATTTTGATAAAGCAACAAGTCTCTATAATGAAAAGAAAGTTATTATCAAAAGTATGGCTTTCACCTTTTCTTTGACCATGACTTTTAATCTATCTAAAAATTAAATCAGTCCTAATTTGGATCATGATCAATATTTTGACCAAGTTTAGTGATGATTAGTCAAGTGATGTACCAAAATAAATAAACAAACATAGTTATAAACATGACTGAAAATATAACCTCCTCAGTTGAAGGTAAATAATTTTGTGTGATGAGTCATATTGGTAGAATATAAATTACTGTATATGAAAAATATCAAACTTTAACAAAAAATCTATTTAAAATTTTTTTTTTTTTTACATAGGCATCACCACTTATCAAGACCCAAAGACCACTCGAGGATAGGGGTTAAGAGTGTACAGTAGTCAATTAAACAATATAGTAATTGTTAATAATGGAAATTCGGTAAATTTGTTAACTTAAGTGGAACGGCTCATCAAGAACTTGTTTACGTGGGACTTGAACACAATCAGATTGCAGTCAGCTGGAAAGCAGGAAAACGGAAGACAGTTCCACAGGCGTGCAGTTCTAAGAAAGGAGCTTTGTTCATGGAATCTATCTTTAGGTTTAGGCACAGATAAAGAGTGGGGGAATTATTGATAGTGTTTTCAGCTAGACGAGTGTTTCTTGTGAAAGTTTGGCGAGGGGGGACCATAGATTGAAACTCAGTCGAGCAATTGCCATAAAATAACGATAAAGCAGAGAAAAACTCTGTGAGATAGAGGTTGCAGTAAAGAGAAAACGACATCTCCTACGAGGCTACGAAGTCTATTTTGAACTCTATCAAGGCAGGACAAGTTTTCTAGCAGCTTCTGCCCAAATGTGGCAACAGTATTCCATCCTTGGACGTACCTGGCTCTTATTTAGATAGAGAATTGCATCAGCAGTGAGATATCTACTCGATCGATAAAAGGATCTCACCATTTTTCCAATGGCCTTAGTAACAGATTTAATGTACGTTCCATTTCAGATCAGGAGTAAAGGTCAAACCCAAGAGCTTGTCAAAACATGAGGCCTCTCCAAGACAAAAGCCATTCATTTCAATTGATGCCAGATGGGGATCAGAACATTGATGATGTAAAGATAGAAGCTTGGTTTTAGATGCATTAAAAGTAACCAGCCAATCCTTTCCTCATTGTATCATGTGCTCAAGATCAGAGGAGAGAGAATCGGAAAGAACTTGGTCGTTTACGGTCTTAGATGTGCTACCATAGATGTAGTGTCATCAGCATAAATGTCTACGAATGATGTAAGAATGTGATTTGGAAGATCATTAATGTAAATCAGGAAGAGAGTTGGGCCCAGGATGGACCCCTGAGGGACTCCAGCATTAATACTGTGACCTTCTGATTTCTCCCCATCAACTACTACTCTTATGAGAGAAATGATTTAATAATTGAGAAGACATTTCCAGCTATACCATAGCTGGAGATCTTGTGAAGTAAACCTTTATGCCATACTCTATCAAAGGCCTTTGATATGTCAAGAGCAATTGCCCTAGAACGGTTTCCTCTGTCAAGCGATGTTCTAATCCTATGAGATATAACTGTAAGCACATCTGCTGTAGATCTAACAGAACGGAAACCATATTCTGTGTCACTAAGAAGATTATTTTTGCTGAGATGGTTGATTACTTCTCTATTTAACACGGATTCCAGCAACTTATTCCTGATGCACCAGAGACTTATTGGCCTGTACTGAGAGGGAGATGAGCGATCACCTGAATTCTTAAATATAGGGCATACTGATGAGATTTTCCAGGGTGATGGGAAGCTATTCTCCTTAAGACAACGTTTAAACAGTTTTGTAAGTATGGGCACTAGTTCTGGTTGAAGTTTTTTGAGTACTATAATTGGAATACTGTCAGGGCCGGTTGCTTTACTGGAATCAAGGTTTTTGATTAGCTTAGCAACATCACGTACAAATATTTGTATATCACATAGTGTGTTTTCTGTTACAAGAAGAAATATTGGGGGTTGGCGGCCTTGGTCGCAAATGGTAGAATTAGCTGCAAAGTTCTTGGCAAAGAGTTTGGCTTTGTCTGATGCTAACGAGATTAATAAAAGTTAATAAAATATTAAAGCAGTATTATAGAAATTGTCTGAAAAAAAACTTTTTTTCTACAAACATTCTCAACTCTGAAATAGACTATAAATATTAAGTTCAATATCTATATAATAAATAATGAAGAATTTAATTGGGAATAATATGTACTTAACTACATGTTTGTATGTTTATTGGTTTGGGTTCTACTCTTTTTTAAAGAAGTCATCATGTTGTATTTGAATGATTGTCAGCCATCTGTAAATATGACTGCTGTTTTCACAAATGTGCAATTATAGGAGGGAAATTTTGTGCATTTCTCTCCGAATAATTACTTAAATAAACACAAGGCCAAACGACATTGCTTTTAACAAAACAATAATAAAGGGTTTATTTAAAAAAAGGCGAGATTGTATCTCAAACTGGAGAGAAAGAAAGTGTAAATGTCTGTTTGAAGGTGTCGCCTGCCATCAGACTGCAGTCGTCAACAAGTAGCAATGGGAGCGGTGAGTGAGAGAGGTCTGTATAGGTCGCTTGCTGGCGTCTCTCTGGCAATCGCAGCTGAGATCCCAAAGGGCTAAAAATAGTCCTTAAGGGGACAGCTCAAATCAATGCGCCCTGCCAACCGATTGGTTAGTGTGACTGAATCACTTTGGCACCGGGCATTGATCCGCTTATAGTAAATAGTTTGTTAACTGCTACACAATATTTATGCTTGTGAATGATGTTCAGGAATCTATGTGCATTTATTGGGCACCATTTTTTCTTCCACTCCCAACCAAAGTCACAAAATAAAAAATCTAGAGGGATTTTGACCTTTGGGTTCATAGCCTGTGTCCTACTTTCTCGGTACAGTAACCTGATAAGAATGCCTCTACTTCTTCTCTCTCACATTCTCTACCCTGCTCCACTTGTTCACTCTTTAGACATTGTTTATATTTGTTCCTCCATTTTTTCTTGCTATTGTGCTTCAGCATGTGTAATTGTTCCTGCTGGCCTATCATTCTTAATCCTGGTACTCACTCGGAGGTTTGTTATTCATTATATTTGTTGTTTTTCCATCTTAGTTAAGTGTGCAATTCTCACCTTGCTACTGACCAAGTCATTCCCTAGTAAAATATCCATGCCTTTTACTGGTAGTTCATTGAATATCCCAAGATCTACAGCTCCTGAAAGCATCTTTGATTCCAACTTCACTCTGTGGATGGAGAAATTTATGGATTTGTTTCCAATACTTACAATTTGAATTTGTCTGCCAGTAACTAAACACAAACCATTCAGTAGACTGCATTGTATCAATAACCATTGTTATGCCCCTATATCTCGCAATATCCTGATATATGAGATATTGTTATTTGTTGTATTTAATAACTGGCCCTCGATTATGGTCATTATCCGGTCAATATGTTATCTATTAATATTTTGTTTTTTTATTGATTTCTCCTTTTCATCTATTGCACCTGGCAAATTATATTCAACATTAACTCTTATAATCCTATATCACCTTAAACCACATTGACCAGAAGCGAAATTTGTTTTCCAATCTGTCCAACAATGAATGAAATGACCCTGTGTTTAAATCTATTTAATGTTAAAGAAATCCTAATGGAAGGGATATTTCAAAATGTCTGTCGTGATAATTATTCAAATAATTTATTTTATAACAGTATTATTTTTTGTGCAAACGACATTATTTTTAGACATTTTTTTATCATTCCTTACAGGACTGATGCTACTGATGTTTCAACAAGATGCTAAGAAATAAACCAATACATTGGATTCTGATAGAATAGGTGATGTGTGAATAAAGTTATGCTTTGTCAAGTTTAGGTTTCACTATATTTTTTTCTATGTTTTACTAACCTCTTTTTCCTCTGGGGGTGCATTGACAGTTTGCTTCAGTCTGAATTGAACTTGTGCAAAATGCGTGGTCAATGCCTGCAGGTACGAATTCAGTTGTTCCTGTTGCTCTTCAAGTTCTCTTAGTTGCTCAGATTCATCAATATAACCACTGAAAAAAAATTTTAATAAAATATTATTTCCACATTTTAAGACAAAATTAAAAGTTGAAAAAAAAAAAAATATTCAGTTTGTTTTAAATAAAATAAATTTTACAATCAATAAACTCTTTCTTACTTATTTAATGCTGAAAAAAAAACCCAACAAAAACGAAACAATTCATCGTATACAATTAGTTGAACACAAGGTGCTATCATACTGGGAGAAGGAATTGTATATCCATAACTTTCTAACAGTATCCAATAAGCCAATTCTATATATCTTTTGCAATATTCAATATGTTTCATAAGACAAATTCATGTTAGTTTTAAAGGCATACATCTGCAATTGATAGTAATAGTGCAGTGCTTACCAATAGTGGACTAACAAACCTTGGTAAGGCAAGTAGTTTTGGAGGAAAAATCTGAAATATCACCTGCAATCATGTAGGTATGTCATTTGTATTTGTAAAGACTTAAAATAAAGAGAATGGGTCATATTCTCAACAAAATATAATAGTTACATGTTTCAGATTTATCTTTCTCACACTATCACAGATTGAGGAACTTGGTCTTCATACTAGGGCTAAGCACCTATTGTTCTGTATGTTGTACAGTAAGTACTAACGAAAGTTCTTGATTGAGAAAAACCAAAGCATACTTAGCTCGGTTAAGTGTTTGACCATGTTGAGGGTTTCTTGGCTTTTTGAAATCCGGTTAAATCCAGTTTTACTTTTTTTCTCTCTCTCTCTCCACATATATATATATATATATATATACACACACACACACATGACAGGAAAGAATAGACACTAAAATAAATATTTTTCCTACACACACACATATATATATATATATATAATATATGCTTATATCAATTTACAGATAAGAATAGTGCTGAATTAATTAAAATTGCATCTAATAACAATTGAAGCATGCCATGAACCAAAGGATCATCAAACCTACCAGAACTTCTGTGAGGATGAATTGTGGATCAACATGTGGTCAATACAAAATAGTATCTTCTAATACCCATTTCTACTGTTAATAGAGTGATTGCACAATTCAAAAAAGGACAAAAAGTGTACAAAACCTCATCCAGGTCACTCTTAGCCCTCTGAAAGAATTTGTGTCTTGTGGAAAGAAATTTTGTAGTGGATCCATGGTGCAAAGCCTTTGACATTGCAACACAAGCTGGTGTCAGTCTCATAACAGCTGTCAAGTATCTTCACAAGCTGAGCTACTATGGTAGAGCTGTGAGAAGGGAACCTGTCCTTTGTCCAGCCAATATCAAGTGCAGAAAAGATTATGCTCATAGGTGGATAGACCTATGACCTTATGGACCAATGTCATTTTCTCTGATGAATCATGATTTGCATTATTTCCTGACAGTGGAAAGGTATGGATATGGAGCCTCCATCAGCAAGATGTTGACTTAAAAAAACTGCAGCCACCACTGAAACATGGGGGTTTCTCAGTTATAATATGAGGTGCAATTTGGAGTGATGGTCGCTCAGACGTAGTGGAATGCGAAAGAAACATCAATTCTGCTAAATATGTTTCAATATTACATGAAGGACTCTTACCAATATTCTCAAGTGGTAAAATGAACCAAATTAACTCACTATTTATGGAAGACGGAGCTTCTTGTCACTCCGCTAGGGCAACACAACATTGGTTGATCCAAAATGCAATTAATAAACTTTCATAAACAAGTCAGTCCCCAGATATGAATCCAATTGAAAATGTTTGGAGCATATTAGACTGGAACTTTTGCAAAAAAAGAAAGCCATTTCCTAAGCCTGAACTTTAAGCACTATTGTATCAGACATGGAAAGAAATTTCTCAAGATGATATTCAACACCTGATCAATACCATGTCTAGAAGGATCTGCATTAAAAAAACAGCAAGGGGAATGTCAACCAAGTATTAGTTATTAAATTTGTGACCATTTACTTTTGATTTTGTTCTATAAATTATGTTTATTAGAATAAACTGTTTTTATGGGTATCTATTTTTTTCTGTTATGCCTGTATGTATTTATATATGTGTGTGTGTGGTTGTGATCCACAGAAAGATTGTTTCGCTGTATTACAGCTGTTCAGTACAGCTAGGCTAACACCTATCCTAAGCCAGCATCAAATCTAGTTGCCAGTTGGCAATTCTAACTGACTACTGTTAGCAAATAATATCTCAATACTTTATATAAACATTGTCAGCTACTAGATAGTTCCCATTTATTTACAAAGAGCTTTGCATTATGCTAATAGCGATATTACTAATGACACATACACACACACACACATATACAGTTGTGCCCGATATTATTCATACCCCCCTTGAAAATTGAGTTTATTAGGTGTAACTTTTGTAAGAATTTATTGTTTACGTCCATATTGATACATATTCTTAATAAACCTCTTCTGATCATTTTCGTAATTTTAAAATCTCGGGATACTTGTAATAAAAGAAATATACAGCTATTTATAAAATCTGCAATGTTCAAAAATAATCATACCCCCTTATTTTTTCAGTATTAATCGAGTTTCTGACTGTTTGTTTTCTGTTTGATTCTTATTTTGAATGCTTTTATACAACCTTTGATTAATTTCATTTCGTTTTTTGCATTTTTCAGAAATTAAAATGATATCAACTGAAAACCAATAAAAGAATAAAAATTATTAGAATGGGGAAGAAAAAAGAGCTTAGTAATAATCTTAGGACTAAAATTGTGAATTCACATAATGATGGTTTAGGTTACAAGTCAATTTTCAAGAAATTTGAGGTCCCTACAGCAACAGTACAGAGCATCATCAAAAAATTCCAGAGCCACCACACAACAAACAACTTGATTGGTAGAGGAAGAAAAAGGAAACTGTCTGCTAGAGCCACCAGGAATATTGTAAGAAGTGTTAATGCAAATCCAACCACCACTAATAAGGACATTTTAGAAAATCTGGAGTCTTCTGGCATAAAAATATCAAGGCAAACATTGCAAAGGACTCTGCATGAAAATGGTCTGAAAGGAAGAAGACCAAGAAGGACTCCATTGCACACCGGAAAACACCTTGCAGCACGTCTAAAGTTTGCTAGGACCCATGTGAATTCTCCAGAGTCCGTTTTCTCAAGTATTTTGTGAACTGACGAAACAAAAATTGAATTGTTTGGCCATATGGATGCTTCTTACGTTTGAAGGAAGAAAGGAGAAGCTTACAACCCAAAGAACACCATACCCACGGTGAAACATGGTGGTGGTAGCCTAATGTTTTGGGGCTCCTTTTCGGCTAGTGGTCCAGGTAGTTTGGTCAAGATAGATGGAACCATGAAGAAGGAGCAATATTTGGAGATACTCAAGAAAAACATTAGACAGGATGCGGAGAAGCTCCATTTAGGACCAAACTGGGTCCTTCAACAGGATAATGATCCAAAACATACTGCCAAAATAGTCAAGAAATGGTTTGAGGATAATCAAATTAATGTTTTGAAATGGCCTAGCCAGAGTCCCGACCTGAACCCTATCGAAAACCTCTGGCACATATTGAAAACTGAGGTTAAAAAGCGGAAACCTAGAAATTTGAGGGATTTGGAGAACTACTGCATTGAAGAATGGTCAAAAATCAGTGTTGATGCTTGTAAAAACCTTGTTGATAAATATCCCAAACGGTTACAGGCAGTTATTAAGAATAAAGGGCATGCTATTGACTATTAGTAAGAGAGGTATGAATAATTTTGAACTAGTGCCATTATTGTTTTTCTTTGTATAATGTTTCAAACTTGCATAATTTATTTATTTGTTGAGTTTAAATTAAATGCTTATGCTTGATTTATTGTTTGAAATCCCTTTAATATTGTCTACCTTCTGGTTTGAGCAATATTCTTATAGAAATCTCAAAGATCCGAGGGGTATGAATAATATCGGGCACAAGTGTATATATATCCTCAATCTATAAAACAAAGACTTAAATTCTTTAAGGGATAGAACATTATAAAGATGTAAAGGAGAACACAGAAAATATGATCAGACATTTATTTCTGGTTAGTGTCTAAAGAGTTTCATACTAACTCAACCTCACGTTATAAATTAAAGGAGAGTAGAAAATGGATCTTGGGTTTACTTTTCGCAGCTGCGTAACTTTTGCTGCTCTTATTTTGTTCTCTCATTCGAGGCTCAATGTTTCTGACAAAGAGAGAAGAATTGCTGTTTTTTGGGTCAGAATTTATTCTATCTAACACTTTTTTTTTTTTTTTTACATGGGTGTCACCACTTATCAAGGCCCAGAGGCCACTCGAGGATAAGGGTTAATAGGTATACATTAGTCATTGTGATTTTAGCATAGTAAACAGTGGGAATTTTGTAACTTGGATTACTTAGGGGGACGATTCAATTAGAACTTGTTCACATTGGACTTTTTCTTTTTTTTTTTTTTTTTCATAGGTATCAACACATTATCAAGGCCAAGAGGCCACTCAAGGATAAGAGCTAAAGAGTGTACAGTAGAAATTGGACAATATAATAATAATTAGTAATGAAAATTTGGTAAATTTGATAACTTATATGGAACGACTCATCAAGAACTTATTTACGTTAGACTTGAAGACAACCATATTGTAGTCAGCCGGAAAGCAGGAAAACGGAAGACAATTCCACAGGCGTGCAGTTCTAATAAAAAAGCTTTGTTCATGGAATCTACGTTTAGGTTTAGGCACAGATAAAGAGTGGGGGGAATTATTGATAGTGTTTACAGCTAGACGAGTGTTTCTTGTGAAAGTTTGGCGAGGGGGGACCATAGATTGAAGCTCAGTCGAACACTTTCCATGAAAATAACAATACATTGTTAGCAAGTTTTTGACTTTTAAAGTAGTATTTTTTTAGCTCCTTACATCAAGTGACTTCATGTCTTGTTTGGAGCAATTTCTATAAAAAAATGTTCGTTATTACACAATGAATGAATTACAATGAATCCAACGTTAATAATTTATATCACTAAAATAGAATTTTTGATACTCTTGCATAATTTGCCCTGGATAAAAACAAACAAACCTGAAAAAAAATATATACAAATAATCAAAAATAACAAAAACTTACCTTTAAAGGACTGAAAATATTTTCATTTATTTTATTTTATTTATTCTTTTTTTTTTTTTTTTTTTTGCAAAATATTTATCAATAAAAAGTTTTTTTTGTTTTTTTTTCCTCAAGAAAAGATGTAGGTTTTACTTTTTTTTTAACCGTAAATTGTTAGATGTAAGTACAAGTTTTTATTATTCGTTTTTTTTTTTTTGTTTCTTTTCAAGACTTTTTTTTTTTCAGTCAAGTTTTTTTTTTTTGGGGGGGGGGTCCACAGGAATTTTATATATTATATATATATATATATATATATATATTTTTTTTTTTTTTAAGAAAATATGTAAAAATATGTTTATGAAAAGCATAAATTGTTAGATGAAAATATAGGAAAAAATTTAGTTTTTTTTTTTTTTAAATTAATATTTTTAGTTATTTATTTATTATTTTTTATTTATTTATTAATTTTTTTAGTTATTTATTTATTATTTTTTATTTATTTATTAATTTTTTTAGTTATTTATTTATTATTTTTTTTCTGTTCATTGCTGGTGGAAGAACTTTCTCAAAATGAGGATATTTCCTTAGGAATCTTTTACTTCGGTCATCTTTTGAACGGCCATCGATGGCAAAGAGGGAGGGAGATTGGGGAAAAAGAAATGGAAAGAAGCTCCCCAAGAACCAGGAAGCTTTCGGAAATGTGATTTATAATGGAGACAAAAGGATCGTTTCTGATTTTTTGTCCCTCCACATAAATTCAAGTAAATATGTACCCAGAAGCTCCTGATTTGTTCTGCATTCTTGCTTGTTTCGCTGTTTTGCTTCCTTCCCACATCCTCTCGATGTCATTCGTTGCTGCCTTCGTCGCGGGGTCTACAAAATGCATACTTATGATTCACTGTCAGGTGGTTGGTGGAATCTTTCTCCTCCTACTTTATTATAAGCCCTTCCAACAGTCGAATATACAACTGTAGTCCCCGGCAGAATATATTTGTTTATTATTGGAAGGAGGGTTTCAGCATTGCGATTTGGTACAGTCACAAAAAAAATACAACAAAAAAAAAACAACAACAATGTTGTTGGTGATGTAAATAAAAAATAAAAAGCCAATTTAGTGTTTCATCATTTGAACAACGCTCTGCTGAAACCGATGATTGCCGGTCTCACCCAATCCATGCTTGATGAGAATTCCCGAAAATCTGGGTCAAATTATGCAAGAGTACTGATTTTTATTATTTATTCCAAAGCTCATAACTTCTATTAATATACGAATTGTATAAGGTTGTTGAGTAATCGTTATCAAATATTAAAAAAATATTTGATAACTTCATTTTAAAAGGATTTCTTCTTTCACATTTTTGCAGAGAACAGAGGTCATGGAATACACACACCTCACACATTACCTTTACTACGTCATTGAGCGAAGACCAAATATTTGAAGGATCTAATTTAAAAACAAAAAGTATCCATAAAACGAACCCAATTTCAATAATTTACATCAATAAAATAGGATTTACACCTCAAAAACTAAAGCTTATAACTTACATTAAATGTGCGAATTGTATAAGGTAATATATATACTCAGACACATAGCATGTTCAGAAAATTAATGACAGGATCATGTTCTATATGTACAAATAATGAGAAAGTTCCATAAACATAGTTCTGGAAAAACTTGGTTTCCATTGAAACAAATACTAATTAACATTCTTTATTCTAAACATCTAACATGTACAATATGTATGACACTGTCCTACTATTCTTAGATATGTAACACAAATGACGACCTAAAAAATGACGATATGCAACACAAATGACGACCTAAAAGCATTCATAAGAGCCTTGTGGGCAGGGGGCTAAGTCAGGAGGTAGTGATTGGTGTCAAGGCCATCTCAAAGCTGTTATCCAAACCAAAAGTGGGGTTCATTAAATGAAATTGACAGAACAAGTCATGCAATACACATGAAAAAATTTAAATGGTTTAAAATATCTCAATAATGGCATAGATAGAAAGAGTTTGATGAACTAAGAAATAATTTAAAAATTTTTTAAATCCAATTAAAATTAAAGAATTTTTTACTATTTTTGTGCCTTTTTTGTGTTTGGATATTTTTCCCTCTTTAAGATCATATGTTTTGTCACATTTTTTACACTACCTTTTCAGTAAAAATATTATATCTTTGTTAAAACACAAGATTAAGCAATGAAATTTGCCATATAAGTACTTTTGTGCAAGGAATCAGAATATGTAACTAAAAATCTTCAGAAATTAATGGTTTCCAAATAATCTACAGTAAATGGACATAAATATGCTGCAATTCATTAAAAATGCCATGTATCCGTTAAAAGAAAAATTAGAGAACTCAAAGTTGAATTGTAATTCATTTTATGGTACTCCTGCAGTATTTTACCCACCGATTTCACGATCTTAGCCGAGCGTTGATCGACATCCGTCGGAAAACGCCGGAACATGGCGAGCGGTACGATACTCTATCAGCCAATCAGGGCGCTTCAAACGAACGCGCAGCAGACGAATAATTTTCATTGAAATTACACACATAGCATTTCATTTCAGTTATCTTATTGTTCAAAGTAAAAATACACAGCCTTTCATTTCAGCTATTTAATTTAGCGATAAAAAAAAAAAAAAAAAACGGGAGCTGTTGGAAACATATTTATGCGAATTTATGTGGAGACAAAAATTTGGACACAACCCTTTTGTCTCCATAATAAATCAAATCGCGGAAGGCTACCCGGTTGGGAAGGAGCTTCTTTCCACATCCTCTGAAAACCCTTTGCTCCCTACTTTGCCTCTACAGTCAGTAGAAAATCTTCCAGTCGGAACTAAAGATAAACAGTAATTGTTGTCCCCCCCCCCACAAACATTACTGAAAAAAAAAAAAAAAAAAAAAAAAAAAACATTGTTGTTACTGTTTAATAACGTTTTGTTAAAAACAAACAAACAAAAAAAACATTGAAGTGTTTATTACTGTTGCTTACCCCCCCCCCCCCAAAAAAAAAGCTATCGGAAAACAAAATGAACCAAAAAAAAAAAAAAAATATTCAACACAATAAATTTATTTTACTTTAAAAAAACTTACGGTAAGTGTTTGTGATTTATTTTATCCAAATTTTTTGTATTAATTTTATCGATTTTGTTGTGTGTGTGTGTAATATCTTTTCCTTGTAATGTTGTTGCTATTCACATACTTTTAGCGTTCTTGCACCGTAGCTCCGAATTCTCGGCTTTCATCGGCGTTAACGCCGAAAGCGTTCGTCAACGCTCGGCTAAGATCGTGAAATCAGTGGGTAAAATACTGCAGGAGTACCCATTTTATGTACAAGAAACTGAAATCTAAATCTAGGACTATTTAAAAATGAATATATTGTCAATATTTCTTTCGTATTATAGTAGATTAACACAGTTCATTAAATCCCCCTCCATACCTGGCCACCTCTCCAAAAAAAAACTAGTTTAGAATTTATTTTAGAATTTAATGTAAAATGATTCCTCATTTTGAGTCATTCTAGCGTTTTAGGGTAGTTAACCATTTCTTTTTTAATGAGAGATAAATTCTGTGCGTTTTTTTTTAAGATGATTATGTATGGTTTTAAGGAGGTCCTTGTGCACTTATGGGAAGATGGGAAGGCTTGCCACTCTGACTTAGGATTACTGGTAGGGCTAAGGGAAATTATCTGAAGACTTGACAGAAACAAAACAACAACAATTTTAGAATTTAGAGTGGGCATTAGTTTGCCAGAAATTGCATAACTTGAAATGCAAACATTCATTGGTTGATAAGAATTTGATGTCACGTTTTTATTACAGCTTTTCTCATTAGTTGATTTGAATTTTACCCTGCACATGTGCAGTCAGTTCCTGTATATATTTCTTAGAGAATGAACGAGGCTTTTAGGTCTCTCCTTACAAGCAGGGACTCATTAATTTAAGGGTGATTGGCACCCTCTCGTCTATCCTCAGTGAGACTATTCTACCTAAGTAAATAGGTTTCATTCCTTGACATAATATCGTCTCCTTTAAATCAGCTAAAAATGTTCATATTGAAATTACTATTCCGCGGAACCAACCGCCTACTCTATTGGAATCATAAATAAATGAATCCTTTTGCAAAGAACATTCAAACTCTACTCAGTAGAGATTTAACTAACGTTTCTTGTGAAGCATCACTTACAAGATTCAACCAAGATGCAAAACGACGCAATGATTTTGCAACCGAGAAGAAAGACAACTGATTTTTGCCAGATAAGTTTGCCTTTCATTCATCTGTCAATTTTCTCTCTGCTAGATAAATGTTCTAAATTATGTGAGATTAAATTTCTCACAAAATTTAATGTAAAATAATTGAAAATTTTGAGGCCATTTTAACATTTTAAGACAGTTAACTGATATATTTTTATGGGGGGTAAATTTACTTATTTTGGTGGTTTGTCTTTTTAGTCACTTATATATAGCTTACAGAGGAATTTTGTTTGGTGGGAGCTTGCCACTCAGACTCAGCGTTATTGGTAGTGCTAAAGCAGGTTTTAGGAGGAGGCTTGCCACTCCTACTAAGGATTAGAAGTAAGATTAAGGGAGTTTTTTTTTTTTTAATTGTGTTTGACACTCATATTAATTAGTGGTGCATAATTATTAGCTTTTAGAAATGTTATGGCTTAGATTTTGAACATCAAATTACTTTTAAATATGAAAACTTAGGTAAATGAGGGTATGAAAGTTTACAAGAATTAAGACAAACGGACCTAAATAAATTTTATTTAAAACAAGTGACGTCAACTTAATAGAGAACGTAACATTTGGAAAATTATCAAGTAATTTTTACTCACTTATTTAAATATCAAAGAAAATTTTTGCTAAAGCTTTGATTCCAATTTTGCCCCCTTAATATTTATTGTTTTGGTCTCAAATCAAATTAAAAAGTTTGATCCATGTCAAAGTAACATACATCTAAAATTTCAAGTGTATAGACCCAAAATTGGCAGAGGAGTTTGGTAGAGTTTTCAAAGTTGAATTTTGACCACTTGAAAGCCAAATATCTGGCTGAAAACCGATTAAAAAATTTTTTTTCAAATCTCAATACCCCTTATGTCAAATCTCGTGTCTGTAGACTGAAAATTGACTGTAAGAAATTATTCAATCATCATACAAGCCCTAACTGTCATTGTATCGATCAATTTGATTGGTTGGATCTAACCAGACATATCACATGCCTTTGGTGCCAATTTCAATTCCTTTTCAGTTTCTTCAGTTCGTTCCAGATCAGCGAAGGAGAAAGGACTCATTTTTATTAAGAAGGAGACTTGGGCGCAAACATTAGTGACTTCCATGCTTCAGATCTCAGCCATGGATGAAGTATAAAACATATTTGTAAAAGCCTATGAATTAGGCTTACTTCTAAGACAGAATGTCTACAACTGCATTACGGACCTTTCTTATCATTGTGAACTTTTCATCTTCGTATGCAGCCTGTTTGCATTGTTACCAAATTTTTAGGGCCATGAGGTCCAATGGAACACGGTTAAATTCATTCTTCTCTGCAACAGACTACAACAGCATGCAGATTGCAAAAGGACTAAAACTACTGCTTCATTGAAGCAAACTACCAGCTCCACCACGTTGGACACAGGATAGGCGCACTATTTTGCAATAATATCCTGTGTACCAATAAAGTTTGTCTTGAATTTTATAGGTAGGGTTTGTTTTGCGATTGTCTCATTCCTTGCCTTCAACAGAGAGCATCGAACATGTTAATTAAAATTTTTATCTTGACAAAAATAATTCCTATCATGTTCGAATTGCAAAATAGTCTTTGCAAAATATACAAACTACTATATAAAAAATTTTTTTTATTCAATTACAAAATATTGCAAAATAACGAATATTTACCGGATTTAAAACATTCCAAAATAGTCTTAACAAAATATGCAAAACACTATATTAAAATTTTTTTATTTAATTGCAAAATAATAATAAATATTACTAAATAGTAATTGCAAAATATTCTCTATTTGTAATTCGTAATTGCAAATTAATACAAAATATTGAAAATATTGCTAAATAATACAAATAAGTGATTATATAAAAAAAATTTTTTGTTTACTATTTGAAATTCTTAACTTGTATTTAAGTTGAAAGAAATTATTGGGTTTTTTTCTTATAAATTGATTCATAATGAAAAGATTTTGTCACTTTGTGTTGTTGCTTGAAGAAAAAAAAAGTATAAAATTTTAAATCCTTTGATAAATGAAGATTTGAGAATTTTAAAGTCAGGTTAAATGTGTCAACATTCCTTTCGAATTCTGAAGGTTTACGAATAGTGAATAAAAAAATTGTTTTTTACATAATCACTTATTTGAAGATTTACATTGTAATTCATTCTCTCTGTCTCAACTATCATAAAATATTAATTGTCTAAAAAAAAAAATAAAAAAAAATAAAAATAAATAAAAAAAAAAAACTGTCATTTATTTAATTTGAAAATTTCACCCCGTGGTAACTATTGGATTTTAAATGTGCTCCCTGATTGAGTGCGAAAAAGTTTTCTTTTGAGTACGTGGTGACCACTAGTAAATTTAATTACTTTGCTGGTAATACACGAATGTTTTAATGAATATTTAAATTAATTCATTGCTTTAATTAATTGAATTTTCGCACATCGCATGAGTTTGAATATTTTTTAATATTAATATTTAATATGAGTTTGAATAATTTAAATGATAATAGTTCTTGGATAAAATTATTTCTTCATGTTATGCTATTAATCATTGATGTGCTTGTCTGCTATTCTTTTTATTTATTTTTATTTTTTTTGCTATCATTTCTAAAACTTGTTCATATATATTTGCTTGATTTTATTTATTTTGTGAAATAACAGTTATATCCATTTTAGACGTAAAATTGTCCACGTTCCCTTTGAGGTTTGTATTAATTTTGTATAGTTAATTTTCTCTCGGGATTCCTTTAAATTACCTGCTGTTAAATTTGATGTCAACAGGTCAGTCCTGCCATTTCAAGTAGCCTTCCTGTGTCGATTATAGTTCAATATGACCTAAGCAAAAAACTCAGTATTTCTGGAACTTTGGTTGGGATTGTGCCAGGATTCGGCACAATTTGTATCCAAAATCATGGAGAAATTGACAAAATTTTCTAATGGCAGAAGAGATCTTGTTGACTCCTGCCAACCCATATCACGTCTTCCAGTTAGACTGGATCTTGAATGTCCAAACTTCAGTGGAACCTTATCAGATAAATTCGAATTTGGAACATTTCTAACAAGGTTGTTCCTCAAATTTAGGGAAAGCAGATAAATTACTTTTCCTAAAGACCAAATTATTAGGCAAGGTTTTCAAACTAATTTCTGGGTTTGATTCTATTGATGTAAACTACGACAAGGCCTTAGCCTGTTTAAAGGATAAATTTTGAAATCCTTCTTTAATCAAAAGTCAAGTTTTTGAAGAGATTATTCCTCATGGTGATAGCATTCATTCCCTAAAGGAATTAAAAACATGTGTCAATGAATGTGTCATGAATGTGTCAAGTCAGACTTCTCCGAATTGGACAAGCCCTTTGGAACGGATTTATTCCCACAGAATGCAACGTTTGCAGATATTTTTGCTCACATTTTGTTAAGCAAATTTCCAAATGTAGTTCACAGAGAAATCATGAATCGGACTAACGAACGTTTTCCAAATCTTTTGGCTATCTTGTCTCACAGTTTTGACGTTTTAGACTTTTTAATGGTGGCCCCTGTGGAAATTTCTAGGCAGGAACATTACCCGCCAAAATCTCCTTCTTCCTCTTCTTCCATTGAAGGGAAAACCAAGATGGCAGACTGTTCTAACGCCAAATTCCGTAATGCAAAGAAGGACCCAAATGCGTCCAGAGCGTTTAATCGGAATGACAGAGTAAATAGAAATTGCAAGTTATGCAAATCTACTGATCACCATATTAAAGACTGTCGTAATTTTAAAACCTTTGAAGTTAAGTTTCAAAGGGCCAGAGATCTTAACCTGTGTACTAGGTGTTTAGATGAACACTTAGATACCAATTACAAAGGAGTTAAAGGTTTTCCTTACCCTTGCAACAATTGTGGTCTGAAAAACCATTTTTCAATTATATGTCCAAAAGCATTTGTGGCATGGACAACATTGTCAGGATCTGGGTGTTGCATTTTTCTTGTCCTTAAAATTTCTTTGAAAGTAAAAAATCAACTGAGTTATTTCTACTGCCTGATAGATACAGGTAGCCTGAGGTTCTTTTTTCGCAGGCTATTTTGTCTCAATTGAGTGCTAGGGTTAAGCATAAACCCAAGGAAGTTAAATGCCTGTAAATACTCTCATTGGAACCGGTTCCTTAAATCTTCTGGAATTCAATGTGTCCCTTAAATTGGGGTATCAAAAACCCTTTCCTTTCTCTGCCTTATTTTTCAACGATTTAAAGTGGAAATTCAAGGTAGATAATTTTAATGTTATTACTACTAATCTAACCAATAAAGGTTTCCATCTTTTTCCTGATTATAAACAATTAAACCACTGTGATATTAATGGCATCATCCAGCGGGTTAAGAATTTCCATGTGGCCTCGGTGGTAGTGCTTGGAAAATTTCCAAATATATACCTTTTGAGGAAGGACAGATTTTTATCCAATAATTCTGTGAGGGAAGGTCATTAATTCTCTACCTTCTTGTCAGTCTTATTTAAGTGTCAGCGTTTTGAATCCTGTTTTGATGTACGAGGATGTGTTTCAACAATGTTTCCCTGAATCTTCGGTTGAATGAGGAATAGAGAAATTTTTCTCCCTTGATTCTATAGGGTTCGATGAGAGTAGTAAGTTATTTTCTCATGATGAAGAAATGATAAAAAACTTCGAGAAGTCTATCGTACTGAAAGACAACAAGTATTATATAGATCTGCCTTGGGATTATGATAAACTGTCTCAAGTCGATTCGAATTTTGTTATCTCTCTGAAGGTTATGGAGAGTAGCTAATTCCTTAGGAAAAAAAGGAATATACGACGATTACTTTCAAGTCTTCAGGAAATATGAAGACTGGGGAATTATTCAATCAGTTTCAGTCCCTCCGGAAAATTATAATAATTATGTTTGGATAACCCGCCATCCAGTTATTAAGGAAGGGTTAGGGGTAACCACTAAAATTCGTCCAGTCTTCAATTGCTCGTTGAAAAAATAGGGAGGCACCTCTATCAACGATGCTGCTTATTCAAGGACCAATTTGACGGCCCAGCTCTTAGGTTTGTTGTTGGGTTTCCGAAAAAAATGATTTCATTCTACTGGGCCTTTTTGCAGATCTTCCTGAAGTCTGAGGAGGATAAGAATAGGTTTTGTTTTTTTGCGAAGGTAAACGGCGAGTTGCATGCCTTCAAATATAACACAATAATCTTTGAGTTTAATGCAAGCCCCTTCATATTAAGCTTCATTCTTGAATTCCACGCTGACCATTATGTAGGTGATTTGGCTTCTCACGTTATATCCAATCACTTTTACGTAGAGAATCTGGTCTATACCAATTCCGATCAAAATGCACTTCTTAACATTTATAGCACTGTGCGATCCAGGCTGGAGGAAGCAGGTTTCAAACTTCAGACCTGCAATTCTAATAGTTCATAGTTGCAAAGTAAGATGGTGGAAAACAACTCAATCTCTACTCCTTTTCCTGGGTTGGTGCTGGGTTATTTATACTCTCCACTTAAAGTTTTTTTATAAGTAAATCCTGTTGCAGTGGACCATCGGACTAATATCAAGTGTGGGATACTTTCACAAGTTTTAAACATATACAATCCTTTATCGCTATTGCTTCCTGTAAGAATACAGGGAAGAATTATTATCAGTCAGTTGTGGAAGAACGGGTTGCTTTGGGATGAACAAATTCCCAGTAATTTCCTTACCGTATGGCAAGTACATGCCAAAGAGTTGAACAGTTTACATGAATTTGAGTTCCCTAGATGTGTATTATCAGAGAACTCGCCTATAGAGTACATTTGCTTCTGTAACGCCTCGAAACAGGCATATGGGTTTACTTTGTATGTGAAGCAGGGAACCCTATGTTCTTTATTTATTTGCTAAGGCCAAAGTGGCTCCTACTAAAGGGGAAATCAATCCCCACTCAGAAACTTATGGCCATATATTTGGCCCTTAAGGTTGTTCCTAAAATTTTGGAAGCCTTAGGTCCCATTAATGTCCTTGCTGTCTATCATGTGTCAGATTTGCAAGTGGCACTTTCATGAGTCTTGAATGGCAAGGGATCAAAGAAAAACATATTGCAGAAAACAGAATATCCAATATTCTCAATGTTAAAAGGGAGATAAACCTTAAATATGGTACATTTCCGAAGTTCAAGTATATGCCTTCTTCGGAGAATCCGGCGGATCTATTGACTAGAGGGATTACTGCCTCTAAGTTCCATCAATTATTTCAATTCAGGATGCATAGACCTAACTGGTTACACAATGAAGAAATAATATGGCTAGTATCACCGTTACCTTGTCTCGATAATACTAACAGGAAAACTGTATCCTGTATGTTCTCTAACAAAGTTAATTCAGAAGAATTTCTTTTAAATATAACAAGATTTTCTACCCTTTCCAAGGCTATTAACGTCTTGGAGACAATCATAAAATTTGGCGAAATGTTACATCATCATTTCTTAGAGCCAAATTATTGCTCATAAAAAAAAAAATGCAATCCGAAGTCTTCCCCATTGAATTAAGTTATTTGATACAACCTTTGAATAAAGAAGTTCCCCTGAGGGTATCTGCCTTGGGGTTGTTTTTTGGATAAGGACTGTCTATTACGGACGAGTGGGAGAATCCATGTCCAAGATTTCCCCTTTTGAGGTTAAATTCTCTATTCTATTGGGGAAAAAACATTATTTGACGAAGTTGGTCACCAAGGAGGCTCACCTGGCTTGCTGTCATATGGGGATCAGTTCGACCTTAAGCAAATTGAGGTTGACAGGATTTTGGATCCCTCAGGGGAGACAAGCGGTTAAAAAAGTTTTACATAGTTGTGTTACATGCAGGAAAATTAATGCGTTGCCCTGCAAAGCCCCCTCGGGGTCTCAGTTACCCTCTCATTGAGTAAACTTCATCCATCCATTCAAGCAAGTGGGAGTAGATTTCACTGGACATTTTTTTCATAAAAAGTAATAATGAAAATGTTAAGATGTACATCCTACTTTTTATTTGCATGAGCTTGTGTGCCGTGCATATAGAATTGTTGCCAGACATGAGCACACGTTCATTTTTGCTGCTTTGATTAGGTTCACCAATTCATTCGGTGTCCCCACTCACGTTTATTCGGACAATGCTAAGTCATTTTTAGCATCTGGCATCCTATTATCTGATATTTCAGTCTACCTCTATCAAACACTTGACTATTCTCCTTTATTCTGCTTGGCAGGGGGGTTCTTGGGAGAGACTTATCAGAACTGTCAGTGTTTAAGGAAGTTAATAGGCAAGAAGAAATTCGACTATTTTCAGTTCCTAACGATCCTTTCTGACATGGAGAAAGCTATAAATGATAGGCCTCTCACTTATATGCCTTCCTTGGATGGGGGTCTTGATATTCTGACCCCCAACCATTTTTTGCAAACAGGTCATCACCCCTGCTTGTTTATTAACAACTACGGATTGGAGGAGCTGTGTCCTGATCCACCTCATAGAACTAGTCTGATACATTCACTTCAAATGAGGGATGAATACATTGACAAATTTATGAATATTTGGAATAACGATTACCTTTTGTCGTTGCGAGAAGTTAATGCCAACATTAAGGATGTTAATTCTCCAAAACTTTCAGTGGGTGAGATTGTGTTAATCAAAACCCCTAATACACCTAGACATCAATGGAGCCTGTGTAAAGTTATTAAAATTATCAACAGTAATGATAATAAGGCCCGCTCCGCTTCGATCTTGATGTGAGCAGGTACATTTATCAAAACATCTCGTTCCCCTGGAAATTAGGGATGAACAGGAATCTGCTTCAGCAGAAACTATGGAGGAGGGTGGTTCATTCTTCTGTCCAGTTTATTCCATTGCTAATGATGGAAGTTCCCCTATGGTGTGTTGCAATTCTTGTGATAAGTGATATCACTTCAGTTGTATCGGGGCAAACAACGGGACACTGAAGGAGAATATTTATGTCCTAATTGTAAGGATAAAGTATTACTTTAATCAGTCAGTTGGTTATCAGTTGACTCAACGAGAAGTTACCTTCCATTATTTGTAATTAATATCACTTGCATTATCGTTAATAATTATAGCAGCAGACAAGAGCATGCACATATCAAATTGATAATTGATATTGTTTACCTTCAAGCAACAAGAAAGTCCTGTCAGAATATTCCTTACCTGTCTCCATTTGAAATTTCATAGTTATAAAAAAAATGTGATGATTAACCATTACTTTTTTCCTTGTGCTCTCGGTAATTATTCAATCATCGTACAAGCCCTAACTGCCATTGTATCGATCGATTTGATTGGTCGAATCTAACCAGACATGTCATGTGCCTTTGGCGCCAATTTCTATTCCTTTTCAGTTTCTTCAGTTCATTCCAGATCAACGAAGGAGGAAGGACTCATTTTTATTATGTCTTTTAAGAAGGAGACTTGGGCGCAAACATTAGTGACTTCCATGCTTCAGATCTCAGCCGTGGATGAAGTATAAAACATATTTGTAAAAGCCTATGAATTAGGCTTACTTCTAAGACAGAATGTCTACAACTGCATTACGGACCTTTCTTATCATTGTGAACTTTTCATCTTTGGTATTGAGCCTGTTTACGTTGTTACCAAATTTTTAGGGCCATGAGGTCCAATGGAACATGGCTAAATTCATCCTTCTCTGCAACAGACTATGACAGCATGTGGATTGCAAAAGGACTAAAACTACCACTTCATTGAAGCAACCTACCAGCTCCACCATGTTGGACATAGGAAGGGCGCACTATTTTGCAATAATATCCTGTGTACCAATAAAGTTTGTCTTGAATTTTATAGGTAGGGTTTGTTGTTTTGTGATTATCTTATTTCTTGCCTTCAACAGAGAGCATCAAACATGTTAGTTAAAATTCCCATCTTGACATGAAATAATTCCCACATGACAGTAGTTTGTTAGAGAAATGTGCACACGCATAGACATAAACAGACAATTTCACTTTTATAGATATATAAATTAGTGTTCATTCGATAATAATCCACTGAAAAAATTGTAAAAAAGATGAAAATAAAAAATATAGAAGGAGGGGTACTGCTCGTACATGTGAACCAAAAAAAATCATATTTTCAGTTGTTCAAAGCAAAACATGGTTTAATTTGATGTTAAAAACCAATGCAATAGTTAAAGTGCATGCAATTTATATATTTAGAAAGCTTATTTTCTTGTCTTTTCAACCATATTAATATTTTTGATTATTGCTTTAATTATATATTCTGATAACCAAATAGTTCTCATTAAACTAATTATATTCTGATAACAAAATAGGTCAACTTAAACATGTAAGAACATTTTTTATATTCATATTTTCAATTTAATAAAAAATTTATTCTGGAATAAAAGTCAACAAAATACCATTTGTTGTTTATAGCTACTACTACAAGACTGTTTTCCATCCAAACTCAAATAGAAACAATTTTTTTCCAGGTTTGGTCATTTTAAATTGCTAGCTATCAGAAGAGAAAGCAACATACTTTTAATGGATGAAAACAGTAAGAAGATTGTTTTAAGGTGTTCAAAGAAAATTTTTTTTCCAAATTTTCAATACTGGTCATGTGGAAGTCTTTTTATTTTTTACACAGCAAGTGTTCAACAAGTGGTCAAAAGTATTTTAGACCTCCAAACTATTAAAAGTGACGTCTCTTTTGATTAGTTTCCAAATTTCATAAAATTCTTAATACAAACACGGTATGAGCATTTAAAAATCATGTTCACATTTTTATCACTTTATTTATTAAAACTTAAGATATATAATGTACATTATTAATTCATTTGAAATTATACTTATTTCCACAAAAAAACGGTGGTAATTTGAGAACTTAAAGTGCTTTTGTTTTTAAAATGAGTATTTTAGCAAAACCCCTTTGAAATCTGGGATTATCCAAAGCGCTTTCTTGTCTGTGTATATTGCTTAACAAACCGATTTACTTTTTATAAATTAATCTAAAAAAAATGAAACTACTATCATTATAGATAGATATCATCCACACCCTGTATGTGTATATATATACACACACACACACACACACACACACACATGGATGAAATACGGACGCCTCTGTATAGCTTAATTAACATAAATTTTCATAACTTACTACCTAGCTCTACTCATATATTGAGCACTATTTAAGTACTCATTATAATATTATATGCAGTTATGATTCTAAATAATTTTGGGGAAATAGGAAAAATTATTGACTTATACTAACCCTCCTTCCACTGTAGACGGAGCTGGACTGACAGATGCACCCAGAGGGGCCCATCTCTCAGTTGGCCGATCATCATAATTCTGCTCATCAAAACTATCATAGTTCTCATCCATCATGACAACAGTCTCCATTGTGAGACGGTTGAGTGTCAACACCACTGAAATAAAGAAGAAAAGAAAATTAAATTGAAAATAGAAATGCTAAGTTCAATTTTTAATAAATACTGCAATTGTCTTCCAGCTGTATATAAAATAGAAATTTCAACTTAATCATTTTTTTTCAATCATTTACAATATTTTGTCTCAACAAAAGAAGAAACAGATAAAATGTAAATAAGATAGCAAGATAAATGAGTGGCCACTGGAAACAACAGAAAAGATATTTACATAAATAGCCATATTGATATTTGTATCTGTAAATCATTTTTATTTGACACCTTCCTATTGTTTTTGATACTTTTGTAGTTACTGGCCCAGATTTTTGTAATGTTGGCTTGGGCTCGTTTAGCAACTGATGTAAACTGCTGGAATATGCCAAGCGTTGATCAAATTTAAAAACTCTAGGGAAAAAAATGACATTATCAGATATTAGTTTAATTTTTTTGTTATTTTTTATGTAAAAATTAAAAAAATATCTATGTTTTATTTTTTTCAAGAAAAGTTGTAAGATTTGGCGGGGAGGGGGGGTGTAAAACCGTTTTATGCTATTTTTTTGGTGGGTACGGGAGGAAACTGTTAGAAGACAGGATATTTCCTTAGGAATATTTTCAGTGGAACCTTCATCATAGAGTACAAAATCCAGGCTGTGACCCACTATTAAATGATGTAATCATTCTTCTCTAACATATATTTCTTAATTATAGGAAGGAGGATTAAGGAGTTATGACTTAGTACAGGCACTAAGAAACCCTCCTTCTCAGTGAAATCATATTCTCCGAAGACCCAGAGCAGTTCAAAGAGCCTTCCAACATCTGTTAAATAGACTTGTCAATTTCCCCCATGTGCCCTGGAGCTTTTAATCTATGGGGGATTCCTAAGGAAATAATTATTCATAATTTTTCATAATGTTTCTCCAATCAATAACTGTTTGTTCTGACCCTATACCACATTCTCTTGTTATGCTGTGTTGTGCATATATGTGTAATAATGAGACTTGGAACATGTGCGTCTGGTTGATAAGAAAGGAACTGAAAATAAGAAGGCGTCCCGCTTTATTAATAGATTGCTATGTGAGTGCATACAAAAGTTAGACCAGGAAACCGAGACGAAAGAGTCTATATAAAAGTTACTGAAACAAAAGAGCAGCGATATAATTACATCTCCCTTTCTCTGAAAACAAAGATGACTTAGGCATGTAAAACAAAACAAAGAAAATGGAAAAGCTGGTTCAGGGTAGACTGCCTGAACAGATTATTCTTCCCCATGAGATGCTTGCTGGGAGGTTATGAGTGTGTGCTCATCATAAGTTCATTTTTGATGGTGGTTGTACCACCCTACCACTATGGGTACATTTTTGAGTGTCATTTTGTATGTTTGGGGATGCACACACAAGTGGATCCACAGACGTTGTACATTTTTATGGAGCTGTATTGGGGAGGTCTTGCAACATTTGTGGGGTAGGCGTCACTTGAATACTTCTTATGTGTTGTTGGTTTCTTTGCAGCACATACTCATTGACATTCTCCAGGAGATAGGAGTGGTGACCATCTACCTAGGATACTACAGTCACTGGGTCCAGCTTCCAGACACAGGATTCTGTACCCTTACCCATTGGCCCCAGTATAGGGGTGGTAGATCTTCCTTGAATGCATGTCAGTCAAAATACCTCTTTTGGTTCTGCTGACGTTGTTAGAATGTGCTATATATCTGATCCTGATCATGGTTATCATTTCTGATTTTGGTGATCAGTGGAGATTGGATTCGTGTACCCATGAGTAGATGCGCAGAGCTTGGTATGACACTTGAAATTGGGGTGCAGCGCCAGTGCAATCTCAGGAGTTGTTTCCGATTGTTTGGCTTTCTTGAGAATGGTCTTGATAGTTCTTATTTGACGTTCTATGAAGCCATTCCCTTGTGGTCTCCGAGGTGATGTGGTCTCATGATAGAAACCCCATTCTTTGGCGAATTCACAGTAAAGATGACTTGTAAAGTGCGGTCCGTCATCACTGACTATCTTTGATGGTATACCAAACTCTGAGAAGATTTGGCGTGTGATGTTCACTATGACACTGCTCGGTGAGTGATCAGGTAGGCATTTGACTATAGGATACTTTGAGTAATAGTCAGCTATGATCAACCATTGACTTCCATGGAGATCAAACAGGTCTGTGCCAACTACATCCCATGGTTTTGTTGGGATGTCATGTTGCATAAGTGGCTCTTGCATTTGGGAGAGTTGATGCTGTTGACAGATATTGCATGACTTTGTGAACTGTTCAATGTCTTTGTTTATGTTTACCCTGTTTTCTCCTGTCCTAAATGAGTAGCATGAAGTTGTTCTGATATGGCTTTTTAAAGTGTCTGGGGATGACAATTTGTTGTCCTTTGAGGATAAGACCATCATCAATTGAGAGCTGATCTCTTAGGCCTCAGAACACTCTAATGTCAGTGGGCAGCTGCTTGATTGTCTCTGGCCATCCCGTGATGATGGTCTCTCTCAGCAGGTTAAGCAGAGGATCCGCTGTTGTTGTTGGAAAAACGAACTGTATCAACCCGGATCAAGCACGATAGGGTCCACATTACAAGGTGGTGGTAAGCGCGATAGTCCGTCATCCAAGATGTTGTCAGATCCCTTGTTATATGTGAGCCTGAAGTTGTATCCTTGGAGTTTTATTAACATTCTTTGCAGACGTGCCGGGGCTGAGGTGAGCGGTTTGTCGATAATCAGAGAGGGGTTTGTGGTCGGTGACAACTTGGAAATGGTGGCCATAGAGGTATGTGTGGAACCTCTGTGCTAAATACGGTGGTCAGTAGCTCACATTCGATACATGCATATCTCTGTTCTGTCTGTGTGAGGCTCTTGCTAGCATATGTGATAGGCGATAGATTGCCATCCTCATCTGGTTGTAGCAAAGCTGCACCGATTCCATGTAAACTCGCATCACAGTGCGTGCATATCGGTTTTTAGGGTTGAAATAGTGAATCAGGGACGTTTCAGATACTTCACTTTTTATGTTTTTGAAAGCTTGCTGATGGTGTAGTTCCCACTGGAAGCAGAGTCCTTGCGTAATAGGTCACACAACACTGCAGTCTTGGAGCTGAAGTCCTTGACAAAACGAGATAGGTATGTCATCATACCCAAGAATTGTTGTATTTCCATCTTGTTATGCAGTTCAGGCATCTTCTGTAGGTCACGTACCTTCGCCGGGTCTGGTTATAATCTGGTGTGTGTACAGGTTTCCAAAGAAGGATATTTCTCTGCGTTTGATCTTGCACTTCTCCGAGTTTAAGGTAAGGCCTTCTTCAGTTGCGACCTCCATGAAACGTCTTAGGTTTTCGTCATGTTCCTGCTCTGTTGACCCATATATGGTGATAACGTCAGCTATACTACAAGCACCAGTGCATTTCTCAAGTATTCTGTCCATCTCGAGTTGGTAAATGTCCTGACTGACACACAAACCGAATGGCAGTCGTTCAAAACAATACCTTCCAAATGGCGTTTGAAATGTTGTTAGTGGCTGGCTTTCAGGGTCGAACTTTATAGACCAGTACCCAGACTTAGTGAGAAGAATTTTGCTCCTGTAAATCAGTGGTTGAGCTCCTCGACAGTCGGAATTTGGTGGTATGGCCGTATGAGAGCTTTGTTTAGCAAACCCTAATTGTGTTGTCACGTTTGGTGACATAAGTGAGAGAGCTTACCCAGTTTGTGGGTTCGTTGATGCGGCGAATGACTCCTTGTGATTCCATCTTGACGAGTTCCGATTTGATTTTTCCGCGCAGGGCTATAGGTGTCCTTCTCGGTGGGTCTATGTGGCATGGTACATTGGGGTTGCCAACAAGCATGTGAGTGTCCCGAAATTCACCAATACGGGCGAATTTGTCAGGGTAGAGATGCATTAGGTCAGCTACACTATTGATGGGTTGGTGCTGCGCTGAGATGGCACAGTTCATTGTCACTACCCTAAGAGCTACTGATGTTGGCATGCCCAATATGGCTGCTCCTGATACATCAACCACATAGAATTGGGTATCCAGCCATGGGGAGTTTTTATACTTGCACCTAATAGTTGTGGTACCATAACAGTTTATCCTGGTATTGTTGTAGGCTGTTAACATACATTGTGTTGAGGTGAGTGATCCGGGCGTTGGGTTTCCAGCTTTGTCTATACTGCTAGGGTTCATGTTGTGGAATATGTGGATAGGCAATGTATTTGCTTGTGCCCCTGTGTCTACCTTCAGGTTGAAGGTATGAGTGCCTGGGTGGTCCTTTAGCTTGATGCTTAGATCGACAAATGCCTCATTTCGAGGATCTTTCATGTTTGCTGATTTTCCGCTGTTGTGATGGAGCTAAAGGTGAGGTTCTCCATTGCTGTGTCTATATCAGTCATGGCTTGGTCGTCGTGTTTGGCATTTATTTTCCTGCCAAACTCCCTGGTTATGACTGTTATGCCAAGGCCTTCCTTATCTCTTGGTTTTGTTCTTCCCTGAGATGCAAACTGTAGCCCAATGGCCTGTTTTGCCGCATTTTTGGCAGGGCAGTGTTCTTTGCCAAAACGGTGACTGCGTCCACAATTTTTGCAAGTTTGTCCGTGTTTTCAGTCAGTCCCTTGCCATTGGTGTGTACCACGGTTTATTGTGGCTATCTGTAACTGGTGGAGCTGGTTGACATAAACTACTGATGTCTCGTGTGAACGAGCTAATCTAACAGCTTCCTCAACTTTGTAACCCTTCGGTTTGTTTAACAGTTCCTTTTGCAGTTCGGATATGGGTGGGTGTGCTGGCAATTAGTAACTTGACAAGGTGTTTGTTTAATTCAACGGCACTGAAATCACATTTCTTTGCCAACAGTCGACATCTGTTGATGAAGATGTCTGTTGTTTCATTTGATTTCTGCTGGTATTTTCCGAGTGCCAGTCTACAAATGCAGTGATTTGTTGCCGGTTCTAGCTACTCCAAAAATGCAGCAAATATTATTTGTGGATCCTTGCGATCATCATCCGACATCGACCAACTGTTATACCGGCGTAAACTTCTTTGCCGGTTGCGAGAAGAACTAGAGGGACTTTATCCTTGTGTTTTATCACTTTTATGGTGAAATAAAGTTCCATTTGTTGTCGAAATAGTTTGAACGATTTGGCAATACATGTCGAGCCCCAATCAAAACTAGGGACTTGCAACAAAACTGTGGCCATTATGCTATGAAAGTGCGAAAAAAGTATAGACCATTTGTGTGGCGTGGAAGGTAAGGAAAAAAAATTTTTTTAATCCCAATGCACGGTAATCCATTCAGCATGCAAGGGAAGTAAAAAAAAAAATTTTTTTTAATCCCAATGCACGGTAATCCATTCAGCATGCAAGGGAACTAAAAAATAAAATTGCTTTTTTTTTTACTCACTGTTTTACCCTTTTTTCCCTTTTTTTTTTTGTCCGTGATGTTATAAGATTATGAGTTGTATGATAATACCGCTTGCATCTGTGTTGTGCATATATGTGTAATAATGAGACTTGGAACATGTGTGTCTGGTTGATAAGAAAGGAACTGAAAATAAGAAGGCGTCCCGCTTTATTAATAGATTGCTATGTGCATGCGTGAGTGCATACAAAAGTTAGATCAGGAAAACGGAATGAAAGAGTCTATATAAAAGTTACTGAAATGAAAGAGCAGCGATATCATTACATCTCTCAGCAGATTTTTTGTTGTTGCCGTATTGTGTGATGAAAAGTAAATTATTTTAATAATTTTGGAGATGTCCACTTTATGTAACATTTTATCTGAGTTGATAAATGCAGATCAAATTTGTACGTAATTAAAACTAAATTTTTTTTCTAATTTATAAAAAGTCGTCTGCTTAGATTTTCATTAGCGAAGTGTGTTTTTTATTCATCAGAACTCAGCATATTCTGGGCGTTTTTTTATTATTCTGCTTGTTTTTTTATTGACTGCAAATAATTTTGCATTTATCCAAAAACTCCAAATTCGCAAGAAAATTAGTAAAACGAAAGGGGACAAACTAAAAAAAATGTAAAGTTTTGAATTTTTTAGATGAGGGCTGATTATTTATATTATTTGTATTGATCAGACTATTATTCTCATCTTCAGTGTTATTTGTGAAACGTTTCGGTCAATTTGGCCTTCGACCGTACTCAGGCATATTGGCTGTTGTTTTGAAAAGAAAAGAGAAAAGTTACTGGCTCCGTAGATATTTTCATATTTTTTGAGTTAGTCTTTGTTTTATGGCTATGGTTTCGTATGTATGAAAGAACTGGTTGACATAGGGGAGGCAACTCTAATAAAGATCGACATGAGATTATCTTCCTTACATGGCCAAAACTTTAAGAGTATACAATGTTTGTTTTTTTTCTACAATTAGAGGCTCACAAATGCTATTAATTATTTTTTTTTACAAAGGAATCACCACTTATCAAGGCCCAGAGGCCACTCGAGGATAAGGGTTAAAGAGTGTACAGTAGTGAAAAGTACAATATCATAGTAATCGTTAGAAGTGTAAATTTGGTAAATTGGATTACTCAAGGGGAATGGCTTATCAAGAATCTCAGCAGATTGCCTGGTATATTCTTTGTTGACAGAAACAGTAGTTTGTTTCTTCAACATGTAAATAGTTGGCTCATTATATAATCATGTCTTTCAACACTATATTTCTAGGAGAATGCTCAATATCAGTTATGACGAATAGGTCTAAGTTTGAAGATGGTAGATGCTGTTGCTTTTATGTTTACAATCTTCAAACTTTGACGTAGGTCCTAATAAACACCCCTCCTCCACATACTAATACAACTATATTATGTTATCTTAGATTTTTTTAAATTAAAAATAAATCGCTATATTTGTATAAAAGGATTTTTTTAGAAAACGTTTAAAAGAGAGAAAACTTATTCTAATTTGGTTTTCAGTTTTTATTTTTTTAAATATTGTAATTCACTTTGATTTAAAATAAAAATGTTTGCTCATTTTTATTTAAAAAATATTTATTGTTCATTTTGATTAAAAAATATTGTTGTTCGCTTCGATTTAAAAAATTATTTATTGTTCATTTTGATTAAAAAAATATTGTTCGCTCTGATTTAAAAAAATATTTATTGTTCATTTTGAGTTAAAAAATATTGTTTGCTTTGATTTAAAAAAATATTTTTGTTCATTTTGATAACAAAATATTGTTGTTCGCTTCGATTTAAAAAAATATTTATTGTTCATTTTGATTAAAAAATATTGTTGTTTGCTTCGATTTAAAAAAATATTTATTGTTCATTTTGATTAAAAAATATTGTTGTTTGCTTTGATTTAAAAAAATATTTATTGTTCATTTTGATTAAAAAATATTGTTGTTTGCTTTGATTTAAAAAAATATTTATTGTTCATTTTGATTAAAAAATATTGTTGTTCGCTTCGATTTAAAAAAATATTTATTGTTCATTTTGATTAAAAAATATTGTTGTTTGCTTCGATTTAAAAAAATATTTATTGTTCATTTTGATTAAAAAATATTGTTGTTTGCTTTGATTTAAAAAAATATTTATTGTTCATTTGAATTAAAAAATATTGTTGTTCACTTCGATTTAAAAAAATATTTATTGTTTATTTTGATTAAAAAATATTCTTGTTTGCTTCGACTTAAAAAAATATTTATTGTTCATTTTGATTAAAAAATATTGTTTGTTTCGATTATAAAAATATTTATTGTTCATTTTGATTAAAAAATATTGTTGTTCACTTCGATTTAAAAAAATATTTATTGTTCATTTTAAGTTAAAAAATATTGTTGTTCACTTCGATTTAAAAAAATATTTATTGTTCATTTTGATTAAAAAATATTGTTGTTTGCTTCGATTTAAAAAAATATTTATTGTTCATTTTGATTAAAAAATATTGTTCACTTCGATTTAAAAAAATATTTATTGTTCATTTTGATTAAAAAATATTGTTGTTTTTTTGCTTCGATTTAAAAATATTTATTGTTTATTTTGATTAAAAAATATTGTTGTTTGCTTCGATTTAAAAATATATTTATTGTCCATTTTGATTAAAAAATATTGTTGTTCACTTCGATTTAAAAAAATATTTGTTCATTTGAATTAAAAACTATTGTTGTTCACTTCGATTTAAAAAAATATTTATTGTTCATTTTGATTAAAAAATATTGTTGTTTGCTTCGATTTAAAAATATATTGTTCATTTTGATTAAAAAATATTGTTGTTCACTTCGATTTAAAAAATATTTATTGTTCATTTTGATTAAAAAATATTGTTGTTTGCTTCGATTTAAAAAATATTTATTGTTCATTTTGATTAAAAAATATTGTTGTTCACCTCGCTTTAAAAAAATATTTATTGTTCATTTTGAGTTAAAAAATATTGTTGTTCGCTTTTTTTCTTTTTTTTTTACAAGGTGGTCACCACTTATCAAGGCCCGGAAGCCACTCAGGGATAAGGGTTATTGTAAGTACAGTAAGTTAGTGTGGATATTTAAAGTGTCTACTTAAGGGGGCGGTTCATCATAAATTTTGAGACATCCAAGTTGTAGTCAGGAGGGAAGCAGGCAGACGGAACAGAGTTCCACAGGCTTGCAGTTCTAAGAAAGAAGCTTTGTTCATGGAATCTATGTTTTGATTTAGGCATAGATAAAGAGTGGGAAAAGTTTTTGATAGTGGATTCAGCTAGATGGGTGTTTTTTGTAAAAGATTAGCGAGGGGGACCAGAGATTGGAGTTCAGACGAGCACCTGCCATGGAAATAACGATAAAACAAAGATAGGCTTGCAACGTCTCTTCTGTGGGAGAGAGGTTGCAGGGAAGAGAAAAGGGCATCCCCCACTAAGCCACAAAGTCTATTTTGTACTCTGTCAAGGCAGGATAGGCTGTTTTTAGCAGCTCCTGCCCAGATATGGCAGCAGTATTCCATCCTTGGACATACTTGGCTTTTATATAGATAGAGAATTGCATCAGTAGTGAGATATCTTCTGGAGCGGTAGAAGGATCCCACCATCTTTCCAGCGACCTTGGCAACAGACTTAATGTACGTGTTCCATTTAAGATCAGGAGTGAAGGTCAAGGCCAGAAGCTTGTCAAAACATGGGGCTTCTCCTAGACGAGAGCCGTCCATTTCAATTGATGCCAGATGGGGATCAGAGCGTTGATGATGTAAAGATAGGAGTTTGGTTTTAGATGCATTAAAGGTAACCAGCCACATCTTACCCCACTGAACTACTCGTTCGAGATCAGAGGAGAAAGAATCAGAGAGAGCTTTGTCATTTACCGCCTTTGATGTGTTGCTGTAGATGGTCGTGTCATCAGCATAGATGTCAACGAATGATTTAAGTATGTATTTAGGGAGACCATTGATGTAGATCAGGAAGAGAGTTGGGCCCAGGATGGACCCTTGAGGAACTCCAGCATTAATATTGCAGGCCTCTGATTTTTGTCCATCAACCACTACTCTTATGAACCTTTTTTTTTTTTTTTTACACAGTGATCACCACTTATCAAGGCCCGGAAGCCACTCAGGGATAAGGGTTATTGCAAGTACATTACGTTAGTGTGGAGATTTGAGGAAGTGTATACTTAAGGGGGCGGTTCATTAGGAATTTGTTAACATTGGACTTGAAGACATCCAAGTTGTAGTCCGGTGGGAAGCAGGCAGACGGAACAGAGTTCCACAGGCGTGCAGTTCTAAGAAAGAAGCCTTGTTCATGGAATCCGCGTTTTGATTTAGGCACAGATATAGAGTGGGGGAAATTTTTCATAGTGGATTCAGCTAGACAGGTGTTTTTCGTGAAAGATTGGCGAGGGGGGACCAGAGATTGGAGTTCAGATGAGCACCTGCCATGGAAATAACGATAAAACAAGGATAGGCTCGCAACGTCTCTTCTGTGGGAGAGAGGTTGCAGGGTAGAGAAAAGGGCATCCCCCACTAAGTCACGAAGTCTATTTTGTACTCTGTCAAGGCAGGATAGGCTGTTTTTAGCAGCTCCTGCCCAGATATGGCAACAGTATTCCATCCTTGGACGTACTTGGCTTTTATATAGATAGAGAATTGCATCAGTAGTGAGATATCTTCTGGAGCGGTAGAAGGATCCCACCATCTTTCCAGCGACCATGGCAACAGACTTGATGTACGTGTTCCATTTCAGATCAGGAGTAAAGGTCAAACCCAGAAGCTTGTCAAAACACGGGGCCTCACCCAGACAAGAGCCATCCATCACAATTGATGCCAGATGGGGATCAGAGCGTTGATGATGTATATCAGAGAGAAATGATTTAATGATAGAGAGAATATTTCAAATTATACCGTAGCTGGAGATCTTGTGAAGTAGGCCTTTATGCCATACCTTGTCGAAGGCCTTTGATATGTCAAGAGCAATTGCCCTGGGAAGGAAGCCTTTGTCAAGAGATTTACTAATCCTATGAAATATAACCGTTAGCACATCTGCGGTAGATCTTGCAGAACGGAAACGATATTGCGTGTCACTAAGAAGGTTATTTCTGCTGAGGTGGTTGACTATTTCTCTATTTAGTATGGATTCCAGCAACTTACTCATGACACACAGGAGACTTATTGGTCTGTACTGAGAGGGAGATGACTTATCACCTGAGTTCTTAAATACAGGGCATACTGATGAGGTTTTCCAGGGTGTTGGAAAGCACTTCTCCTTAAGGCAACGTTTAAACAGTTTCGTAAGTATGGGGGCAAGTTCTGGTTGAAGCTTTTTTAACACTATAATTGGGATGCTATCAGGGCCAGTTGCTTTACTGGAATCTAGATTCTTTATTAGCTTGGCGACCTCATGCACAGATATTTGTATGTTACCTAGCTTGTTCTGTGTTATAGGAGGAAATATGGGGAGTTGATGGCCTTTGTCGCATAGGGTAGAATTAGCTGCAAAGTTCTTTGCAAATAGTTTGGCCATGTCTGACGCTGACGAGATGACCTCTGGTCCATTGATAATGGTTGGGATAGAATGCACACTTCTGTTCAGGATCCTATTTGTTATTTGTTAAAACTGGTGAGAACCAAGCCGCTGATTTGGATTTAACAGACTGGGCATATAGCTCTCTTGCATTTTTTATTACTCCTTTACAGTGGTTGCTGGCGTTCCTGAAAGCAGCTTTAGTCTCAGTGCATCTATTACGTTGGTAGCTATGGAAAAAGTGATTTCTGTGCGCGATGGCAGCAGCACATTCTGGGGAGAACCATGGCTGGCTGGCTGGCTGGTAGGTTTTTGTTGGAATTTTTTAGATGGTATGAATCGGTCTATGCCTACAATTAACCATTCAGTCAGGTCTGATACTATAGAGGACACATCATTTTTAAACATGGAATGCAGAGGTAGATCAGATATAAATATACGGAAGCTATCCCAGTCAGCCATGGAGTATTGATATACAGTACGGTGGAGGGGTACGTCTGGGGACTTATTACATTTCATTTTTATCTGAACTGATACGACGGATTGGTCGGAGGATCCTAGAGAAGAAAGAACGGAACATGAACATAGCTCAGGGGAAGTTGAGAGAAAAAGGTCTAGGAGGCTTGCATATTGACCTGTAGTATCGGGCACACGGGTGGGCTCGCGAACAATCTGAGTGAGGTAATAAGCAATGGCAAAATCATGACAGAACCTCCCCTCATCGTCCGTCTTATTTGAGTGGACGCTGAAGTCACCACAGATGTGGATGTTAGCCGTGGTGTGTGCAGACAAGATGTGGTCTATTTTCTCGGATATGCTCTTAAAGATAGTAACTCCACTGTTGTGGGGCCGATAGAGGGCAAATATAAATGCAGTGGTGTAAGCAAGTGCAACCCGAAGCACATATAAGGTAAATTAGAATCTTCTCTAGAGATATCCCTGCTACATGGGAAGCCATCTTTAATGTAGGCACATATTCACTGCCCAAGGCGATCTTGGAGTTCAGATTTAGATGTTTTAAAAAAAATTTATTGTTCGTTTTGATTAAAAAATATTGTTGTTTGCTTCAATTTAAAAAATATTTATTGTTCATTTTGAGTTAAAAAAATATTGTTGTTAGCTTCGATTTGAAACAATATCCATTGTTCAATTTGAGTTAGAAAATATTGTTGTTCGCTTCGATATAAAAAAATTATTGTTGCTCATTTTGATTAAAAAAATATTTATTGTTTATTTTGATAAAAAAATATTTCTTGTTCATTTTGAGTTAAAAAAATATTGTTGTTCACTTCGATTTAAAAAAAATATTTATTGCCCACGTTGATTAAAATAATATTGTTGTTTATTTTGATTAATAAAATATTTCTTGTTCATTTTGATTAAAAAATATTGTTTTTCGCTTCAATTTAAAAAATATTTATTGTTCATTTTGATTAAAAAAATATTGCTGTTCGCTTCAATTTAAAAAAATATTTATTGTTCATTCTTATTTAAAAAAAATATTTATTGTTCATTTTGATTTAAAAAATACTGTTGTTCACTTCGATTAAAAAAATATTTGTTTATTTTGAGTTAAAAAATATCTTTGTTCGCTTTGATTTAAAAAATATTTTTGTTCATTTCGATTAAAAAATATTGTTGTTTGCTTCGATTTAAAAAAATATTTATTCTTCATTTTGATTAAAAAAATATTTATTGTTTATTTTGATTAAAAAAATATTTGTTTATTTTGATTAAAAAAATATTTATTGTTCACTTTGATTAAAAAATATTTATTGTTCACTTTGATTAAAAAATATTGCTGTTCGCTTCAATTTAAAAAATATTTGTTTATATTGATTAAAAAAATATCGTTGTTCGCTTTGATTTAAAAAAATATTTGTTGTTCATTTTGAGTTAAAAAATATTGTTGTTCGCTTCGATTTAAAACAATATTTATTATTTGTTTTGATTAAATAATATTATTGTTCCCTTCGATTTAAAGAAATATTCATTTTGATTAAAAAAATATTGTTGTTCGCATCGATTAAAAAAAATTATTTATTGCTCATTTTTAGTTAAAAATATTTTTGTTCGCTTCGATTTAAAAAAATTATTGTTCATTTTGATTAAAAATGTTCGTCGCTTCGATTTAAAAAGAAATTTATTGTTCAGTTTGATTAAATATTGTTGTTTGCTTCACTTTAAAAAAATATTTATTGTTCATTTTGAGTTAAAAAATATTTTTGTTCGCTTCGATTTAAACAAATTATTGTTCATTTTGATTAAAAAATGTTCTTCGCTTCGATTTAAAAAAAACATTCATTGTTCACTTTGATTAAAATATTGTTGTTCGCTCGATTTAAAAAAATATTTAATGTTCATTTTAAGTTAAAAAATATTGTTGTTCGCTTCGATTTAAAACAATATCTATTGTTCATTTTGAGTTTAAAAATATTTTTGTTCGCTTCGATTTAAAAAAATAATTATTGCTCAGTTTGATTAAAAAAATATCTATTGTTTATTTTGATTAAAAAAATATGTAATGTTCATTTTGAGTTAAAAAATATTGTTGTTCACTTTTGCTTCGATTTAAAAAATTTTTGTTCATTTTGATTAAAAAAATATTGTTGTTCGCTTCAATTTAAAAAATTATTTATTGCTGATTTTGAGTTAAAAAATATTTTTGTTCGCTTTGATTTAAAAAGTTATTGCTCATTTTGATTAAAAAATGTTCGTCGCTTCGATTTAAAAAAACATTCATTGTTCAGTTTGATTAAAAAAATACTGTTGTTTGCTTCACTTTAAAAAAATATTTATTGTTCATTTTGATTTAAAAAATATTGTTGTTCGCTTCAATTTAAAAAATATTTATTGTTCATTTTAACTAAAAAATATTGTTGTTCGCTTCGATTTAAAACAATACCTATTGTTCATTTTGAGTTAGAAAATATTGTTGTTCGCTTCGATTTAAAAAAATAATTATTGCTTATTTTGATTAAAAAAGTATTTATTGTTTATTTTGATTAAAAAAATATTTAATGTTTATTTTGAGTTAAAAAATATTGTTGTTCACTTCAATTTAAAAAATATTTATTGTTCATTTTGATTAAAAAAAAATGTTGTTTGCTTCGATTTCAAAAATTTTTTGTTCATTTTGATTAAAAAAAATATTGTTGTTCGTTTCGATTTAAAAAAATATTTATTGTTGATTTTGAGTTAAAAAAATATTGTTGTTGTTCGCTTTGATTTAAAAAACTATTTTTTGTCCATTTTTATTAAAAAAATATTGTTGTTTGCTTCGATTTAAAAAACTATTTATTGGTCATTTTGTGTTAAAAAATATTGTTCGCTTCAATTTAAAAAAATATTTATTGTTCATTTTGAGTTTAAAAATATTGTTGTTCGCTTCGATTTTAAAAAAATAATTATTGCTCATTTTGATTAAAAAATGTTGTTTGCTTCGATTTAGAAAAAACATTTATTGTTCAGTTTAATTAAAATTTTGTTGTTCGCTCGATTTAAAAAATAATTATTGTTCATTTTGATTAAAAAATATTGTTGTTCGCTTCGATTAACTGATTCAGTCACTGCACAAATAAAGGGATTGTGTTTAATCCAGACAAGTTTAACTTTGCTAAAATGGAGGCAGAGTTTGCAGGATTTCTGGTTATTTCAAATAGTGTTAAACCTTAAAAAATAATGACAGAAACCATCCTTCACTTCTCTACCACTATGAATATCACTGGGGTTAGATCCCGGTTTGGACTTGTGGATTAGTATGCCTTTTCACAAGCAGAAGGTATGGCCCCCTTCTGAAAGTTATTGAGGACAAAAAACAGAACTTTCTTTTAGCATGAGACTGGAGTGCCTATTCCAAGAATCAAAGAGAGTAATAGTGAAGAGCATTGAGAAAGGTATTCTAACGTTCGAAATGAACAGAGTGACAGAACTGGAGACAGAATTCAGCAAAAAAGATGTCTTACTTCCTATTTCAGAAAATAACACAAGTTATGAGGATGGTCACTGGAAGCTCATTCTAGCTGGATCCTGTTTACAAAGGATGCAGAATCACAATATGCACCAATGGAAGGATAAGCTTTACCTTGGTGTACAGGCTGGAATCCTGCCAGATGTTCATACTTAGATGCCCGGATTTGCTGATAACAGTGGATCATCTGTCACTAATAAAAATATTTTTAAACAAGGCCCTGGAAAATATTACCCCTTTCCTGTTAAATATCAGCTGAAACATCATACTGGAAAACTGATTGTGCATCCTGATAGCCAGCAGATACCTCACCAAAAGGCCATGTTTAAATAATTTATACTGCAGTCAAAACTGCCTTCATGTTGGTGTACGAAAGTAATCCTAAATTGAAGGCTATTACATGAGAAAGAATCACAGTTGCAGCAGCCACAGATGAATAATGCAGAACCTTAAGAGATTTAATTTAAAATCGCTTCCGCCAGTCACACAATGACCTCCTACCCATAGCTTAAGTTTTTTGGCCTATGCGTGAAGAATTATATTGCCTGGAAGGAGTTATCATCAAAGATAACAAAATCCTGATACCCCAACAACTTCAGGCAGAGATATTGGAACTCCTTCCTTCCTTCTTCTGTACATCAAAGTATAAATGGTATGCTGGTGAATGCAAGACAATGATTGTTCTTGCTGGGTTTGGTGCTAACATTAGGAAAACCAGATCCCAGTGCTGCACTTGCAACACAATTGCATCATTTCAGCTCAGGGAGCTTTTCAATGTCACCAACAAATCTGGAATTTCCATGCCAATAAGTTGTGGTTGACTTTGTCAATATACAGATTAGGAACTTTATGGTGTACACTGATCAATATACTGGATTAGAGTAAGTGGTTCTAATGACATCAGGAAGGGCCAAAACTGTATCTGATACCTTGAGAACTTGATTCTGTATTCAATATGCACCTGAAGAAATTTCCTAGGATGGAAAACCACCTTTTGAGTTCTAGAAGTATAACTACTTTTTTGAGGAACTGGTGTATATGGAAACATACCTCATCGACCTATTACACTCAAAGTAATGGTCATGCAGAGTTAGCTGTTAAGATTGCAAAACGTGTATTAGCTGACAACATGGACAGCTATAGATGCTTGGTCCACAATTGGGCTGCTTGGACATTACTAACTCATTGCAACACTCCCATCCAAGCCCTAATGTTATATGATTGAGTCATTAAAGACGACATTCCTTAACTACGGGATAAATACCAAATGTGAAAACAATGGAAAGAAATAGGTGAACTAAGAGAGGTGGCAATGGCCAAGAGGCATATGTAAAACGAACAGTTCTATAACCAGCATTGTCGTCCACTTCGAAAACTCCAAGTTGGAAACTTTGTCCAGATCCAGAACCAACATGGTAACTACCCATGTCAATGGATGAAGATGGGGAGGATTGTAGAGACACATGGAAACTGACAGTACTACGTGCAAGTAGATGGAAGGAATCGAGTAACACTGTGCAACCGTCAGTTTCTCCATACAATATACCCAGTTGTGGATGGCCCACATTATGCCACATCACACACTTCTAATCCCTCTACAAACCCTAAACAAGAACAACTCTTTGAGGAAGCAATAGAGTTTTAACAGCACATCAATGTCATATTGTTCAGCAAGCATGATGAAAAAGAAATAGAAGTTTACAATACCATAAGGATATGTATATTCCCGATCAGTTTCCCAACTTCTACAAAACAAGAGCATCAAGAAACTTATCATTACAATTGCATGAAAAATCGCCCAAGTTTTCTGGTGTATGCAAAGATGAGCATGCAATTTGTCCCATGGTCACTGGGGGGGGGGGGGCATGTATATGCATAAGTTGTTTGTTCCTGACAGCAGAAAGTAACTAGGAGTGATCGTCCCCAAACAGGAAGTAACCAAGAGTGATCTTCCCTGTTTTTTTGTAGGAATCTTAGCAATGAGCTGGAAGGACACATTTTCCCACTTTACATCTATTTCATCACTTTTCTCAAAATATAATTTAATTTTCAAAATATGCAACAGACTTTTTCTTCATATTGCCAGCTGGACTGAATAAACCGACTTATGGTTTCGCTTATACATTAGAAACACATTTTTTTTTAAACAAAACTGAAACTTCTATTTAATGCTATCATTATTTGTGACCATATCCAAGGGAACACTGTTGAAAATGTCTTACAGATGGTAAAATTAAATCTTAATATTTATAAGATTGAAAAACAAAACATTTAATGACTATATTGAATTAAATTCAATATAGTCATTTTAAGATTTTAATTTTTAGAAGTATTCGTATGAGAAATTTGAAAATCAGATTACACATTAATGTGTAATTGAAAATCAGATTACACAATGTAGCCTTTATTAAAAAAAAGTTTCATCTGTATTTTCGACTTAATAAGCCTTCTTCAAGATGATATAGATATTTTTTCCTTTTTTGATTGTCATTGTCAAAATCTTACAGCGTTATTGAAGATCACCAATTTTTCCTGGTCGTATTGAAGAAACATTTTTTAAATGTCTAATAACCATAAGGAAATGTGCACTCGTGTATAAATATTAAATTTGGTTTTACTACAATCGAAGCATCGGTAGAAGAAATTTCAAAATCAGGTAAGAAATCAGTGAAGGAGATTTATTAAACTGAAAATTAGATAAAAAAAATAATTTATTTAAGAAAAAAAAATCCTACATTGTATTATCTCTGGTTTCTTAGTAAAGTTCAAAATGACTATTTTTTATTTGAATAAGAAATAATAAAAATCTATTTACTTTTTAGCAATGAAATATTTTCAAATAAAAAACAAAATAAAATAACATGATGACTGTTATCAAAATGTATTTGTCCCATATAATGTAAAAATGGTAAAAAAAATTTCTGAAGATATTTTAATTTGATAATGGAGCAATATATACTCGTGCTGGTCAAAAAGAACATGTAAATGGATGGAAAATTGCGGTGTGACTGCAGTCATGAAGGCGGACTGCTAAGGGAGGCATGTGCAAACTCGAAACTCAACCGACGGGACATGAAAAGGCGACAAATCATCAGGTTCGATCGCGTCCTTCTTTGCATGAATGAGACAATATAAGACCGGCAGTGAAGAGATCGGGGATCGAGTTGAGTCCAGTTGAGATCTCGAGAACCAGACAGAACATGTTAGAGTGGAGAATGTTGCCAAGAATTCAGTCCAGGGTTTTTTTTCTATTACATTCCGTTTGGGATAATTTTCGGCTTGTAAATTGTACAGGCGAGATATCTTATATTTAAATAACAATTGCAACTATTTTTAATCATTTGAGGAGGTGTGTATGGCAGATACTGAGTAGTTTATTGTCACATTAGAAAAGTCAACGTTTCAATTTAATAGAACATTTTGTTGTTGAGTAATCTTAAACTGAAAAAATTTTGCAAATATTGTTTAAAAAGATTTTGAAAGCGATTAAATAATACTGTATAAGTATGGGTTGCTCTAAAGACGTATCTTTGATTTGCAGGCAGAAGGAAAGACGCACATGGAAATCGCAATCAAGGTCGGATGTTCAAGATCGGTGGAGACCAAAGTGCTCCAGAAAGGTGCTGAGGATGTTTCCAACAGCAATCGCAAGAAATGTGGATGAAAGAAAAGCACCACCGAAAGACAAGATCGGGCACTGGACAAGGTGGCAAAGAAAAGTCGATTTCAATCAACAAGTCATATCACTGAAGCGTGGACTTCTGGTGTCAATGTTTTGAGAAGCACTATCTACCGAAGGCTCCGGCAACTGGGATACCAAAATCATATAGCTGCCACCAAACTGCTCCTTAACAAGAAGCAGATGTTAAAGAGGCTGCGATGGGCAACTGCTCATCAAACCTAGACTGCAGACGAATGGCGGCGTGTGATCTTTTCAGATGAGTCTCGATTTTGTATCTCCTTCAGCGACTAAGGGCCACGTGTTTGGCGAAGAACCATGGAACAGTATAAACAAGAATGCATTAAGAAGTCTATGAAGATCCTGCAGTCTTGCATGGTTTGGGGCTGTATGAGTGCTAAAGATGTTGGTAATTTATGCTTCATCAAACGCAAAAGTGTACCAAGATATCCTGGAAGCTAATTTACTGACAGTGTTGGATAATCAGTTTGACAGGGAGGCAACAGACATCATTTTTCAACAGGACTTGGCACCGGCACACTCTACCAAGACCATGTCTTCCTAGCTCCGAGAACAATCAATCTCTGTTCTTGAATGGCCGGTGAACTCACCAGATTTGAACGTTATTGAAGCCTTGTGGGACCAGATGAAGAGGAAGCTCCTCAAAGAAAAACCTACTACCCTTGCAGCCATGAAAATTGCAATCCAGAACACATGAGATTCAGTGTCTACACAGGATTGTGAGAAGCTTGTTGATTCATTGCCCCGGCGAATTGATGCTGTTAGCAAGGCAAAAGGTGCTGTTACTAAATAGTGATTAATTTTATTTGTATTTATATTAATAAAAAACTATTTTGTTTATTTACCTGCCTTGTTCTATTATTTTGAAACACAAAATATTCAAAAACTGACATTGCAATTGATATGAAAAAAAATTCTGCCGTAAAATAACTATTTCAGTTAGTTTAGCATGATAGGAATATTTTAGCACCAATTACATCTCACATATCGTCCTCAATAAGAATTTAAGGTCAAAAAACATGATCTTCTATTTTTTTGACCAGCATGAGTATGTTGGAAGAAACTGCCAGATCACATGTATTCAGTTTAATATACAATGTAGTACTTATCAACAAAACAAACGCCCACATGTTTGTGCCTTGTGTAGGCATGCGCAACAACAAAACTTGGGTTTTTATAAGCGGAAGTCTCGAGGTTGTCAGGAATCTCCGGGCGCATGCGCAAGAGGAGGGATTGAAAGAGTGGTATAAAAGGCAGGTCGAGTGAGAAGGTTGTTGTTGTTGTCATTGGACGTTACAGTGACGTGTGCGTTAGCAGTTGATTAAGAAGTTGTTTTTTTGTGTCAAGTCGTGCACCTCGTTGAAGATGAAGGTCATAAGCTATTTCGGCTATTTCGTTTTGTCTCTTTTCCTGGACAACTATGGCTGGGACAAAGTTTGATTTAAAACTGATACCCGAATTCGACAGATCCACTTCTGTTGTCGACTGGGTCGAAAGGGTTGAGCTGACCTGCAACCTCTGTGAAGTAAAGGGGGTGCATACCGTGATTCCCCTGAGGTTGGCTGGAGGCGCCCTGAGTGTGTATCAACAACTTAGTGCCATGGAGAAGGCTGATGTTACCTCTATAAAAAATGCTTTATACAAGGCATTTGCCATGGATCCCGACACGGCCTACGAAACTTTTGCCTCTAGGAAGCTCATGCCAGGAGAAACCGTGGACATCTTCTTTGCAGAGCTGAAGAAACTTGCAGTTTTATTTGGCAATGGAGTGTCAGAGCAGACACTGGCGTATGCATTTGTGGCCGGCCTTCCCACCCATGTTAAGCAACTGTTGAGGGCTTCCACCAACGTATCTGTAACGCCCATGGAACATTTGTTGGAACATGCTCGAGCCATTATCAGAGATGAGGAGGACCTGAGGGGACCGGTTGTAATGATGGCACAGGCAGCCAAGACTAATGCTGAAAAGAGTCCCAGTTTGAGACCCACGACCAATGGGAGATGTTTCTGCTGCGGCCAGCGAGGCCATTTCGCAAGAAGTTGTACTAACAAGGGGCGGGGGCGCCCGCGTTGTTTTCAATGTGGTAGTTATGGACATTTATCCCAAAATTGTGCGGGAAATGCATCAGGGGGCAGGACGTCAGCGCCGTCCTGTTCCCCGGACAAGATTTAATTGAGGCGCAACCGACAATAAATGTGTACGTGGACCAAGTGCCTTGTTCAGCTCTTCTCGACTTCGGGTGCTTACACACCATCATGAGTGCCAAGTTGTGTCGAAACTGGACAAAGCAGAACATCAAAGTAACCACAATAGGTGGCAATATGCAAGCTTGCTGTGGAGCCGGAACTGTCAAAGTCCACACAGACTCTGGTGTGGCCGCAGACATTAATGTGCTAGTGATGCGAGGGGATTTGCTGGGATTCGATGTACTGTTGGGATATGATGCTATTAAGGCACTGGGGGGAGTTGTTATCAGAAGAGATGGGACTGTGCGGTTTTTGGAAACCCCAGTGTGTGCTGCAGTTCACATTGATCAGCCTGATTTTAAGGTGGACTATGACCACCAAAAAGCATGGACTGCATCGTGGAAGTGGACAGAAGGAAGGGCGCCAACCGAACTCAAGAATAGCATTGCAGAGTACTCGATACCCAACAAGGCCCGTAATGAATACGAGAAGGAGCTTGAGGCATGGATCCAGGATGGATGGCTGATCCCCTACCCCAACAAGCTGGGACCACCCAAGGGTCTGATTCCCTTAATGGCGGTAGTCCAGCATAACAAATCAAAAGTTCGTCCGGTGCTGGACTATCGTGAACTCAATAGATACATTGAGACGTACACTGCCGATGCTGACGTGTGCGCCAGCAAGCTGAGAGAATGGTGCCAGAAGGACTCCAATGTGTCTATAGTAGACTTGCGGAAGGCTTATTTGCAGGTGCGAGTGGATGAGACATTGTGGCCGTTCCAGACAGTGTGGTTCCGGGATCAGAGATACTGCCTTACTCGACTTGGCTTTGGGCTGAATGTGGCACTGCAAATCATGAAGACCATTGTAAATGCAGTGTTGTCCCAGGAAAAGACCACTGAGGACGCAACATCGGCCTATATTGACGATGTGTACGTCAATGAAGATATACAATCTGCGTCGCACGTCAGAGAAAAGTTAGCTCAATTCGGGTTGGAGTGCAAGGATTCCGAACGTCTGAGGGATGGAGCACAGGTATTAGGATTGGACGTCTGCGGGAAAGACGGTACCTTATGATGGAGACGTGGCAGTGAGATTCCAAACATCCCTGATGTTATTACGCGGCGGACTATTTTTTCCTTGTGTGGGAAACTTATTGGTCACTTACCAGCGTGTGGCTGGCTCCGAGCAGCTGTGGGCGTCATCAAACGCAGGGCAAGTTTAGTAACTACAGGTTGGGATGATGTATCTGATGATGCTCTTCTAACTCTGATGACGACAGAAACCCTAGAGAGAGTTGACAAGGAGAACACTGCCCGTGGAGAATGGTGTGTCGATCGGGACACTGAGAATGTGTGGGTTGACGCTAGTTCTTTAGCATTGGGAGTGTTATTGGAGCAACATGGAAACGTAATTGAAAACACGTGCTGGCTGCGACCCGTGAATGATGCTCAACACATCAACCTGGCGGAATTGGATGCTGTTGTGAAGGGTTTAAATCTGGCACTGCAATGGCAGTCAAAGAAGTTGCACACGGATTCTTTCTGCGTCTACCACTGGGTGTCCGACACTTTTTCGGGACGAACGAGAGTCCGCACTAAGGCAGCCAATGAGATGTTAATCCGGCGGAGGCTAAACACCTTGAAGAGTCTGGTATCGGAGTATGACTTGTCGGTGAGTGTAACGCTCATGGCATCACACTGTAATCGTGCAGACAAACTAACCCGTGTGCCTCACAAATGGCATGAAGCTGTGAAGACAGGCGTGGAGTTCGCTGCTCGATCTTGCGCAGTTGGCACGATTAGCTCATGCCAAATACAAAGAATTCATGTGCAAAGTGGACATCCAGGTATCAAAAGAACTCTGTATTTTGCGAGGCATGTGGACCCGGCAGTGACAAGTGCAGATGTCAGGCAGATCATCAAGCACTGTGAGGCATGCCAGTCTATCGATCCTGCACCTGAGCAATGGCAGAAGGGGCGATTGGAGGTTAAGCATGTGTGGCAACGAGTAGCGATGGATATTACTCATTACAGTAGTAAGCCCTTTCTAACCCTTATCGACTGTGGACCCACTCGTTTTGCGGTGTGGCGGCAAATGACCAGGCAGGACTCAGCGAATATTGTCCGCCAACTGTCATCTATCTTTTCTGAGCGAGGTGCGCCGGAAGAGATATTGACGGACAACGATGCTGCTTTTTGTAGCCACCAAGTTTGGCAGTTGTTGAATGAGTGGGGCGTCCGACTACGACTGCGATGTGCTCATGTGCCATCAGGGAATGGCATTGCTGAAAGGAGCCATTGCAGCATCAAGAGAATTGCTGCCAGAAAGTAATGCACCATTATTGGTATAACATCACACCAAAGGATGGGGAGACACTAACAACAGCACCGACCAATGCCATACACACTTACTGTGTTAGGATAAAGGGCATTGACACTGTCCAGCCAATCGACGAGGAGAGTCACGACAAATACAAGGTAGCAGATCCAGTTTCGGTTGACCCCCTTGAAACCGGTGCACCACCAAGTTCAAGCGAGGACGAATATCTGGAGTGGTCAGCCAGCAGTCGGTCCTTGTTGATGGAACCCCACGCCATGTGCGCGATCTTCGCCCAGCTAGCGAACTACATCCCACAACTACAGAGAGCGATGAATCATCAGATGATGAGCTGCTGATAAGTGAGGTCACCGAGCAAGAGAGTGGTAGTTGTAGTTCGTCTGATCAGGCAGGATCAGAACCAGAACCACACCCAGAACCAGAACCTGAATCCGAGATTGTAAATACCACCCTTCGCAGAAGCCAGTGAACTAAGAGGCCACCCCTGGAGTGCACTCTATGTGATCATCAGATCAGGGGGAGTGTAGTACTTACCAACAAAACAAACGCCCACGTGTTTGTGCCTTGTGTAGGCATGCGCGACAACAAAACTTGGATTTTTATAAGCAGAAGTCTCGAGGTTGTCAAGAATCTCCGGGCGCATGCGCAAGAGGAGGAATTGAGAGAGTGGTAGAAAAGGCAGGTCGAGTGAGAAGGTTGTTGTTGTCATTGAACGTTACAGTGACGTGTGCATTAGCAGTTGATTAAGAAGTTTTTTTTTTTGTGTCAAGTCGCGCACCTCGGTGAAGGTCATATAAGTCGTGCACCTCGGTGAAAGTCATATACAAGACAGCTTTTAGAAAATCACTTCCAAACTAATCTATCTCTGGTTATTTATCAGTCTTTTTCAGTGTCCAGCATTATCACTTCCTTGTATGTTTTCCGTAAACGGACTCTGCTACCTAAACTATTCTAAATTCAAGAACTCTCACCCATTCTTTCAATATGAGCAACCCAATAAAATCTCCTGTTCTGCATACATCTTCCTATACTTTGAATTAATTGGATTATTTGGACTACTGTTCTCATCTTGAGTGTTTCTCACAACATTTTAACTGATGTAACCTCCAACCTTCTTCAGGTGTATCTTGTTAAACTCTAGAAGGCAATATGTAGTAAGAGCAATACATATCAAGAGGAGATGGACAATTTAAGAGAAACTTTCCACCGAAATAACTATCCGGAGAAATATGTACCAAACACTAAAAAACACTACCTCAAAACTTACCACAGTTTGTATACCATATATGAAAAGTTTGTCAGGAACAAACACAATGAATATGTAATCCATATGACATCAGGACAGTATTCAGGAGCAATCAAGCATTTTTTGCATTTTATATAATGAAATTAAAGTAAAATTGTACATCTAAAAACAAGAATAGACTTAAGTCTCCAAAAATTCATACTAGGTAAAATTAAGTTTTAAATAACACTCTCTGGAGGTTGGAGGTTCAATCCTCACACTGTGTATACATGCCTGATAGATGCTTCTCTTGGGCAATAGTGGTAAGATTCTGCTTGTTAGTAATTGTTGAAGTTCCTTGAACTTCATTCAATTGTAATACTAATATTTTCTCCACCCTGTGCTTCAATGTAAAAAAAACTTCTAAACGACCTCAATAGCTTTGTCATCCAAATACATTTTCCTCCACATCTGAATTCTTATCTACCTTCATTGTCTTACACAAACTGGTTATCATCCTTTCTTATCCATTACACTTCTTGTGTACTCAATGCTTGCAAGTACCACAAAAAATTCAGCTGCACTTGGTTTCGATTTCACAAACTGAGCAGCATAGCTTCCCTCTTTCTGAAGAATTGTTTTAATTATCAGTTTGGTCTTGGTAACATTTACTCTCTGATCATAGAATTCCTCCAGACAACCGGTACAAAACTTCTTGAACAATGCTTCTAAGATACAAATGCAGTATAGTTTCTTTCTCAGCAAAAATCTCCCTACATTGTCAGGAAGGAAGGAAGGAAGAAAAGAAAAGATGGAAAGAAAGGAAACACATCCTGATGTTTAGTTTATTGGAGGTTTGTTTGCTGTTTTCAAAATATATATCTTTTTTAAGGACATATATCTTAAATTTATATTAAAAAATGTCTCTTACTTATCTTCTATTAATTTTTATTAACTAAAACTGTAAAGCTTAAGCTTTACAAAAAGTTTTTTAAAAAATTGTAATTCTTCAAATTTGATTGTGATGCAGCAAGAGCAAAGGTGAAAAAACTTGCAGAGAATGAACTCAAAAAAAGAAAACAAATCTTGGAATGTCACTGGGAATTCTTTCAATCTTGAAAGGTTAACTAAGATTTCTTGAAAGAATTCACAGGAATCCAAGAGAAAAGGTCAGGAAAAGAATTCCAAATGGCACTGATCCAAAAATAAAATGAAACCAGTTTGTGTTTTTTCTCCTAAATGTCATGATTCATTGCAAGAATGAATCCATTCCAAAGATTTGTTCATTAATCTGCATGCTTAGCAATAAAAATACCATTTTAAACTTAAACCTGACAAACCAAAGAAAATTTTATTTCAAACATAACTTCAAAACTCTAGAATAAAGCTAATTAACCAAAATTTCATGTTTCACTCTTTATATAAACTTGTAGGTTTTAAATTATAGTGCAGTGGTCTCTGGACTAGGTAAGATAATTTTAGACGGCAACAGCATTTTTGGTTATTGCAAAGAACTACACTAACAATTAATATAAATTGTTTATAAAAGTTATGATGAAGGAAGAAAATAAAGCATATTAAAATAGAAATAAATGAAATAATGAGGAATATAAGGGTCATAAGTTAGTAAGTGCTAACTTAACACTTGAACATGTGAACGAAAAATCAAGGAAAACATGATTAAATAACAAAAATTTATTTTGCTATATTTTTACAAAATAAGTAATTTTTAATCATAAATGTTGATTAGGGAAAGTTCATGCAAACTCATGTTTTGGGCAAGAAAATGATAAAACATCAGGAGTTAGGTTTTATATATATATATATATATATATATATATATATATATATATATATATACTAGTGGAGGGTACCCGGCGTTGCCTGGGTGTTTGTATGTGCGTGTAATAACCCTGTTTAAATATTATAAAAAAATGATGTTAAAACAATCGGAAAAAACAAAACCGAAAAAAAAAAAACAGTAAAAAAAACAAAAAAAACGGGGAAAAAATGGCATAAATAACCCTGTCGGATCGAACCTGCAATCTTAAGATAACAACGCTGTGTATATAAGGGGGGGGGTAAACTAAAGAATAAACAAAGTAAGAAAAAAAAAAACGTTGCCCGGATGTTTAAAGGTGTAAAAGAAAAAAAAAAAAATAGTTTGGGTCGGGAGGTGGGATTGAACCCGGAAGCCTTGATGCGGAGGTGGAAACTAAAGCCAACCACTTAACCATCTCAGCCACGAGTGAGAGAAATTTATTTGCGTGTTAAGTTAAGGCTTATAAAGAGAGTCAAAGAGGTTTGATTGACAGGTAGCCACTAAATGAGGTCATCGTGAGAGCATTATGATGATTTGGCAGTATTTTTGCTTCCCCAAGATGATGGTGGGGGGATAGCAGCTCCCCATTTAAAGGGGATTGTCCAAATCGAATAGCAATTGTCTGATATAAGGAGAAACTCCACATTGATCAAAGGCTAATTGCTTTCTGGACGTTTCAGCGCGAAAGCCGAGAACACAAACGGTTTGAATTTAGTTTTACTGTATTTATACTAAAAAGCCAAACAAACAGGCGACGGAGCGAAATAGCGCAAATCTTATAAAAGTCGATGTAAATAAATCTAGACGCGTAGATATTATTATTTAAACAGTATATAAAAAGTTCTAAAGCATAGTAATCCCCTCAAAAATGACGGCGAAAAAAGCCTTTGCGAGACATACATAAAATGATCACACACATTTTGCCTTTTATATATATACTAGCGAGGGGTACCCGGCATTGCCCGGGTGTTTGTAGGTGTGTGTGAAAAAAAACAGGTAGCCGTGAAAAAAAAAAAGAAGCTTTTATGACACACAGTTGGAAAATAGTAAAGTGTGAAACAAAAAAACAGGTGCTCGTTTTTGATTGACGTGACGGCGATAACTATTCAGCAGTCAGAATTTTGTGCGGGGACAGTTTTTAATGAGGTTAATAAATCGGTTTGTTTGTTTTCAAAAACCCGCTCCACCATCTGATATGACGAAGTCGACAAACGTTCACTGGCTCTGGGCCTGTTATTAGAGTCGAGTTTCGCTTTTTTTTTATACCGAAAACCGAATGTAACGCGTGCCGATGCGGGAAATGTGGAATAATTAATGCTTGAAAGTCAATAAAATTAAATAGACAGGCGAGCTCCGTGGTTAAGTGTGAGATATTACAATTTATAGATGATATAAAAAGTTTTAAGAAGTTGTGAACCGAGCAAGCGCTTCTCTGAAAGAAGCCTTTTGTGGACATCGAGGAAAAGCATACATACATGCACACATACATTTTCGCTTTTATATATATAGACTAGCGGGGGGGGGGATACCCGGCGTTGCCCGGGTGTTTGTAGGTGTGGGGGGTGTAATTAATAACCCTGCTTAAATATTATAAAAAAGACGATGTAAAAAAAAAAACCCAAAACCAAAATGGGGAAAAAATGGCATAAATAAACCTGTGTATGGGGGAGGGGTAAACTAAAGAATAAGTGAAGTAATAAAAAAAAAAACGTTGCCCGGGTGTTTAAAGGTGTAAAAGAAAAAAAAAATAGTTTTGGTCGGGAAGAGGGATTGAACCCGGAAGCCTTGACGCGGAGGTGGAGACCAAAGCCAACTACTTAACCGTCTCGACCACGAGTGAGAGTAATTGATTAGCATGTTAAGTTAAGGCTTATAAAAGACGTTTGATTGACAGGAAGACGCTAAATGAGGTCATCGAGGGATTGTTATTTTTAGTTTTTACTTCCCCCCAGATGTTGGTAGGAAGGGGGGGAAAGCAGTGCGAAAGCCGAGAACACAACATTTTAATTTAATTTAACTGTATTTATACTAAAATGCAGGACAAACAGGGGACAGAGCGAAATAGTGCGAATCTCATAAAAATCGACGTAAATAAATCTAGAGACGACCCGCGTTCCCAAATCCTAGATATTATGATATAGGACCTATATAAACAGTTTTAAGCGATAGTACCGACCCCGAGAGCGTGTGCGGAAGAAGCCTTTGCGAGACATACACGAAATGGTCACACACATTTTGCCTTTTATATATATATAGACTAGCGGGGGTACCCAGCGTTGCCCGGCTGTTTGGAGGTGTGTGTTGGGGGGGGGGGGGGTTAGATTAAAACAACCCTGTTAAAATAAAAAAACCTTGGCCGGTTGTTTGGAGGTGTAAAAGAAAAGAAATAGTTTTAGTATAAAGGTAGGCTTGAACCCCGAACGTTTGATGCGGAGGTGGAAAGGAAATGGAAAAAAAAAACCCTGCGACCTAACCATCTTGACCATGGGAACAGATGAATTGATAAGTGTTAAGTTGACGTTTATAAACCGAAATTAGCAGGTGCGACAACGTCAAGTTGCGAAAGCCAGTTTCTGTTTTCCCCGCTATGCGGCGATCAAACAATAAAAAAATCACAAAAAAAACTAACGTAAGGCAAAAAAACGATGAAAACAGAAAAAACGAACACTTGAAAAATCGCTTAAATAAGCCTGTTTCGATATTAAAATTTTAAAAATCGGTGGGTACCCGGGTGTTTTTGGGTGTCGCTAAGAATAAGCAAAGTTAAAAAAAAAAAAAAAGCAGAAAAACGAACGTTACGTGAAAAATGGCTTAAATAACACTGGTTCAATATTTAAATTTAAAAAATCGAAAAAAAACAAAAAAAACATCTCACACCACGATTTGAACCCAAAACGTTTAGATAATGAACCAAGGCCTTAACCAACTGAGCTAACGCGACGTACATGAAATTTGTTTGGTTTTTCAACTATTTAAAGTAAATCAGGTCACAACATCATCTGACGCATGCATAGAATCGGTCATTGTCACGAGAGGACCGTTTTTGTTGATCCCCCCCCCTGTCGAAACTTGTTGATTTTGGGGTGAAAAAGTTAACGTTTTTGGCCAATTTTTCGATATTTTTCGAGCAAAGGATGGAGCTTCGATGTGATACTGAGTTTGTGAATTTTCGTCGCATCTGTCGAAAGTTTTTAGCAGACATCCAAACATACACACATTTTCGCTTTTATATATATAGACTAGCGGGGGTACCTGGCGTTGCCCGGGTGTTTGTAAGTGTGTGTGGTGTTAAATAAAAAAAGAAACCGGGAAGGGGGGGGGGAAGGATCGAACCCGAAGCCGTGAGACGAAGTTTGTGAATAAAATCGGCCAGCCAGAATGAGTTAGTGAAAGATGTTTGAATTTATTTAAGTAAGAACCAAATTGACAGGTGCGCGCCCGGAAGTCGTCGAGCGTTACGATGACGACAACGACGTAGGTTTGTTTGTTATAAACGAAGTAAAAAAGAAAACAACGTTTTAATTAAGGTGGGGGGGGTGATCAAAACATCGAAAAAAAACACAAAGAAACTAACATAAGGCAAACGAACGATGAAAACAGAAAAAAACGAACACGTGAAAAATGGCTTAAATAAGCCGGTTTCGATATTAAAATTTTAAAAATCGGTGGGTATCCGGATGTTTTTGGGTGTGTGGTTGGGGGTGGATAAGCGAAGTAAAAAAAAAAAAAAACAGAAAAACAAACGTTACGTGAAAAATGGCTTCAATAACACTGGTTCAATATTTAAATTTAAAAAATCAAAAAAAAAAAAAGAAAGATATCTCACACCACGATTCGAACCCAAAACGTTTAGATAATGAACCAATGCGCTAATTAACTGACCTAACGCGACGTACATGAACTTTGTTCAGTTTTTCAACTATTCAAATCAGGTCATGACGTCATCTAGCGCATGCGTAGAACTGCTCGTCGTCACGAGAAGACCGTTTTTGTTGACCTCCCCCCCCTTGTCGAAAATTGTCGATTTTGAGGTGAACGTTTTTAGCCAATTTTTCGATATTTTTCGAGCGAAGGACGGGGCTTCGATATGATACCAAGTTTGTGATTTGTTATTCTTCGGATAGAGGAATTTTTAATGTCTATGTATCATTAGCTTTTTTGAGCAAATGAATATTTTACCTACCCTAGTACGGGTATTACACGTATCAAATAATTGTACCTTATCTAGGATAATTAATTTATACCATATATATGAAATAATGTTTCCTTTCCGGGGATGGGTAATATACAACATATATTTAAAATAATTTTACCTACCCTCGGACGGGTAATTAAAATACATACATGAAACAATTTCACATACTATCGGCAGGTATTGTACAACATGTTAAATAATTTCTTTTGCCACCAAAGCTACCATCATTTTAAGAAAACTGAAACAGTTTTTAGAAAGTAGCTCGGGACCGTATAAGCAATGAGAAAATTGAATTTGATTTTGAATATATTTGTAATTCTTAGGAGAGATAAATTTTTAATGTCTATGTATCATTTGCTATTTTGAGCAAAAGAATATTTTACCTAGCTAGGATGGGTATTAGACGTATGAAATAATTGTATCTTACCTAGGGTAGATAATTTACAGCATGTATATGAAATAATTTTACCTTTGCAAGGACGGTGAATATACAACACATTTTTAAAATAATTTTACCTTTGCAAGGACGGTGAATATACAACACATTTAAATAATTTTACCTACACTAAGACGGGTAATTTAAATAGATATATTAAACAATTTCACAAACTTTTTTTTACCCCAAAACAGACATTACGTTCTTCAACTTAACCCCAGAAAGAAAACTCAAGATTACGTTTAAAATTAACATAATCATACTTCTTTCTACCCACTACTACAACCATCATATCATTCCCGTATGATTACATAAAACATTTTAACAAATATAGATCACCCCCTATAGAAACTGACCTAGGAAACTTTCATAGAAAACCAACAATACATATGTATTAATCTAATTGTGAGATCATTAACTGTTTAAGCAATATCTGGAATCGACTTCATAAATGAAGTAATTTTGAGATAGAAAATTGTTTAAGCCATTTCCGGTACAAACTTTATATTTCACCACCCTCATTTAATCCCGGGCGACGCTGATTATTCTGCTAATATATATTTGTCCCTATCTTATTCAATCCTGGACAACGCCAGGAATTTTGCTAATATATATTTCCATCAATCTCCTTCAATCCCGGGCGACGCCGGGGATATTGCACATAGATTATCTCACGTATCTCATGCAAGCTTGAGTAATGCCGAATATTCTGCTTTTGTATAAATGCAGCTATCTAATACAATCCCGGTGGACGCCAAGTATTTGTCTATTCTGTATTTGTACCTATATCATTTAATCCCAGGCGATGCCAGGTATTCTGTTAGTATTTATCTGCACCTGCATTATTAAATCCTATATATTTCCACCTATCTCATCCAATCCCAAGCAATGCCAGGTATTTTGCTAATATATATTCTAACCTATTTCATTCGATCCCGGGCAACGCCAGATGTTCTGCTAGTATATATCTCAATCAATCCAATGAAATCCTGAGCGATGCAAGGTATTCTGTTAGTATATATTTCAATCAATCTAATTCAATCCAAGGCAATGCCAGGTATTCTGCTAATATATATTTGCATCTATCTCATTGGATCCCAGGCGCCCGTGTATTCTGCTTGCATGTATCTCATTCAATCCCGGAGGATTCCGGGTAATCTGTAAGTATATATGTAGACGTATGTCGTTGAATCCCATAATTCTTGGATATGTTACACATTTCCACCATCATTTTTCATAATTAAACCCACATATATTCCCACTCTTATTAAAATAATAATTTTGATACATTTCACATGTAATCATTTTTCATAATTCTTGGATATGTTACTAATTTTTAAAATTATTTTCACGATTGAATTCACATAATCCCCCCTCGTACTAAATATTTTGGATACATTGTCTGGGCTGTTTATTTTATGACAAACACACCAATAAAATAAATCACATTTCATCATTTTTCATATTCTTGGATATGTTACTAATTTCGACAATAATTTTTAATGATTTAACCAACATAATCGCGCCTCTCTTACTAAAATATCAACCTTGAGACATTGTCTGGCTGGTGATTTCATTACACACACACCAATCAAATAACTCACATTTAATCATTTTTCATAATTCTTGGATACGTTACTAATTTCAACAATACTTTTTCTTGATTTAACCCAAAGTATAGCTCTGCTCTTAATAAAGTAATAACTTTGATACAAAATCTGGGCTGTTTATTTCATTACGAACACACCAATCAAATAACACAAATTTCATAATTTTTCGTAATTATTGGATATGTTACTAATTTCCACAATCATTTTTATGATTTAACCCACATAATACACCCCCTCTTTCTAAAATAATAAATTTGAGACTTTATCTGGGCTGTTTATTTCATTATAACACACAAATCAAAAAACTTTTATTTCATCACTTTTCATAATTCTTTAATATGTTACTAATTTCGACAATCACTTTTCATGATTTAACCCACAAAATCCCCTTCCACTTACAAAAAAAAAAATAATTTTGAGACGTTATCTGGCTGGTTATTTCATTCCATATACACCAATCTAATAACTCATATTTCACCGTTTTTATAATTCTTGGATATCTTACTAATTTCGACAATCATTTTTCTTTATTTAACCCAAATAACCCCCTCCCTCTTACAAAAATCATAACTTTGAGGCATTGTGTGGCTGGTATGTCTCATTACAAACACACCAATCAAATAACTCACATTTCATCAAATTATATAATTCTTGGATATGTTACTAATTCCTACAATTATTTTTCTGGATTAAACCCACATAATCCCCTTCCTCTTACTAAACTAATAACTTTGAGACACTGTCTCGGCTGGTTATTTCATTACAAACACACAAATAAGATAAATTACATTTCAGCATTTTTCATAATTCTTTGATATGTTAATAATTCGACCATCATTTTTCATGATGTAACCCACATAATCCCATTCCTCTTACTAAAATAATACATTTGAGACATTGTCTGGGCTGGTAATTTCATTACAAACAAACCAATCACATAACTCACATTTTATTCTTTTTCACTTTTCTTGGATATGTTACTAATTTCTACAAGCATTCTTAATGATGTAACCCACATAATCGAGCCCTCTTACTAAAATATTAACTTTAAGACTATATCTGTGCTGTTCATTTCATTATAAACACACCAATCCAATAACTTACAATGAATCACTTTTCATAATTCTTGGATATGTTTTTATATAATTTAACCCACATAATATCCTTTCCTTTTGCTAAAATAATTACTTTGTGACATTGTCTGGCGTGTTATTTTATTACAAACACACCAACAAATAACTCGCTTTTCATCATTTTCCATAATTCTTGGATATGTTACTAATTTGAACAATAAATTTTCATGATTTTCCGACATAATCGCACCATCTTCCTTCCTATATGGGGTATTCTGTTAGCACAAATATCCACCTATCTGATCCAATCCCACGTATTCTCCTAGGAAACATCCCACCTATTTCATCCAATCCCAGGCAACGGGTATTTTGCTAGTACATATATCCACCTTTCTTATACAATCCCCAACAACGCTGGGTATTATGCTAGTACAAAATATCCAGCTATGAAGCCATATCCAAGAGCATTCACTGGCATAATATTACAATGATTGTATATTAATCTAATGGTATTCGACAATGAGGCTACATCCAAGGGAGGTCACTTGCATATTATAACAATGATTGTATATTAATCTAATGGTATTCGAAAATGAAACTACATCCAAAGGAGGCCACTTGCGTAATTTAAAAAAGTTACATCAAAGGGAGGTAACTTGCATATTATAACAATGACTGTATATTAATCTAATGGTATTCGACAATGAAGCTACATCCAAGGGAGGTAACTTGCATATTCTAACAATGATTGTATATAATTCTAACGGTATTCGACAACAAAGCTACATCCAAAGGAGGTCACTTGCATATTGAACCAATGATTGTATATAATTCTAATGGTGTTCGAAAAGAAAGCTAATCCCAAAGGATGTCACTGGCATATTATAACAATGATTGTTTATTATTCTAATAGTATTCAACAATAAAGCTACATCGAAGGGAGGTAACTTGCATATTATAACAATGATTGTATATTATTCTAATGGTATTCAACAATGAAGCTACATCCCAGAGAGGTTACTTGCATATTGAACCAATGATTGTATATAATTCTAATGGAATCTGACAGTGAAGCTACATCCAAGGGAGGTCACTTGCATATTATAACAATGATTGTATATTATTCTAATGGTATTCGACAATGAAGCTACATCCAAGGGAGGTCACTTACATATTATAACAATCTAGTGATTAGTGATCTGCATCAATCATTCCTAATCCCAAATAGTACCCCATAACAATTATTGTTTATTATTCTAAGAGAATTCGACAATGAAATTACATTCAAAGGAGGTCACTTGCATATTATAACAATGATTGTATATTATTCTAATGGAATCTGAAAGTGAAGCTACATCCGAAGGAGGTCACTCACATATTATAACAATGATTGCATATTAATCTAATGGTACTCGAGAATTAAGTTACATGCAAGGGAGGTCACTTGCATATTATGAAAATAATTGTATATTTATGTAATGGAATTCTAGAATGAAGCTACACTCAATGGAGGTCACTTACATATTATGACAATAATTGTATATTAATCTAATGGTATTCAACAATGAAGCTACACTCAATGGAGGTCACTTGCATATTACACCAATGATTTTATACTATTCTAATCGAATCAGACAATGAAACTACATCCAAGGGAGGTCAATTTCATATTATGACAATGATTATATATTATTCTAATGGAATTCGACAATTACGATACATCCAAGGGAGGTCCCTTGCATATTGTAACAATGATTGTATAGTAATCTTATGGAATTCGACAATGAGGCTACACCCAAGGGAGGTCACTTGCATATTATAACAATGTCTGTATATTAATCTAATGGAATTCGACAATTAAGCTACACCCAAGGGAGGTCACTTGCATATTATAATGATTGCATATTATTCTAATAAATTTTTACAATTAAGCTACATTCAAGGGAGGTAACTTCCATATTATGACACTGATCGTATATTAATCTAATGGTATCCCACAACAAAGCTATATCCAAGGGAGGTCACTTACGTATTATGACAATGATTGTATAATATTCTAATTGTATTTGACAATGAACCTACATCTAAGGGTGGTCACTTGCATATTATAACAATGATTGTATATTAATCTAATGGAATTCGACAATGAAGCTACACACAAGGGAGGTCACTCGCATATCATGAAAATGATTTATATTAATCTAATGAAATTCGACAATGAAGCTACACCCAAGGGGGGGGGTCACTTGCATATTACACCATGATTTTATATTAATCTGATGGAATTCGTCAATGAAGTTACACCCAAGGGAGGTTACTTGCATATTATAACGATGATTGTATATCAATCTAATAGTATTCGACAATGAAGCTACACTCAAGGGAGTTGGTCAAGATCAAAGTGTAGTATCTGATCTTCAGATGCTGCACTTCATTTTCTTGTTCTCTTTCGGTGGAGGAGAAATCCTTCACGACTGAGACAATTTTTATTTTTGTACCTTTTCTCCACGTTAAAAAACGACCCTGGATTCTAACTCTGTCCCGTGGGGAGGCATAGTAAATAGGTACACTCAAGGGAGGTCACTTGCATATAATAACAATGATTGTATATTAATCTAATTGCATATTATAACGATGATTGTATATTAATCTAATAGCATTCGACAATGAAGCTACATCCAAGGGAGGTCCCTTGCATATTGTAACCATGATTGTATATTAATATAATGGTATTTGACAATGAAGCTACATCCAAGGGAGGTCACTTACATATTAAATTTTGTGATGTTTGGAATATGACATCATATCTCTATGTAGTATACGATAAATATATATTTTGCATCCTTTTCTTGGCTTTTTGGCTAAGATGAAAGTGTAGTATCTGTTCATAGAATTCTTGCGGTCTAATCTACCCCCTCTCCCCCTAAGAAAATACGGAGGAAGTCATGCTTTGCATGTCAAGCTTTAGAGAAACAAACGTCACTCGAAAATAAGGATGGCTTTCTAAATAATTTTAGTTCAGATGTGATTTTTGGAATATGACATCTTGTCTCAATTTAGTATTCGATAAATATAAATTATGCATCTTTTTATAATAGAAGATAATGGTCGGTAGAAAATCAAGCTGTTACTTGGTCTTTTGGCTAAGATCAAAGTGTAGGTATCTGTTCTTAGAATTCAAATGGTTTCATCTTTTGTCCCTGCCCCTCCAAGAAAATAAAGGGGAGATTATACCTGGGATCTCAAGCTGTAGAGAAACAAACATTACTCGAAAATAAGGAGGATTTATGCCTGGGATGTGACCAAAGAGGCTTGCCTTTTTTCTATTGTTCTTGGCCTTTGGGCCGGGATCAAAGTGTAGTATCTGTTCTGCAGATGTTGCACTTAAGATAATTTGTACCAGTCAATGGAGGGGAAACCCTCTATAGTAGGACAATTATTATTTTTGGTAAACAGAGTGCCCCCTTTTTCCCTACTTTCATGGGAGCTGGTTTTCAACCTACATTAAAAACGGCCTTGTGCCTAATTTGCTTTGGTGGGGAAGCAAATCAATGCAGTAAGTATTAAGGTGTAGTGAAACAAACGCTGATTAACTCATATTATGCCTCCCACCTTCCTCCCTCTAAATAGAATTAGTTTATAGTGTTACTAATATAAAAAAGAAAATGGACGTTTTCTTTTTTTTTTTTTTTTTTTTATTGTTGTAAAAACAGGCATCGGTCATCTCTGTAAATATTTTTAAGCGTAATTTTTTTTTTTTATTTACTTATCATTTTTGCTTCTGAAATGTTTAGCGAAAGAAATGTAACACCGATTATACAAGCTAATTCAAGCGACCTCGTCCGTCAACCCCCAACCCAGTTTAACAGAGGTAGGAGGTCATGTATTAATAATACAAAAAAGAAAATGGCTGTTTATTTTTTAGCGTAAAGTTAAAGATCGGTCTTGTGAATATTTTTAAGCTTAATTTTTTTTCCCCTTATCATTTTTTCTTGACATTTTTCGTTATACTCTCGTATATTTACTATTTTTAACCCGTTAGTCATGTTGAAACATTTTCATAACGTGTAAGATAATATGATAATTTGTACGATACTGACAGTTAATCTTTTTATTTGTGCGATATTAGCAGTCTACAAACGTCGCAATTACAGCTTGCTGATGTCGAGATCACGTGACATGACTCAGCGGTTTTTAAATACAGGGTGAAGCAAATAAATAGGGCCCCGTGTACACTTTATGTGGGAGAGTTGGGGCCCATTATTTTTTGGTACTTTTTAGAATCGATTTAATATTATGTAATATTTAACGTTAAAATGTCACTTAAATGCCCCCCCCTGAAGAAAAACGGTCAGCTGACCCACTTCTAGTGGTCCTTTTGGGCAAAATTTCGATATTTGTCGTCTGGAGGGTCGAGCTTCAATCTGATACCAAGTTTGTTAATTTTTGTTCTGTCGAAAGTTTTTAGCAGACATTCAATCACACACATTTTGCCTGTTATATATTAGACTAGCGGGGGTACCCGACGTTGCCCGGGTGTTTGGAGGTGTGTGTGTAGGGGGGGGGTAAAGAACTTCTTAAAAAATCGGAAAAACCCAAACAAAAAAAAAACAGTCAACGAACATAAAACTTTTCTGAAAAAAATCAGAAAAACAAACCCCCTCCCCCAAAAAATGGACAGCGTTGCCCGGGTATTTGGAGGTGTGTATGTAAGGAGGGGGGCGGGCAAAGAATAAGTGACTTAATAACCCTGTTTAAACTTTTTTAAAAAATCGGAAAAAACAAAACAAATAAAACAGCGAACGGACGTAAAACTTCTTTAAAACAATCGGATAAACAAAAACCCAAAAACAGGTAAAAAAACAAAAACAAAAAGAAAAGCGAAAAAAAATGGTGTAAATAACCTCGTTTCAATATTAAATGTTTAAAAATTGAGAAAAAAGTATATCTGATAACTGGGATCGAACCTGAAATCTTTAGATAACGATGCTGTCACTTAACCTATTGCGCTACAAACGTGTGGATGAAAGTAGGTCGGTTTTTATAACATTTAAAACAAATTCAATGTACAACGTCTTTTGCGCATAATGACGCATGCATAAAGCAATCTTGTCATGAAGATACCATATTTTTTCACCCCTCCTTGTAAAAAAGAGAGCCGTTAAGGATGAAGGAATGAATGTTTTTGCCCAATTTTTCGATATTTGTCGTCCAAGATGTGGAGCTTCAAAATGATACTGAACTCGTGAAAATCCGTGGCCCGTGTCGAAAGTTTTTGCGAGACATACAAACATACACACATTTTCGCTTTTATACATATATAGACTAGCGGGGCTACCCGGCGTTGCTCGAGACCATATAAACAATGAGAAAATTGAGGTTGATTTTTAACATATTTGTTATTCTTCGGATAGAGGAATTTTTAATGTCTATGTATCATTAGCTTTTTCGAGCAAATGAATATTTTACCTACTCTAGGACGGGTATTACACGTATCAAATAATTGTACCTTATCTAGGATAAGTAATTTATACCAAATATATGAAATAATGTTTCCTTTGCGGGGATGGGTAATATACAACACATATTTAAAATAATTTTACCTACCCTCGGACGGGTAATTAAAATACATACAAGAAACAATTTCACATACTATCGGCAGGTATTGTACAACATGTTAAATAATTTCTCTTGCCACCAAAGCTACCATCATTTTAAGAAAACTGAAACAGTTTTTAGAAAGTAGCTCGGGACCGTATAAGCAATGAGAAAATTGAATTTGATTTTGAATATATTTGTAATTCTTAGGAGAGATAAATTTTTAATGTCTATGTATCATTTGCTATTTTGAGCAAAAGAATATTTTACCTAGCTAGGACGGGTATTAGACGTATGAAATAATTGTATCTTACCTAGGGTAGATAATTTACAGCATGTATATGAAATAATTTTACCTTTGCAAGGACGGTGCAGCTATCTAATACAATCCCGGGCGATGCCAAGTATTCGTCTATTCTGTATTTGTACCTATATCATTTAATCCCAGGCGATGCCAGGTATTCTGTTAGTATTTATCTGCACCTGCATCATTAAATCCTATATATTTCCACCAATCTCATTCAATACGGGGCGATGCAGGGTAGTCTGCTAATATATATTTCCACCTATCTCATCCAATCCCATCAATGCCAGGTATTTTGCTAATATATATTCTAACCTATTTCATTGGATCCTGGGCAACGCCGAATGTTCTGCTAGTATATATCTCAATCAATCCAATGAAATCCTGGGTGATGTAAGGTATTCTGTTAGTATATATTTCAATCAATCTAATTCAATCCAAGGCAATGCCAGGTATTCTGCTAATATATATTTGCATCTATCTCATTGGATCCCAGGCGCCCGTGTATTCTGCTTGCATGTATCTCATTCAATCCCGGAGGATTCCGGGTAATCTGTAAGTATATATGTAGACGTATGTCGTTGAATCCCATAATTCTTGGATATGTTACAAATCTCCACAATCATTTTTCATAATTCTTGGGTATGTTATTAATGTCGACAGTAATTTTTCATAAAATAACCCACATAATCCTCCTCCCCTTACTAAAGTAATAACTTTGAGACACTGTCTGGCTGGTTATTTCATTACAAACACACCAATCAAATAACTCACATTTCAACATTTTTCATAATTCTTAGATATGTTACTAATGTCGACAGTAATTTTTCATAAAATAACCCACATAATCCTCCTCCCCTTACTAAAGTAATAACTTTGAGACACTGTCTGGCTGGTTATTTCATTACACACACACCAATCAAATAACTCATATTTCACCATTTTCATAATTCTTGGATATGTTACTTATTTCAACAATACTTTTTCTTGAGTTAACCCACAGTATAGCCCTGCTCTTAATAAAATAATAACTTTCATACATTTTTTTTTTTTTTAAATTCAATTTTCACCCCAAACAAGGCACAGTGTCACTTTGGAGCAGGGGGCTACTATTAGGGACTTAATTAGCGGGGTCATTATGAAGGGAGATGAGTAGAAAGATGTTTGTTAACATTACACTTGAACTTCTGCATATCATTGCAGTTGGGAAAGCAGAATCCCGGAAGGGAGTTCCAAAGACCCGCAGTTCTGGGGAAGAAACTATTGGAGTAAAAGGCTTTCTTGCACCTAGGGATCTCTTCTGTAAAGGGATGAGACTTAGTAGCTTGTCGGGTTTGTCGGGGGGGGGGGGTAGTTACGTCGGGGAGGTATAAGTGTTTGCAGTTCGTCAGAGCATTCACCATTAAAGTATTTGTAGAACAGGCAGAGGGATGCAACATCTCGTCGATGGGACAGAGGCTGAAGCCTAGATGACAGTTCAGGACCTATCAGGTTGGCGACTCTCTTTTGAACCCTGTCCAGGAGCGAGAGACAAGCAGCAGATGCACCAGCCCAGATGTGACAACAGTACTCCATACATGGGCGAATGGTTGCCTTATAGAGGTATAGGATACTGTCAGGCGTAGGTAGTTTTCTAACACGGTAGAGGGAGCCAACCTTCCTCGCAGCAGCCTTGGCAATGCTCTCAATGTATCTATTCCAGTTCATATTCCCTGTAAACGTTAGGCCGAGGAGTTTAAAAGAAGTACTTTCAGGCAATGTGTTCTTGGCCATTGCTATTGGTGGTAGAGAAGGTTTCTTGTAGTTATTGAAGGAAACAAGCTTACTCTTAGCAGCATTGAATGTGACCAACCATTTTTGTCCCCATTCCACTACAGATTGGAGGTCATCCTCTAGTGTTTCTGCCATTTCCTTGGATATGTGTTCATTTGTTTTCCCCTCATATCTGTTATAGAGAGTGGTGTCATCGGCAAATATACCCATCTCCGAAACAATTTTATCAGGGAGGTCATTTATGAATATCAGGAATAATAGAGGTCCAAGGATAGACCCCTGAGGTACTCCCGCATTTATGTCATATTGTTTGGATGTACGACCGTCGAGGACAACTTTGATTTTTCTATTACTTAAGGATTTAATTACATTATGAATTCTTCCAGTGATTCCATATGATCTAATTTTCCTTAGAAGACCATCGTACCATACTCTGTCAAAAGCCTTGATATATCAAGGGCCACCGCTCTACCCTCCCCTGTTTTATCCAATGAACGGTATATACGTTCAGAAACTACAGTTAAGATATCTGCTGTTGAACAGGCTTGCCTGAATCCATATTGTTTGTCAGTCAGGAGTTTAGCAGCTGTTAGGTGCTGGACTAGGGCTTGATTAACTAAGGACTCAAATATTTTGGCGAAAAGCGGGAGGAGGCTAATGGGGCGATAATTTAGTGGGTCAGTTCTTTCACCAGAATTCTTGAAGACTGGTACCACAGAGGCGGTTTTCCAGCAGTTGGGAAAACAAGATTCGTTAAGGCATTTATTGTAAAGTTTGGACAGAACTGGAGCAACCTCGGCAGAGCATTTTTTTAATAGCACAGCCGGGATGAGATCTGGTCCACATACTTTTGAGGTGTCTAGGTTTTTTATAATAGCATGTACCTGAGAAGGGGTGATTTTCAAATCGTCTAGTGTGGCATCTGTTTGCAGAGGAAAATCAGGGAGTGAGTGGTGTACCGAGTTCAGTGTGGAGTTTGAGGCAAACCGACTGGCAAGCAGATTAACCTTGTCAGTTGCCGTGCAAGCAACCTCATGATTGTTTGATAGTGGAGGAATAGTTGACTGTCCATTATTTACTACGCTGTTGTAGATTTTCCAAAAATCCCGGGTTCCTAATTTCTGTGCATCGATGCGTTTTCTGGTGGTTTCAGAGTAATCTGTCTTAGCTGTCTCTATCACTCTCTTACAATTATTTCTAGCTTCTATAATCTTCTGTTTATTTGAGCTGGACTTATGTCGGTTGAATCTGCGGAACGCATGCTGCCTTTGACAAATAGCAGCTGCACAAGCAGAAGTAAACCATTGGGGAGAGTGGGGCTTGCTATAGAATTTCCGTGCGGGAACATGTGCTTCAATTGCAGTTTTGAACCATTCAGTGGTCTCATTTGCACACTGTTCCGCTGGAAGAGTAAAGATATTTTGCCATGGGGCATCTCTGATGAGCTCCCTGATGGCTTCCCAATCAACCTTTTTGTAATACCTCGTTGTTTTGAGTAGTGGGTCTTCAGTTTTAGGGCAAGAATTTAGGCTGATTTCTACCATTATCACAGCGTGATCAGCATTCCCGAGTGGGCTGTGGGCATTTGTTGTACAGTCATTGGGAACCGTTGTCAGAAAGAGATCTAGAAGTGAGGCATGTTGATCTTGCTGGTCTGGGAAACGTGTCGGAAATGTAACCAACTGAGATAGGGAATGGGATATAGAGAAGCTATGTGTTGCGTTACCAGCCTACGTCTGTGTGATTAGAGAATTTTAGCCAGTTACTGTGGTGGACATTGAAGTCACCAAATAGATGTATTTGTGCGCTAGTATCGAGGGAGAGTGCTATATCTATGCTGTCTGAGACTTTGTTTATTAGGGTACAGTCTTGGTTTGAGGGAGAGTGGTAGAGAAAATACAAGTCGCTAATATTGTGTTGCATATTTAGTCTGAAGCACATGAAGGCCTGGTCCTCTGATTCTAGTTTTATTTCTCTAGTCAGGGGGAGGGTGTTACGAATATAGACTCCAAGTCCATGCATATTTCGGTCCGAGTCCTTACGGTAGAGTGGGAGATAACCAGGCATGTTAAAGTGGTTAGAGGGAATGGAGGAGTGAAGGTTAGTTTCACTTAATGCTAAGATATCCGGGGTGTTTACAAGGAGAAATGACTCAACACCATCTAAGTTAGTTCTAAGCCCACGGATATTAGTAAATGCAAGCCTCAAGGGAGGAGGCAGGTTGGTTTTCTTTGAGTTTGGTCCTGGTTTAAATGTAACTTTTGCTTGAGCTGTCATTTCATTTTAGTTTATTTAAAAGTTTCAGTTAGGGTGAGTGAGTGAGGGGGTGCTGGACAAGTAGTTGTGCAGAATACCAGACATGCAATACAAGTAGACCATCAGCTGTCCTCACCCACAGGATTTAACATAACCTGAGCTGTCTATTTCATTATGAACACACCAATCAAATAACACAAATTTCATAATTTTTCGTAATTATTGGATATGTTACTAATTTCCACAATCATTTTTTTATGATTTAACCGACATAATATAGCCCTTCTTTCTAAAATAATAAATTTGAGACTTTATCTGAGCTGTTTGTTTATATATAACACACAAATCAAAAAAACTTTCATTTTATCACTTTTCATAATTCTTGAATATGTTACTAATTTCGACAATCATTTTTCATGATTAAACCCACAAAATCCCCTTCCACTTACAAAAAAAATAAACTTTGAGACGTTATCTGGTTGGTTATTTCATTCCATACACACCAATAAAATAAATTACATTTCATCATTTTTCATAATTCTTGGATATGTTAATAATTTCAACAATCATTTTTCATGATTTAACCCACATAATCCCCTTCCTCTTACTAAATTAATAACTTTGCTACATCGATCTATATAAAGCATTTTGTATTCCCAAGTAGTCATCTATCTGATAATGACCAGACTCCATGTTGCTTAACTTTAGTGATCTGCATAAATCATTTGGTAATCCCAAGTAGTCACCCATCTTTGAATGACCAAACTCATTATTGCTTAACTTTGGTGATCTACATAAAGACTTTTGTATTCCCAAGTAGTCACCCATTTGTTAATGACAAAGACAATGTTGCTTAACTTTGATTATCTACATAAAGCATTTGGTATTCCCAAGTAGTCATCCATTTGTTAATGACAAAGACAATGTTGCTTAACTTTGGTGATCTACATAAAGCATTTTGTATTACCCAGTAGTTACCCATCCAATAATGACAAAGAAAAACTTTGTTGATCTATATAAAGCATTTTGCATTCCCAAGTAGTTACCCATCTGATTATGACCAGACTCCATGTTGTTTGTTGATCTACATAAAGCAATGGGTATTTCCAAGTAGTAACTCATCTGATAATGACCAAGCTACATGTTGCTTAACTTTGGTGATATACATAAAGCATTTTGTATTCCCAAGTAGTCACCCATCTAATAAGGACATGGCTATATGTTGCTTCACTTTAGGTATATACATAAATCATTTGGTATTTCCAAGTAGTCACCCATCCGATAATGACCAAGACAATGTTGCTTAACTTTGGTGATCTATACAAAGCATTTTGTATTCCCAAGTTTTCACCCATTTGTTAATGACCAAGAATATGTTGCTTAACTTGATGGTCTGCATAAAGCACTTGGTATTCCCAAGTAGTAACCCATCTGATAATGACCAAGACAATGTTGCTTAACTATGATGATCTACATGAAGCATTCACAAGTAGTCACCAATCCGATAATGACCAAGACAATGTTGCTTAACTTTGGTTATCTACATTAAGCATTTGGTATTCCCAAGTAGACACCAATCTGATAATGACCAAAACAATGTTGCTTAACTTTGGTGATATACAAAAAGCATTTGGTATTCCCAAATAGTCACCTATCTGATAACGACAAATACAATGTTGCTGAACTTTGATGAACTGCATAAAGCATTTGGTATTTCCAAATAGTCACTCACATGATAATGACCAAGACAATGTTGCTTTACTTTGGTTATCTACATAAAGCATTTTGCATTTCCAAGTAGTCACCCATATGTTAATGACCAAGACAATGTTGCTTAATAGAGATCTATCAAACCATTTAGTATTCCCAAGTAGTCACCCATCTGATAATGACCAAGACTATGTTTCTTAACTTTGGTGATCTACATAAAGCATTTGGTATTCCCAAGTAGTAACCCACCTTCAAAATTGTCAAATCGGACCTATACTGCACAAGCACCTTCAAAATTTTGCAAACCAGACCTATATTGTACAAGAACCTTGAAATTTTTCAAATCGGATCTATACAGCACAAGCACCTTCAAAAGTGTCAAATCGGACCTATACTGCACAAGCACCTTAAAAATTTTTCAAATCGGACCTATACTGTACAAGCACCTTCAAAATTTTGCACATCAGACCTATACTGCCCAAGCACCTTCAAAACTTTTCAAATCGGACCTATACTGCACAAGTACCTTCAAGATTTTTCAAATTGGACATATACTGCACAAGATTGTTAAATAGGACCTATACTGAACAATCATGTCAAAATTTTCAAATTGGAGATATACTGCACAAGCACCTTCAACATTTTTCAAGTCGGACCTATACTGCACAAGCACCTTAATAAGTTGTAAAATCGGACCTATACTGCACAAGCACCTTAAAAATTTTGCAAATCCGACTTATACAGCACAAGCACCTTAAAACTTTTCAAATCGAACCTATACTGCACAAGCACCTTCAAAATTTTGCAAATCAGACTTATACTGCACAAGCACTTTCAAAATTCTCAAATCGGACCTATACTGCACAAGCACATTCAAATTTTTCAAATCGGACCTATACTGCATTAGCACATTCAAAAGTGTCAAACGGGACCTATACTGCACAAGCACCTTCAAAATTTTCAAATTGGCCTATAATGCGCAAGCAACTTCCAAATTCTCAAATCGGACCTATAATGCATGTATTTTCACCATCAAAATTTTTCAAATCGGACCTATAATGCACAAGCACTTTCAAAATTGTTAAATCGGACCTATACTGCACAAGCACCTTCAAAATTGTTGAATCAGACCTATACTTCACCTATGTTATACAATCCCAGGCGACACATGGTATTCTGCTAGTACATATCCAACTATGTCATACAATCCCGGGCGACGCCGGCTGTTCTGCTAGTGCATATGCATCTACTTCATCTAATCCTGGGCTATGCCGGGTATTTTGCTAGTACATATATCAACCAATTTGTTCTACTCCCAGGCGACGCCAAGTGTTCTGCTAGGAAAAATTCCATGAATTTTATTTAATCCCAGGCTGTGATGTTTGGAAGAGGACATCTTGTCTTAATTTAATATACGAAAAATATATAATACGCATCTTTTTTTTACTTGGTCTTTTAGCTAAGATCAAAGTGTAGTATCTGTTCTTAGAATTAAAGCGTAATTTTTTTATTTACTTATCATTTTTGCTTATTATTTGTGGTTTAAGTCTCGGATTTTACTATTTTTAACCTGGTAACGTTTTCATAATGTATAAGTTCATAGTTTAAGTTGTATGAGTGTTGCATTTTTTACCAATAACAATGCAATGTTTTTATATACAGATCGCCATTACAGCTTGCTGACGTCAAGATCACGTGACATGACTTAGCAGTTTTTGAATACAGGGTGACGCAAAAAAAACAAAAAAAAACGTCCCCGTGTACACTTTATGTGATAGAGTTGGGGCCGTTTTTTTGGGGGGTACTTATAAATCGATTTAAAAATACGTAATGTTTAACGTTAAAATGTCAGTTTTTGGGGAGCTGAACCACTCCTAGTGGTCCTTTTGGGCCAATTTTTCGATATTTGTCATCCGGAGGGTGGAGCTTTAATATGATACCAAGTTTGTTCATTTTTGTTCTGTTTGTTGAAAGTTTTTAGCGGACACACACACAAACATTTTGCCTTTTATATATTAGACTAGCGGGGGGGGGTACCTGGCGGGTGTTTAGAGGTGTGTGTGCTTGAGCGGTGGTGGGGGGTAACCAAAACACAAAAAACACAAGAATAAGTGAAGTAAAAACTTTAAAAAATCGAAAAAAAAAACACAAAAAAAACTACCGTAAGGCAAACGGTGGCGGGGGGGGGGTAATCAAAACAAAAATAAGCGAAGTAAATATATTTAAATATTAAATAAAAATTAAATATTATATAAAAAAAAGTTAAAACTTGAAAAAAAACGAAAAAACTAACGTAAGGCAAATGAACGATGTTAAATGTAAAGATCGGAAAAGCAAAAACAAAAAAGAAAACAGAAAAACGAACGTTAAAACTTCTTTAAAAAATCTGAAAAATAAAAATTAAAAAAAAAAAACATGTGAAAGATGGCTTAAATAAACCTGTTTTAATATTAAAATTTTAAAAATCGGTGGGTACCCGGCGTTGCCTGGGTGATTTTGGGTGAGTGTGATCGGTTAGGGGGTGTTAATGAAAAACACAAGAATAAGCGAAGTAAAAAAAACACAGAAAAACGAACGTTATGTGAAAAATGGCTTAAATAACCCTGCTTCAATATTAAAATTTAAAAAATCGACAAAAAAAGGAAAAAGACATCTCACACTACGATTCGAACCCAAAACCTTTAGATAATGACCCAGCGCTCTAACCAACTCACCTAAGACAACGTACACGAAATTAGGTCATTTTTTAAAAATCTTTAAACTAAATCAGGTTACGACGTCATATGACGCATGCGTAGAAGCGACCTCGCCATGAGAGGACGGTTTCTGCTGACCCCCCCCCCCCCTGTAGGAAGTGCTAATTTCAGGGTGAAAAATTAACGTTTTCGACCAGTTTTTCGATATTTGTCGGGCGAAGGATGGGGCTGTCATATGAGACTAAATTTGTGAATTTTTCTCTTGTCTGTCGAAAGTTTTTGCGAGACATACAAACACTCATACATGCATACATAAATTTTTGCTTTTATATATAAGACTAGCCGGCTACCCGGCGTTGCTCAGGACCATATAAACAATGAGAAAATTGAAGTTGATTTTGAACATATTTGTTATTCTTCGGATAGAGGAATTTTTAATGTATCATTAGCTTTTTCGAGGAAATGAATATTTTACCTACCCTAGGACGGGTATTACATGTATCAAATAATTGTACCTTATCTAGGAAAAGTAATTTATACCATATATATGAAATATTGTTTACTTTGCGGGGATGGGTAATATACAACACATATTTAAAATAATTTTACCTACCCTCGGACGAGTAATTAAAATACATGCATGAAACAATTTCACATACTATCGGCAGGTATTGTACAACATGTTAAATAATTTCTCTTACCACCAAGGCTACCATCATTTTAAGAAAACTGAAAAAGTTTTTAGAAAGTAGCTCGGGACCGTATAAACAATGAGAAAATTGAATTTGATTTTGAATATATTTGTAATTCTTAGGAGTGATAAATTTTTAATGTCTATGTATCATTTGCTATTTCAAGCAAAAGAATATTTTACCTAGCTAGGACGGGTATTACACGTATGAAATAATTGTATCTTACCTAGGGTAGATAATTTACAGCATGTATATGAAATAATTTTACCTTTGCAAGGACGGTGAATATACAACACATATTTAAAATAATTTTACCTACACTAAGACGGGTAATTTAAATAGATATATTAAACAATTTCACAAACTTTTTTTTTACCCCAAAACGGATATTACGTTCTTCAACTTAACCCCAAAAAGAAAACTCAAGATTACGTTTAAAATTAACATAATCATACTTCTTTCTACCCACTACTACAACCATCACATCATTCCCGGATGAGTACATAAAACATTTTAACAAATATAGATCACCCCCTATAGAAACTGGCCTAGGAAACTTTCATAGAAAACCAACAATATATATGCATTGATCTAATTGTGAGATCATTAACTGTTCAAGCAATATCTGGAATCGACTTCATAAATGAAGTAATTTTGAGATAGAAAATTGTTTAAGCCATTTCCGGTACAAACTTTATATTTCACCACCCTCATTTAATCCCGGGCGACGCTGATTATTCTGCTAATATATATTTGCCCCTATCTCATTCAATCCTGGGGAACGCCAGGAATTTTGCTAATGTATATTTTATTTCCATCAATCTCCTTCAATCCCGGGCGACGCCGGGGATATTGCAAATAAATTATCTCACATATCTCATGCAAGCTTGAGTAATGCCAAATATTCTGCTTTTGTATAAATGCAGCTATCTAATACAATCCCGGTAGACGCCAAGTATTTGTCTATTCTGTATATGTACCTATATCATTTAATCCCAGGCGATGCCAGGTATTCTGTTAGTATTTATCTGCACCTGCATTATTAAATCCTATATATTTCCACCTATCTCATCCAATCCCATCAATGCCAGGTATTTTGCTAATATATATTCTAACCTATTTCATTGGATCCTGGGCATCGCCGAATGTTCTGCTAGTATATATCTCAATCAATCCAATGAAATCCTGGGCGACGCAAGGTATTCTGTTAGTAAATATTTGCATCTATCTCATTGCATCCCAGGCGCCCGTGTATTCTGCTTGCATATATTTGCATGTACCTCATTCAATTCTGGAGGATATGTTGCAAAATTTCCACAATCATTTTTCATAATTAAACCCACATATCTTCCCACTCTTATTAAATTAATAACTTTGATACATTTCACATGTAATCATTTTTCATAATTCTTGGATATGTTACTAATTTTGACAATTATTTTCGCGATTAAATTCACATTATCCCCCCTCGTAATAAAGTAATAACTTTGATACATTGTCTGGACTGTTTATTTTATTACAAACACACCAATAAAATAAATCACATTTAATCATTTTTCATAAGTCTTGGATATGTTACTAATTTCGACAATAATTTTTAATGATTTAACCAACATAATCGCACCTCTCTTACTAAAATATCAACCTTGAGACATTGTCTGGCTGGTGATTTCATTACAAACACACCAATCAAATAACTCACATTTCAACACTTTTCATAATTCTTGGATATGTTACTAATTTCGACAATCATTTTTAATTATTTAACCAACATTATCGCACATCTCTTACTAAAATAATAACTTTGAGACATTGTCTGGCTGGTTATTTCATTACAAACACACCAATCAAATAACTTATATTTCATCATTTTCATAATTCTTGGATATGTTACTAATTTCAACAATAATATTTTTTGATTTAACCCAAAGTATAGCCCCGTTCTTACTAAAATAATAACTTTGATCTGGGCTGTCTATTTCATTACGAACACACCAATCAAATAACACAAATTTCATAATTTTTCGTAATTCTTGGATATGTTACTAATTTCCACAATCATTTTTTTATGATTTAGCCCACATAATACACCCCTCTTTCTAAAATAATAAATTTGAGACCTTATCTAGTCTGTTTGTTTCATTATAACATACAAATCAAAAAACTTTTATTTAATCACTTTTCATAATTCTTGGATATGTTAATAATTTCGACTGTCATTTTTCATAATTTAACCCACATAATCCCCTTCCTCTTACTAAATAACTTTGCTACATCGATCTACATAAAGCATTTTGTACTCCCAAGTAGTCACCTATCTGATAATGACCAGACTCCATGCTGCCTAATTTTAATCAAATAGTCACCCACATGATAATGACCAAGACAATGTTGCTTTACTTTGGTTATCTACATAAAGCATTTTGTATTTCCAAGTAGTTACCCATCTGATAATGACCTAGACAATGTTGCTTAAGTTTGGTGATATACATAAAGCATTTGGTATTCTATTCCCAAGTAGTCACCCATTTGATAATAACCAAGACAATGTTACTTAACTTTGGTAATCTACATGAAGCATTTGGTACTCCCAAGTAGTAACCCATCTTTAAAATTGCCAAATCGGACCTATACTGCACAAGCATCTTCAAAATTGTCAAATCGGACCTATACTGCATAAGTACCTTCAAAATAATGAAATCGGACCTATACTGCACAAGAACCTTAAAATTTTTCAAATTCGAGATATACTGCACAAGCACCTTCAAAATTATCAAATCGGACCTATACTGCACAAGCACCTTTAAAATTGTCAAATCGGACCTATACTGCACAAGATCCTTCAAATTTTTCAAATCGGACCTATACTGCACAAGCACCTTCAAATTTTTCAAATTGGAGATGTGCACAACCACCTTCAAATCAGACCTATACTGCACAAGCACCTTAAAATTTTTCAAATCGGACCTATACTGCACAAGCACATTCAAATTTTTCAAATCGGACCTATACTGCACAAGCACATTCAAAATTGTCAAATCGGACCTATACTGCACATTGCACAAGCACCTTAAAAATTGTCAAATCGGACCTATACTGTGCAAGCACCTTACAAATTTTCAAATCGGCCTATAATGCATAAGCAACTGCAAATTTGTCAAATCGGACCTATACTGCACAAGCACCTTCAAAATTGTCGAATCAGACCTATACTTCACATATGTCATACAATCCCGGGCGACGCATGGTATTCTGCTAGTATACATCCACCTATGTCATACAATCCCGGGCGACGCCGGCTGTTCTGCTAGTGCATATACACCTACTTCATCCAATCCTGGGCTATGCCGGGTATTTTGCTAGTATGGATATCCACCTATGTAATCCATCCCGGGCGACGCTCTGGGCATATATCAACCAATTTTTTCCAATCCTAGGCGACGCCGAGTGTTCTGCTAAGAAAAATTGCATGAATTTTATCCAATCCCTGGCCATGCCGAGTAATCAACTAGTATATATGTCATGCTAGTGCTATGTCATACAATCCCGGGCGACGCTGGGTATTTTGCTAGTACATATACTCAAATTTTATCCAATCCCAGGGTACGCCAGGTATTCTGCTAGTACATATGTCGGGTAATAGGCTAGTAAATATATCAACTAATCTTATCCGATCCCGGGCAACGCTGGGTATTCTGCTAGGAAACATTCAATGTATTTCCACCTACGTCGGGTAATTATATCAACCAATTTTTTCCAATCCCAGGCAACGCCGAGTGTTCTTGCTAGGAAAAATTCGATGAATTTTATCCAATCTCAGGCCATGCCGAGTAATCAGCTAGTATATATGTCATGTTAGTGCTATGTCATACAATCCCGGCGACGCTGGGTATTTTGCTAGTACACATACACCAATTTTATCCAAGAAGTTTAGCGGTTTGTGATGTTTGGAATATGACATCTTGTCCTAATTTAATATACGAAAAATATATAATACGCATCTTTTTTTACTTGGTCTTTTGGCTAAGATCAAAGTGTAGTATCTGTTCTTAGAATTCAAGCGATCTCATCTTTCGTAGAAACAAACGTTACTCGAAAATAAGGAGGATTTATGCCTGGGATGTGATCAAATCCAATCACTCTTATTTGTTTACATTTTAAAACATAGTAAAACGAATCTCGTTTCCTGTCTAGACATATCTCTCCCTCCCTCTCTCTCTCTCTCTCTCTCTCTCTCTGTTTGTATGTGTGTGTGTGTGTCTCTCTCTCTCTCTCTCTCTCTCTCTCTCTCTCTCTTTCTCTCCCTCCCTCTCTCTTCAAAAAATAAATTCTTGAAAATAAAACATAATTATTACCTGTTTACTTGGTCTTTTGGCTAATTCAAGGTCTCATCTTTCGTAGAAACAAACGTTACTCGAAAATAAGGATTTATGCCTGGGATGTGATCAAATTGGGTATTCTGCCAGGAAACACTCAATGTATTTCTACCTACGTCAACCAATTTTTTCCAATCCCAGGCAACGCTGAGTGTTCTGCTAGGAAAAATTCCATGAATTTTATCCAATCCCAGGCCATGCCGAGTAATCAGCTAGTATATATGTCATGTTAGTGCTATGTCATACATATAAAAAACAACATCCTAATACTAAGAATGGCTTTCTGAATAATGTTTTTATTTCAGAATTTGGAATCAGCAGTTTAGCGATTTGTTATGTTTGGAATAGGACATCTTGTCCTAATTTAATATACGAAAAATATATAATACGCATCTTTTTTTTTACTTGGTCTTTTGGCTAAAATCAAAGTGTAGTATCTGTTCTTAGAATTAAAGTGGTTTCATCTTTTGCCCCCTCACCCCCACTAAGAAAATAAGGAGGAGGTCATGCTTTGCATGTCAAGTTTTAGAGAAACAAACGTCAATCGAAAATAAGGATGGCCTTCTAAATAATAATGTTTTTAGTTCAGATGTGAATTTTGGAATATGACATCTTGTCTCAATTTAGTTATCGATAAATATAAATTATGCATCATTTTATAATAGAAGATAATGCTCGGTAGGAAATTAAGCTGTATAAGACGGTTACTTGATCTTTTGGCTAAGATTAAAGTGTAGTATCTGTTCTTAGAATTCAAGCGATCTCATCTTTCGCCCCAACCCCCACTAAGAAAACTCGAAAATAAGGAGGATTTATGCCTGGGATGTCACCAAATCCATTAACTCCCATTTCGTATTATATTAAAATGTGTAAGTATTAGGATGTAGTGAAACAAAGGTCAATTAACTCATATTATGCCTCCCACCTTCCTCCCTCTAAATAGAATTAGGTCATAGTGTAACTAATATAAAAAAGAAAATGGCCGTTTTTTTTTATTGTTGTGAAAACAGGCATCGATCGTCTCATGCCAAATATTTTTAAGCGTAATTTTTTTTATTTACTTATCATTTTTGCTTATTATTTTTGGTTTAAGTCTCGGATTTTACTATTTTTAACCTGCTAATAACTTTGGTAACATTTTCATAACCTATAAGTTCATAGTTTAATTTGTATGAGTGTTGCATTTTTTTACCGATAACAACAATCTTTTTATATGCATATCGCCATTACAGCTTGCTGACGTCAAGATCACGTGACATGACTCAGCGGTTTTTGAATACAGGGTGACTCAATAAAACGGGCCCCGTGTACACTTTGTGGGAAAGTTGTGGCCCGTTTTTGGGGGGGCACTTATAAATCGATTTAAAAATACTGATGTTTAACATTAAAATGTCACTTTTTGGGACCCCCTCCCTCTGTAGAAAATCGGTTAGCTGACCCACTTTTAGTGGTCCTTTTGGGCTCAAATTTCGATATTTGTCGTCCAGAGGGTGGAGTTTTAATATGATACTAAGTTTGTGAATTTTTATTCAATCTGTCGAAAGTTTTTAGCAGACATACACACATACATACATAAATTTTCGCTTTTATATATATAGACTAGCAGGAGTACCCGGCATTGCCCAGGTGTTTCGAGGTGTGTGTGCTGTTAAATAAAAAAGAAACCGGGGAGGTGGTAAAAGTTGGTAGGATCGAACCCGAAGCCCTGAGGCGAAGTTTGAAAATAAAATGTGAAAAAAACATGAACCATTCGGCCAGCCAGAATGAGTTACTGAAAGATGTTTGAATTTATTTAAGTAAGAACCAAATTGACAGGTGCCCGCACGGAAGTCGTAGAGCGTTACGACGACGACGACGTAAGCAATAGCTATTCAGCAAATGAGGTCAATGACCAGGTTTGTTTGTGTGACGGTACCCTCGAGTAGGGGTCTCCTAAGAAGATTCCAACACCGAGAGCGCGTCTTGAAAAAAATAAATATAGAATGCCAGCTGAAAGTTATTCAGCCGAGATAGCACCTGTCCAAGTTCGGATCAGTGATATCGTCGTGGAATACTTCAGTGACATTCACATTAACAAATGCAAGGCAACGAAAAATGATGAGGAACACGACGACATTTATATAAGTGTTATAAACATGACAATTTATTTATAAAACAAGGCTGGAGAGAAAATAACGGAAAACAAAACAGGGCAACAAGACAATAATTCAAACAAAAAAAAAATCATGCAGACAATGTTATGGGATAAAGAAAGGGGGGTGGATATGTGATACTTATAATTGTTCAAAGAATATCGTCTCTTATTCTCTTTTCCTTCCTTTTCTTTTTCAAATGGAATCAATGAGGTGCGTAAGTACTGTTCCAGGGGGGGGGGGGTTATAATGAGAAATTTCAAGAAAATAAAGATTGTCTCTTTTCACTACTTTTTTTTTTCTAGGAGTCAATAATAGATTGTTCATGGGCCGGCCAAAGAGGGGGTCCAGTGATAGGGAGAATTATTTAGAGAGTTGCTTCTTTATCTCTTTCTTTTTCTTTTTATATGAGGCACATAATAGTTCAACGTAGTTAGCCATTTGTACGAGATGGGAGTTGGATAATTTGAAAAGTGTACTTATCTTTCCTTTTTCCGGAGTTGCTGGTCCGTATTCCGACGGCATGAAGTTTCACTAATATTCGTTTCTTGCTTTTCATTTTTCTTTCCCTTTTGTTTGTTGATAAGCAATTGTCATGACTGACTTTTAAATTCCAACCGTTGCGTGCCAAGGTATGACCACTGTCTCCTTATCGGCGCGATGTGAGTCGACTGGGGTTTTTTTCTTCACCGTGTGATCTCAGTCCAACTATCTCGTGCCAAGGTATATCCATTGTTTCCTTATCGGCGCGATGTGAGTCGACTGGTATTTTTCACCATGCGACCTGGGACGCAGTGTCTATAGTTTGAAAAGAAGAATCGCCACGCGTGTGATCGCGTCTGCGCTCTCGGTCCAACTGATTAAATTTCCCGCTTTTTCTTTGCTTCCAGACCGGAAAACTGGGTCATCCCGTCTGGTCTCGCTTTAACTACGACTGATTGTGATATGAGAGTGGGAGGGGGGTTGTCTGCTTGATTAATATATATATATATATATATATCACAAATAAAGAGGAGGGAGGGTATAGCCATTTCTCTTAACAGTTTGTTATAAGTGAAGTAAAAAAAAGAAAACATAAAAACGAACGTTAAAACTTAAGCGAGGGGGGGTAATCAAAACATCAAAAAAAACCCACAAAAACACTAACGTAAGGCAAACGAACGATGTTATCGAAAAAACAAAATAGAAAACAGAAAAACGAACGTTAAAATCAAAAAAAAAAAAAAAAAAATGGGTTAAATAAGCCTGTTTCGATATTAAAATTTAAAAAAAAATCAGTGGGTACGGAGTAAAAAAAACCCCAGAAAAACGAACGTTACGTGAAAAAAGGATTAAATAACACTGGTTCAATATTTAAATTTTAAAAAATCGAAAAAAAAAAAAAAAAAAGAAGACATCTCACACCACGATTCGAACTCAAAATGTTTAGATAATGAACTGAGCCAACGTGATGTACATAAAATTTAGTCAGTTCTTCAACTATTTAAAGTAAATCAGGTCATGACGTCATCTGACGCATGCGTAGAACCGGTCATCGTCACAAGAGGACCGTTTTTGTTGTCGAAAATAGTTGATTTCGGGGTGAAAAAAATTAACATTTTTGGACAATTTTTCGGTATTTTTCGGGCGAAGTATGGAGCTTCAATATGATACAGAGTTTGTGAAATTTCGTTGTGTCTGTCGAAAATTTTTAGCGGACACACAAACACACATACAAACATACATACATACACACATTTTCGCTTTTATATATATAGATGACAGAAATTTTACAAAAAAATTCAAATCGTTTTCAAAATTCCCTTAATTGTATTTCCACTTTTTCACTGTACCAAATTTTTTCGCTACACAAAGACTTGATTATATAATGGTATATTTACAAACACCAATTCCACGGGAATCAGAATTGTACTTGGTATCGGAATTGGAAAAAATTTGGGAATCCTCCCAACACTAGTTATTTCTTTTCTAAATTTCATCTATAAATAGATTTATTTACACAGTTATTATTTCATAAATTGTTGAGCAGATAAATAAAACTTCACTTCCATTCAATAATCTTCCTTCTCTTATTGGTAATTTATTGGCACAAAAGATTTTCAAAGACTAATACACAATTAGATTTTTGCCAAAAGAGTAATATGTTAGTGGAACAAATTACCTAATCAAGTTAGAAATGGCACTAATATAGAACATTTTGAATGAATTCAGTAAAAAAACATTTAAAAGATTCTGTGAAAATGTATATCAATATTTTTAAAACGTTTCTGTATTTCATTAAAACTTGAACTGAAGTTTAAAAAGGAATAAGTGATAAATAAAAATGAATTCAAGCAAAAATCTTTTTGTCTTTTCAAATACATTATATTTAAAATAGTTTGATAATTCATTATTCAAAGTGATAGGATGAAAAATTCCAGAAAACCATAGGAATATTCTGAGTCAGCACGCAGCAGTTGTTGCAATTGATTTCACTTATTAACCTCAATAAGGTTTAATCAACTTCATTTATGTTATAGTTTGCAGTTGTGGTTGTTATTGCAATGCTGTGATTAAATCTGCTGTCTACTTTCTGGATTGTAACAGTTGCTTCTGTTGCCTACAGATTATTTTATATTTCTTGCCCCAACACAATGCCCTATGCTGCGGATGAACAGACCAGACTTACGATGATATATATTCATGTTAGACCCTCTGTATAATCACACTGGTGTTTGTTCAGAGATGTACTGGCGATCTTCTTTCACATTGTGTTCTACAGTTCTGAAGCGCTGCCTCAGAATTGTGTGAATGAACATCTATCACTGTCACATTTTCAGAGTTCTGTATTGGCTAACTATTGTGATGCTCCTTGTATTCTTTAATAAGCTTAGTATCCTCTGTCTATTGCTAATGGTTTCATGACCATAGCTTAATAATAAAGGGAGAAAAAAAGCCTAACATCATATAAGCAGGCTTTTGGAGTAAATAATAGTTTAATCTAAGAAATCTTCCACTCATAATAATGTATTATTTACAGAGTTTTGTAACAAGTATTTTCTTGGCAAAATTGTGAAAATTCTGTGAATTCAACTTGTTTTCTTTTTGGTTTTACAAATGAAATCTAAAAAATAAAATAAAAATTTGCATCATTATTATACCACTTATAACCACTTATATGATTCAAAAGGATTAGAAAATTGCATTAAATTTGGTATGAAGCATTCTTGAATCATCAGCTCTGCTAGAACTAATACTGTCAAAATTATATAATAGTAGGATATTGAGCAGATCTTGTTACATCCTTCTTTTTTTTTCATGTCATGAAAGCCTGCTATGATACTTCCTGATAGCTACTGCTTCCACATCTCCATTGCAATTTTTCAGTACACACATTATCATATCATGACCTTCAAGGTATTCAAGGAGTGCGTGGAGCTGCAGCTAAAATTTACAAATGTTACATTGTCAATAAATGAATGCTATATCCTGGAGTTCCAGATTTCACCTGGCTGGTTGCAGGATAGAAACAAGATAGAATGGACGTCTTGTCCTGATGAAATCGACTTGGGAAATGATGTGCATTTAATGCTAAATCCTCTGTGCAAAGATTAGTTAGATTACGGTGTGCATGTCAGTAGTGTGCTAATCGTTTGTGAATCAATATGCCAGCTGAACTACAACTTGACATATTTTCTCTTCAAAATTGAAATTGCTTTTTTGTCAGGTTTTGTGAAAAAATTAAAAAATGGAGTCATCTCCATGTGAGGGAGACAACTCCGTTTTTTGCAATGCAAATGTGCACTTTATTGGCATTATTCGTCCTATAGTCTACTATATTCATGTATAAAACATGTGCAGAGTGACAAGAAAGCAAAATAACAACGTTCACAAACTTTTAGTGGTTAACTGCTTGTTTAGATAAAACAAAAAAGATCTAACTTTGATGGCCGATAGCGTGTTTTGTGTTAAGTGCATGATTATTCCTACCTTTGTCCATCACAAACAAAGATTTAATAGTCAATAAAGTAATTATCTTGTAATTAGTCTATTTAAAAAGTGTTTGTTAAACTTGGTTGGATTCAATAATAATTTTTAATGAAGTCTTTCGTTTTCTTTTAATTTTTTATTTATGATGTCAGCATCTGAATAAAGTGCAAAAGAGAGAGAGAGAGAGAGAGAGAGAGAGAGAGAGAGAGAAAGAGAATGTGTGTGTGTGTGTGCATATCATAAATACCAGAAAAGGTCAAAGGTCAATCTTTTAGGCATGCAATATATAAGAAGAGAGCATATCTCAGGTTTTCTTTCTTTCATTATGCCCAAAAGGAAAATATAAAAATCAAGAAAATGAAAGAAAGAAATAAAAACATTTTTTATTACAAGTAGCAGAATCAAAGACTTCCAAGAAGCATTGAAATCAAGGAGATTAAAATTAAAATGCTAACTTGAGTTGGAAGTGCTGGCATACGAGAATATCCTCACATATAGAGTTAGGAAAAAATATTAAACATCCAAAGTAGAAGAACTTGGAGAGGAAAAAGGACATGTATGAGATTATCATAGGTCGGATTAAAAAGATGGACTACATTTGCTGGTATAAGCTGGAGGAAGATATACAGGATGAAAGGATGGTGTAACTTGGTATAACATTCTCACAGAATTAAGCCTAGAAAATGAGTGGGAAAAATAGGATGGGAAAATCGTTAATAATTTACTTTAAGATAAATTTCAATCATAAATTATTTCAGTAGGCAGTTGATAGGAAGGAAATTGTAAAAAACAAACATGTTTTAGTCGGTTTTATAGAATTTTATTAGGTGATAGACATAGGCAACGGGGATTTATTATTATCTGCAATCATAGTGATAAACTAATTATAAAACCAATAAGCCTCCAAATCTAATTGAGAGCCATCTGAAACTAATCCGATATGCTCTATATTTAGAAATAAGGTAATTAATAAGATACAGAAATAGAGAAGAAGGCTTCTGATGAGACTATGAGTTCTCAATGTTATTGTAGCCAATGGAGTTACAAGGGTGCCTTAAGGGAATTCAGGAAGAGATTTCGATGGAAGAGGCCAGGACACTTCCAATCAGGTCAGTGACATTTCCACCAGAGCAATGCACCAGTCCACAACTCCATCCTTGTCAAGACTATTTGATCAAGATGGGCATCAAGACAGTCCTCACCCTCTCTATAGTCTAGACCTTGCTTCCTATGACTTTTGATTATTCCTTAAGCTTAAGGAAAACCTTAGAGGCTGTCGTTATGAGACAATTGAGGAGATGAAAGAGGCTGTGGCAAGGGTCATTGACACGCTCACACAAGAGAATTTCGATGGGGTCTTCCAGAAGTTGCACTGCAGTCGGAGGAGATTACTTCGAAAGGGGCTAGATTTTCATGTGTGTACTATCAATAAAAGTGCCCATATGAAAAGAAATTAGGAAACTTAGTGAAGGCACTTCGTAATTACTGGACCTCTAATAAAGATGATAAAATGACTTCATTTAAACTGAACCAGATGCCTATCTTCTATCTTCTTTGCCCATTCCCCACTACAGACATGCATTTTAATATCTTTAAAGTTTTGCCCTTAGATAACATGGGTAATACTCTTGAATTTTAAATATGAGACATACAAAATAGTTTTAGGAATATTTTTTAATAAAAGTGAATTAATTTCATCACATGACAGTAAGCTAATTTCAATTAATATAAGCATGATAATCTATCTATATATAAGTGGCTTTGTGTGTGTGTTTGTGTGTGTAACACTATCAAACTACTCTGTCAATTTTTGGTCTACAGACTTGAAACTTATATAGGGATTCAGATTTGTGGAACAAATCTGATTTGGTTTTTAGTTAGTAAAAAATAGCTGCTAAGGGGTCAAAATTGGAAAAAAATTAGAACTTGGCAGGTGTAAGTCGACTAAACGTGTATCTTCTATGCATGTGCAAATATATATTTACATTAAATTTTAAAGTTTTGATATATATTCATGTTAAGCCCTCTGCATAATCACACTGGTGTTTGCTCAAAAATGTTCCGCCAATCTCGTTTTACTTTGTGTTCTGCAGTCCCAAATGTACTGCCTCAGAATTGTGTGAATGAATATGTATCACTGTCACATTTTCGGAGCTCTTAAACGTTGAAGAGCTACATGTTCTAGTCTCGATTCTAGCTGATGGCACTCAATTCATTTTTTTTTTATCTTTTGAGATCATTACTATATATTGGGTACAATATAATAATCAAGAGAGTATTGGCTTTACAATAATAAACATGAAATCTGCATGAATTAAAATATATCATATTTAAGCATATTTTATAACTGGGCCATGCCCGGTGGCCACTACTATATATTGGGTACAATATAATTATCAATAGAAAATTTGCTTTATAATAAATACAAAATCTGTATAAAATATAATATCATATTTAAGTGTATTTTACGACCAAGGATCACCAGATTATATATATAATTGGACAATTACATTTTCGTGTTTTTATCTGTTCTTTTATTTTTGAAATTATTGTGGGGGTAACGATGGAGTGAGCAGCTGCGTCCAAACCAAACTTCATGTCCACCTGGGCAACGCCGAATGTCCATGTCAGTCTAATATAGAAAAGGGAAAATGTGTGTGTGTGTGTCTGCCAAAAACTTTTGACACATGTTACTTTGCTTTACAGGTTTGAGCTTGTCTGTCTACTACTTTTTTTTTTTTTTTACACCTCTCTCCACCCGGGCTGGCAACTACATCTAATTTATTTTTTTTTTTAACGGCTGAATATCCTTACTACACCACCTTCCCACACCTGGGCAACACTGGGTACCCCCCCCCACCGCTAGTCTTCTATCTATCTATATATATATATATATACATATATATAAAAGGCAAAAGCGGCGCGCATTTTTGTACGTCCCACAAAGGCTTTTTTGCGGGGGGGGGGGGGTACTATGTCTTAGAACTGTTTATACACCCCCTAGATCGTAATATCTACGATTTGCGAAGGCACATTGTGTCTAGATTTATTTTATTTGATTGACTTTTGTAAAATTTGCGCTATTTCATTGTGTCGCATGTTTGTTCGGCTTTTTAGTATAAATAAAGTGAAACTATTTTAGCAAGGTAATTCCTCGGCCTTCCTGCAGGGGACATCCAGAAAACAAATCAGCTTTGATTAAAGCGATGAAAACCGGCATACGAGACAATTGGTATTCATTTGGACACTCCTCATTTTTTTATGGGGAGCTGTTTTTCCCCCAACAACTTGGGGAAACAAAACCAAAAAAACTGCCTCGCAGCAAAAGTTAAGTGTGAGATTTCATTTCCCCTATGGCATGATGTTTGATACTCTCAGGTGTGAATAATTTGACTTAGACGTATTTGGTCCTTGGGTCGTCTCTTCACGTCGAACAAGAGGTGGTATCGCCAACAGCAAGCTCACATGCATGAGCACCAGAGATATCCACATCGAAGTAATCAAATCGATGAACACCTCCAGTTTCATCAACAGACTCGGGTGTTTCTTTGCTATTTGCAGCCCATGTAAACATACGTCCCAATCGCAGGACCAATTTTGTAGGTGCCTGCAAGAAATTGGGCATTGAGTCCAATACAGATATGAACTATCACTAAGTACTTAACAGAGCAAAGCTGTACCTGGTTATTCAACCCTCCTCATGCCCCTCATAGGGGAGGAACTTGGGAAAGAATGATGGCCAAAAAGATATTGGACGCTTTGTTCCTTCAACACAAACAGAGGTTGACCCATGAAATACTTACCACCTTCTTGGCAGAGGTCACCTCCATAATCAATGGCCAGCCTCTTGTCCCAGTGTTGACAGACCCAGATGAACTCGACATACTTACACTCACTACCCTACTCACTCAGAAAGTAGGTATATTCTTCACATGTGAACACAATTATAAACTCCTCAGATGTCAATGGAAATTTATCCAACATCTGGCTGAAACTTTCTGGAGCAGATGGAGAAGAGAATACTTGTCTTTAATCCAAACACATACTAAGTGGAGATCAGATAAACCCAACTTGGAATCAGGAATTGTTGTGTTGCTCAAAGACAACCAGAAACGAGTGGCCCTTAGGATTGATTACATGTGTGTTTTCCAGTGAAAACAACCTAGTGAGGAAAGTGGAAGTCAAGATTTTCAGAAAAGACGGTGCTAAGCTCCTCCTTAGACCCATTACCGAGACTGTCCTTCTTTGTACAGAGAACTAGAAAACTTATGACATCTAAGATGCCAGGCAAGGAGTATTATATTCCTCAGTTTAGTCCCTTCAACAGTTATCTCCCTTAGCCAGACCCTTTTTTTATAGAGTTCTTCTGACTTGATACCGGCAGGTTGGTCGGTGTTTTGTTCCCTAAGTGTAGTCAGCCGCCTTTTTAGCCCCACATGGCTCAGTTTTTTTATCTTCTGCTATCCTTTACCATTTTAAGCCATCTCTGGTAAAAACATTATATATTCCCTTCTTAAAGACACTTTTTAATACTTTAATGTTATTTTTTTTATATTATTTCATCTTAACTACAAACTTTGTTTAATTTCCTTACCCACATGTCCGGCCCCCTAACTTCTAGCTGTGTTGGTCATTTTCTTATGCATATGACTCCCCATTCAGCCATTTATATGATTTGGGACAGAGCAAACAAAAAAGCAACCGTAATAGAGGTCAGTGTACCAATGATACAGGGCTTAACAGAGCTGAGAGGGAAAAGATAACAAAGTATCAAGGACTTATGTATGATATGAAACGAAATTGGAAATTAAAAGACGTTTCAATTATACCAGTCATCATAGGAGCAACTGGGCTTATGAAAAAGAACTTTAAAAAGTACATAGCAAGCATACCCGGTGAACCAAGTGCAAGTGAAATACAAACGATTGCACTGAAAGGGACGGCTAGAATCCTGAAAAGATCTCTTGGTTGGACTCACTAAAATAGGGGTAAATGTCAGACAACTGGTTGGATGTCCCATCCCCTAGAAGAAAAAGTTTAAGAAAAATGAAAAAAAGAGAGAAACCATTTATAACTTCTCACTTCTGGACTTTTCTCTTTGTGTTCTGAATAATGCTTTGTTTTTTTTTTGTTTTATTTCTTTCAGTTTTTTAGCATATCTACTCTCAATAAACCCATTTATAGGATTTTCTGTCTTTAGAATTTTCATTGTCAGTATGTGTTCGAGGATCTATGTTTACGGTGGGCTTTCCTGAGGCCACAATCCTAATTGGAGAAAGGTCAGCTGATGGTCTACTTGTGATGCATGTCTGAAGCTCCGCATAACCTCTTGTTTAGCTCCCCCTTACCGAAACTCTTAAAAAAAAAATATGACGACAATACAATCTAAAAATAAGCTTAAACCAGGATTAGGGACAAACAAATTCAACTTGCCTCCTCCCTTGAGGCTCTCATTCACAAATATCCGTGGGCTTAGAACTAACTTAGCTGATGTTGAAGCATTTCTCTTAACAAATACCCCGGATATCTTAGCACTAAGTGAGACTAACCTACACTCCTCCATTCCCTCTAACCACTTTAACATGCCTGGATATCTCCCACTCTGCCGTAAGGACTCTGACAGACATATGCACGGACTTGGAGTTTACATTCCCTTGACTAGAGAAACAAACCTAGAAACAGATGATCAAGCCTTTATGTGCTTTAGACTAAACATGCAACACAATATTAGCTACTATTATTTTCTCTACCGCTCTCCCTCGACTCAGGACTGCTCCATAATAAACAAAGTATCTGACAGCATAGACACGGCACTGACCCTCAACACTAGCGCACAAATACATGTGTTTGGTGACTTTAATGTCCACCACAAAAACTGGCTTGGATTCTCTACTCACACAGATGCAGCGGGCAGCACAACTCATAGCTTCGCTATATCTCACTCCCTATCACAAATTGTTACGTTTCCAACCCGTTTCCATGACCAGGAAGAACAACACGCATCACTTCTAGATCTGTTTTTGACCACAGTTCCCGATGACTGCATAACGAAGGCCCACAGCCCACTCGGGAACGCTGATCATGCAGTGATAATGGTTGAAATCGCCCTAAACTCTAGACCCAAAACTGAAGAGCCAGTGCTCAAAACAACGAGATATTATAATAAGGCTGACTGGGAAGCCATCAGGGAACTAATTAGAGATGCTCCATGGAAAAATATTTTCTCTCTCCCTGCTGAACAATGTGCAAACGAGACCACTGACTGGTTCAAAACTGCAATCGAAGCGCATGTTCCCATGCAGAAATTTTATAGTAAGCCCCACTCTCCCCAATGGTTTACGTCGACTTGTGCAACTGCCATTGCTCAAAAGCAGCATGCATACCGTAGGTTTAACCGACATAAGTCCAGTTCAAACAGACTGAAGTATATAGAAGCTAGAAATAATGTTAAGAAAGAAATAGCGACAGCTAAGAGAGAATTTACGGAAACCACTAAAAAGCGCATCGAAGCACAAAAACTAGGAACTCGAGACTTCTGGAAAATCTACAACAGTGTAGTAAATAATGGGCAATCAACAATTCCCCCACTAACCAACAATCACGAGGTTGTCTCCTCAGCAACCGACAAGGCTAACATGCTTGCCAGTCGGTTTGCCTCAAACTCCACACTGGACCTTCCAACCACCCCCTACCTGACTTTCCTATGCGGACAGACGCCACACTAGACGATCTGAAAACCACCCCTGCTCAGGTGCATGCTATCATAAAAAACCTTGATACCTCAAAAGCATGTGGACCCGATCTTATCCCAGCTGTGCTATTAAAAAAGTGCTCAGCCGAAGTAGCTTCAGTTCTCTCCAAACTCTACAACAAATGCCTTAATGAAGCTTGCTTTCCGATCTGTTGGAAAACTGCTTCTGTTGTACCAGTATTCAAGAATTCTGGCGAAAGGACAGACCCATCAAATTATCGCCCCATTAGCCTCCTCCCACTTTTTGCCAAAATATTTGAGACCATAATTAACCATGCTCTAGTCCATCATCTTACAGATGCTAAACTACTGACTGACAAACAATATGGATTTAGACAAGCCCGTTCCACAGCAGACATCCTAACTGTGATCTCTGAACGTATATCCCATTCACTGGACAACGCGGGGGAGGGCAGAGCGGTAGCTCTAGATATATCTAAGGCTTTTGACAGGGTATGGCATGAGGGTCTCCTCAGTAAAATCAGATCATACGGTATCACTGGTAGAATACTTAACATAATTAAATCCTTCTTAGATAAGAGAAAAATCCAGGTTGTCCTCGACAGTCGTACATCTAAACAATATGATATAAATGCGGGGGTGCCCCAGGGTTCTATCCTTGGACCTCTATTGTTCCTGATATTCATAAATGACCTCCCCGACAACATTGCCTCTGAGATGGGTATATATGCTGATGACACTACACTCTATGGCAGGCACGACAGGAAGACGAATGAACACATTTCTAAAGAAATGGCAGAAACACTAGAGGAAGACCTCCAATCTGTAGTGGAATGGGGACAAAAGTGGTTGGTCGCGTTCAATGCTGCCAAGACTAAACTAGTTTCATTCAATAATTACAAGAAACCCTCTCTACCACCCATAGCAATGGCCAACGACTCTTTATCTGAGAGTCCATCTTTCAAACTCCTTGGCCTAACGTTCACAGGAAACATGAGTTGGAACAATTACATTGAAGGCATTGCCAGGGCCGCTGCAAGAAAGGTGGGCTCTCTCTACCGTGCTAGAAAACTACTAACACCCGAAAGTATCCTGTACCTCTATAAGGCCACCATTCGCCCATGTATGGAGTATTGCTGCCACATCTGGGCTGGTGCATCTGCTACTAGTCTCTCGCTCCTTGACAAGGTTCAAAAGAGAGTCGCAAACCTGATAGGCCCTGAACTGGCATCTAAGCTTCAGCCTCTGTCCCATCGACGAAATGTTGCATCCCTCTGCCTTTTCTACAAGTATTTTAGTGGTGAATGCTCTGACGAACTGCAATCACTTGTGCCCCCACGACGTGTGCACCCTCGACAAACCCGACAGGCTGCTAAATCCCACCCCCACACTGTAGAGATCCCTAGATGTAAAAGATCTTTTTACTCCAATAGTTTCTTCCCCAGAACCGCTAGACTCTGGAATTCCATCCCAGGTCCCTGCTTCCCCAACAGTACTGATGTGCAGAAGTTCAAGTGTAACGTGAACCGACACCTTGCTGCCCAAATCCCTACATAGTACCCCAGTAGTTGTTGCCCCTGATAGTAGCCCCCTACACCAAAGTGGCAATTTGCCTTGTTTGGGGTGAAAATGTAATAAAAAAAAAAAAAATAAATAAATAATCAAACACGCTTCTTGGAGACAGTATAAACATAGTAACTGCTAATTTAACTTAACATTTAATTAAGTGTCTGGTCATTATTATGGCTTTTTTTCCTTTATTAAATAAAATTACAAAATACAAAGTACAATTTCTAATTTTTAAATGAATATAATTAAACAAATAAGAAAAAAAAACGAAATTATAAACCAACTACAAATAAGTAAATAACTATAAACTGAAGTTCTGCACCTGCTGTTGCTCTACTTCCTCTTCTGTTCTTACTGCCTGCCTCCTCTGCTCCCATAGTCTCCTCAGTATTTAAAGTTGAATACTTTTAACGTGTAATGTAGAAACATTAGAGTTTCTCCATTCTCAGTACACAGCCTGTTTTTCGTAGGTTCATAAACATTACCACTTGTACTAAAGAGCTAAAAATATTTAAGCGCAATACCTTCATCTGTGGAGAGTAAAAACTCTCCACAGAAGAAGGTATTGCGCTTAAATATTTTGAAGTTGGTTTACTTAGCAGTGATAAGGTCTCCTGTATCTTCTTCCACCACTGAAATGGATCATCACCTCTTGTGAGTAGTGGTAAAGCTACATAATCGTTCTTTTATGCACTTAAGCATAAGGGATTTACGCCTTTTGTGTTTAGATTGTGATTCTTGTAGTCAATGGGAAAACGTAGTAATCATTAGTAGTTAAAATTTGATAAATTGGATTACTTAAGGGGATGGCTCATCAAGAACTTGTTCACGTTGAACTTGAAGACGACCATATTGTAGTCAGTTGGAAAGCAGGAAAACAGAACAGAGTTCTATAGGCATGCAGTTTTAAGAAAGAAACTTTGTTCATGAATCCATGTTTAGGTTTAGGCACAGATAAACAGTGAGGGAAATTATTGATAGTGGTTTCAGCTAAACGAGTGTTTTTTTTGTGAAAGTCAGAATATAGATTGGAGCTAAGACAGGCACTTGCCATGAAAATAATAATATACAGAAGCTATGTGTTATGCTACCAGCTGTGTCTGTGTAAGTAGAGAAACGAAGCCAATTACTGTGATAGACATTAAAGTCACCAAATATGTGTACTTGCACACTAGTATTAAGGGAGAGTGCTGTATCTATGTTGTCAGAGACATGACCGATTAGGGTACAATCCTATGCTAGTTTCAGCTTAAGTCTAAAGCTCATAAAAGCCTGGTCGTTTGATTCTAGCTTTGATTCTATAGTCAAAGAGAGGATGTTTCAAATATAGACTCCAAGTCTGTGCCTATGTTTGTCTGAGTCCTTATGAAAACCAGTTAACCAGGCATGTTAAAGTGGTTAGAGGGGATAAACAATAGACTACACTCCACACAATGTCCCAGCAAAGGCTAGACCATGCTGCTGTTTATCTTTAAAAAGAGACTCATACTCTATGAGAATTAAGAATTTGATAAATTTATAGTTTATCAAATTGAAATTGTAATCAATTTTAGTTTGTTGCCATGAGATAAAAATTTTCGCTTCAATACAATTGCTGCATGACTTCATGTGGAATAATGACAATCAAATTAATCTATTCATAATTTCTCTTCTTCTAACACTTGAGACTACTGCTTTATTAACATAGTAACTTAACTCTTTTAGCCACATTAACTCCATCTTTTGTGACACATCTTTGTTCTGCAATAATTATTAATTTCAGCCACCAGCAAAGTTATTTTTTCAATATATTAAGTAAATCTATTTTGAATTCATTTGCTATTAATACAATTTGAAATCATATTTCGTTCTTGTAAATAAGGTGTTGATGTTATTTAGATTATTTAAAATGGGCTGTTGCCCTATTTATAACATTGTAGCTACTGTATTCTTCTGACCTTCTTTGTGCTTTCTGCTATCTATATAAAAAAAAAATGTGTGTATCTCCTAAAAGCTTTTCGTATTGGATCGGGTCGAGATTGGTACCATCTGAAAGAGCAATGCCTCGTTTGCATATGTGAGAATCAAAAAACAAAACGCTCAATTATTTCATATAGAAATAAATGTTTATAACAAGGGAGGGTCAGAAAAAAATTGTTTCTTTTTTAAATGACTTTGACAAGTATGCATGTGCATCAGGCATTCTTTCTTGAATTGGTTTACATTTTTATTTAAAAACTGACATTTTGCTGACAGCATCATTGGGCAGTGGATAACAAGGTCATGTTGTAAGCTTTTAGTTTTCACATTCAAGCCCACGTAACATAATTTTGCCAAAACATTTTTCTTATTTTGAGGCTTACGTAATGTGATTTTTTTTCTTTTAAAACAAAAACTGAATTATTTTCAAGTTCGCTTAAACTCGTATTTTGTGTTTTTTGGGGTTTTTTTCACAACTCTCTCCACCCAGGCTACGTCTAATTTTTTTTTTCTGGAGGTTGCTTAATATCCTTACTACATCATCTCTTGACACTCGGACCCTCTAGACTAATATATAAAAGAGAAAATGTATGTGTGTGTGTGTGTGTGTGTGTGTATGTGTCTGCCAATTTGACAGATGTATCTGACCATGACAAAATTGGTATTATAGAAAGATCAATCTTTTGGATGAAAAATATGTAAAAATTGTCCAAAAAAATTAATTCTGTGCTGGTCAACTGGGTCGTTTTTTTGCAAAGAGGGGCCACTTTTTGCCTCAACATTTTTGCAAGTCATATGCCTAGCAATCTCAATGTACATTTAAAAAATGTTATTTCAACCCATTGTGATGTCATAAGTCCTTGTGGCTGTGACAGTTAGCGCGTTAGCTTTTTTTCACTTCCTTTTCCTCTTTAGCATTACAGGTTCAAGCCTGCTTGCCTACTGCGGATAATTTTTTTTTTTTTGTGGTCGCACGGGCACTTACTGCTATTTTGATTGAAACAAAAATTAATTAATTTTTTTTTTAAGGGGTTGCTAAATATCCTTAGTATACCACCTCTCTCCACCCGGGCAATGCTGGGTAGCCATTATTTAAGGAAATGAAAGGCTTGTTACTCAAACCTATAATTAGTGATATGGTAATTACTTTTTTATACTAATTTTTCAGCTTGAAAAAATAGCAAAACAATTTTAAGGGTTAACTGCTCTAAAAAGCAAGAATGTCTGAGGAATGATGGATCATTTTACATTAAATTTAAATGTGAAACTGATCCCCCACTCTAAATTATTTTGTTTTTGTTGTTTTTTTGCGTCAAAATTCTTAGAGTGTTCACACATAATCGCCTGAAAAAGTAGAATCGTATTATTTTTTTTTTTTTTTTTATTAGCTGCTAGAAAGTCATTTCTAGATTAAAATTTGAAGATTGAGTATATTTGAAAGACTAGTATATCTTGAAAGATCCACTATTTTATAGAACTACAAGTTGAATTAACTTAAGTTTTAAACAAAAATTTATTTTCCGTTTCTTTTTTAAGCATGTAAACAAATTTTTGCTAGTTTTAACATTTTTTTCTGGAGGGAGAGTTATGTAGTGTTGGATTTGTTGTCATGAGCCTATCCTCCTAGGTATTATCTCCTCCATTTTTTGTAATAATTATAATGTAGTATCTGTGGTCAGGGATTAACAGCACATTCAGTTTTTTTTAGTAGGCAGAATTGCATAGTGTCCATTTTGTTGTATTGTAACTATCTTTTCAGACTCTTTAGTAGTAGTTATAATATTATAATGTAATAATTTTCAAACAAGCCAATATAATTTTATATTAATTTGAAAAAAACTGCAGAGTTATTTATCAAGATTTTCTGGAGTTTACTTTAACTTATGATGTGGGTGGATAGACCATGAGATCATTGCCATCACTTTCTTTGGGAGGGAAGGGATTAGTGTAGTATCTTTTCTGTTATTTTGAGATCATCCTCCCAAACATTTTATCCTCTTTTTACTGTCAGTAAGGATAATGCACTCATTATTTGGTAAGTTTGAGAGAAATGTACTGGCTTTTGCTGGCATCTTCTACGCTATGAGTTAATACAGTTCACAGGCTATACGGAGAAGCATCCACTTGCACAAGTGTGAGTTTGAAAAGAGGTTAAAATGATTCAGAAGCTCTGCTGTACACAGCATTTTTCTTGTCTCTTCAAAGACTTTCTGTTGGCAGACTTTCCACTTCCAGCTGCACCTTTTCTCATTAGACTGTGCAGTGGCTCAAGTCATGTAGAAATTTGGTAATTGAATAACAACAACTCCACAGTTATATCGTCAGTTATTGTTGAGAATACTTGTATCTCTTTGTCCTAATGAGGGCATGGACACATAAATATGACTACAGTTGTCACCCATAGGTGGGAGAGATAATTGTACCATGGGCAGAGAAGATTAACTCAAAACGTTAAGGCACTAAAAAAAAAAAAAAAATGATATGTATTTAAAGAAAAAGATGAAGGATTTTTATTCATTTTTTTTTTAAATGATACGGACTTCTCAAAGCGAAAGTCAAAATAATAGAAATAAATGTTTGTCACATCTAGTTGGAATTGACTTGAATTTAAATTGTCAAATTATGGAACAATTTATTTACTTTCTCCTTTTCTTTAATAAATTGTTATGTTGATGTTTTCTTTTTCCTGTTCTGCTTTGGATCACTTACTCCTTTTTTTTCTTACTCTATGACTGTTAGACCCAAGCTCATGTGGTGTTTCAGAACATCAGTATTTTTCAACTCAAATGAAGAAAACACAATAGCAGCACTTTGCACCAAAAGGTTAGCCACATGACCAACACATGTGTTTAATGTGCGTCAATGTGCATGGTTGTTTGTGTTATGGGGTTGATAAACGAAAGGAACACAGGATTTTTAAGAACAAAACATGGATTCACATATATTACAGGCAAAGTGGGTTGAGTAATACCATTGCTCAACAGTGGGGCGTTTGCACACGACCGGCTTCGTCGCGTACCAATCTCCGACTGCCGGGCACCGTTACTCGATACCAGAAGTTACGTCATGAGATAGTCCATTAATCCCATGGAGAGGTGTCTCCAACACCCGCCTTCCAAGCTTTTTCAGTACCTCTTCCTTTTAGGGTTTACCATCAATGGCTCGGTAACCTTTCTCTTACGGAACAACTGCCGTTCAGTTCAGTTCAGGTATTGGTTGAGGAGGTTCAAGATCAAAAGTTTCGAAAAGTGTCTATCGGCTCATTTTCCAATGGACTGTCGCTGGTTTCAACTAATCGACATCTTTTCAGTTGTTTCTGGTGATGTTTGTGAGTATATGTTGGTCCTTGGATGATACATACCATGTCACCGACTCTCTTAGTAAATGTACCCACCTCCCAGAATGATGTGTTGTTTTTATAACTATTGAGAAACACTCTTTCACCTAGTCTGAAACATTTACTGGGTACATAAGTGGTCACCAGTGGCCTTGACTGTTTGGGTAAGAGCTTGTCAAAAACGGATCTCACTTTCCGCACAAACATCGTTTCTGAAGGTGAGACTGCTGTTGGTGTGTTCGGGTTGGGTGTAATCCTATACATGTGTAGAACTTGTTGCTCTGACTTGGGGAATTCTTTTGACATGGGTTTTTTAGCTTCCAGCTTTGCAGTTTCAGTTTCTTTGTTTCCTTTGGCAGATCCGTTGAAGCTTTCTTTTTCAATTTCTCTGTTGCTGCGAATGGGACGTTTTGTTTCTTCTTGAAAACGGGCAGAATGTTTTCTTTTAGTTCGAATCTTGCTATAGCCTTTGTACATTTTCCTAGTCCTGGTGAGAATACTTCCGGAAATTCCTCTTTTAACTCGTCCTTCAGTTATTGCGCTTTCGTAGACGGGTCTTCTACCCTATAATAGAATTTATTCATAGGTTGGTCCCACAATTTGAATCGCTCCATACAATCAGTACCGAACAGGTTTTTGGATGTCCTATGTACATACACTTTCACTTTTTTAGTAACACCATTTAAGGTCACCAGGAGTGTGAGCTCTCCCTCAAATTCCACTTTATCGTCTGTCACAGCTCAAGCTGATTTGCTCGTCTCTCATATGGTTGGTTTCCTTAGCCTTTTCCATGTCTTAAGGTTAATGATGGACAGGTCTGATCCGGAATCCGATTGTAAATGCAGTTTTATTTGCGATGTTAACTGTGATATATTTGCACCAGTTCTTATCGGAATCCAGGTCAAATCTAGTCTGTTGGACGCTGTTCTTGACCTTGTTCTTCCTGCACTGGGTCGCTTTGTGGCCCTTCCTGCCACATTCGTTGCAGTACTTATATTTGTAAAAAGATTGACTCGACCAATGTTTCCTACCGCAGCGATAGCACAAGCTTGTAGGGGATCCGGGTCTTGTGACTGGATGGTACTTAGGTCTAGCCTGAATTTTCTTACTTCTAGCTTTGCTTTTTCGGGGTGAGTATTTTTCTGGTCTGAATGTCATCCTTCTAATGACTGTTGCGCCTGCTTCCTTACGCAAACTACCTGTTGACAATCTTCAGCCAACTTCTGGAGGGTGAGGCCCTGTTTGCTCTCAAGTCTAGAAAGAACATGTTGTCTAATCTCAGCGTTTTTGGATGAGACTAGACCCTGCGCAAAAATTAAACACTTGAAGTCATCTGTTGATAAATCAGATAGACAGAAATCATCGTAGTGTTTATTTACCACAAACGCAATGGTTAGGTAGTCGTCGTTGCTTTTTTGCAGGTTCAAGCACTTCCATCTTCTATGAAAGAGCATAGAATTCGGGCTGAACAGTTCAGATAAAAATTTGACCGCTTCAGAAAATTCCAATTCACTCTTCCTGGGGAGAACATTCGTCTTCCTGGGGAGAATATAATCCACAAACTTGCTATGTTCTGTGGTCCCTAATTTCCTCAAAAGTAGGCGAACTTTCTTAGCGTTGCTCCACTCTTGACAATCCATGGTGAATAGGTCCTCATATCTCCGATAGAAAGCGTCAAACGTCCCCTCCAACTCCGGTTGGTAGTTTCTATAATGTTCCATATTGTACTGTCGTCCCTGTGTCCCGTTCTATCGAATATTTTTAACAATAGCTCTTCTTGTCTCTTTTGTTGAAGTAGCATTCTCTCCTCCAACGTTTGTTGCCTCTCTTGAAATTGTAACTGGAGCTGTTTATCACGTTCTTTTAAATTTTCCTCAGCCTTCTGCTAGTCCATCTGGGCTTTGATTAGCTGTATTAATACTGCTTTAACGTCCTCCATCTTTTAATGGCTATTTTTCCAAATGCATGAAAGAAAAAATTTATTTCCGTTTTTGACTGGAGAAAAGAGATAAAATAATAAAAAAAATAAAATGTCCTTTTCTTAAGTGTGTGTGTATAAGGAGGGAGCCATGTATCCTTGGTAAAAACCTTAGAGATAACCCAATATGAGGGTGGACAAAAGAAAAAATTTTACTTGCGAAACACCATGTGATATCATACAGTTGCAAAAGAATAAAAATACTTGTGAAATTGTCTGGCAGTTAACCAAAATGGCTAGTTTTTTTGTTTTTTTTTTAGATGTGTGTGTGTGTGTGGATGAGTTGTCTCCACACGCCAGAAAAGAAAAAGTTTTTCACTTTAGAACCGACAGTTAAAAATAGAATATTTCAGAAAATTCCACTCCATGAAAAAGTATTTTTTTCTTTTAGTCCAAGTAAAACGAAAAGGGGGGGAAAAAAACATTTCTCTCCCGTTAAAATAATGCATAAATTAGCAGCAAAAAACAAAGGCAAAAAAAAAACTTTTCACTTCATTTGAAAAATGTTCAAATTTGCATAAGAATAAACTGTAAACAGTTACAATAGAATTGTTCTCAAGGTGAAAATTGGGTTAACATTTTTCATTTTTTTTTGCCTATTGGCAACCAACGTAATTTTTAAACATTACAAAAAATGCGTTTCGTACAGTTCTTTCAATTTAAATATAGAGACAAAAAGATTAACTTACATTTGAGTCGATACTTTGCCTTGGTTCGTTTCTGGGTTTTTTTTATTTTAGGATTTAATTGCCAGCCGACTTCTTAGCTTGTAAATCCGAAATACTTTGAAAGTCAATTAGAATTTTGTTTGTTTTCCTTTTTTTTAACCTGTGTGAAAGTCGAATCCGATATCGCCAGTTGTTATGGAGTTTGACGGTAATAAACGAAAGGAACATAGGATTTTTAAGAACGAAACATGTATTTACATATATTACAGGCAAAGTGGGTTGAGTAATACCATTGCTCAACAGCGGGGTGTTTGCACACGAATGGCTTCGTCGCATACCAATCTCAGACTGCCGGGCACCGTTACTCGATACCGGAAGTGACGTCATGAGATAGTCCATTAATCCCATGGAGGGGTGTCTCCAACAGTTTGTTACGTTGATTTTTTTTCGTTTTAACCTCAAAAAAAAAAAAAAAAAAAAAAATTCATTTTTTTTAAATAACTAATAACAATAGACTTTTGATTCCAAACCGAATCGAACATAAATTCAATCAATGTGCATGTGAAACTCTTGATTGTGATTGATTTGGTAAGGAATTAATTCTATTAATTTAAGAGCGATGTCTACTGTAACAACACTCTTTCATGAATACAGGGCGTCTGCAGCCAAAAAGATCTTAAACTAAGCTAGGGAGCAGGAGACCTTTCAAATGCAACTTTGACGCTACTAGTCAAGTTGACGAGCCCAACAGCCGAAAGGTCTCAGCAGCAGTAACAGTAATTCAAACAACTTTTTTCAGTGCTACCTTTGCCACACTACTTATCCAGCCCACAAACTACTTCTATGCAACTACTACTGCCTGCCTGCTTCCTGAGACTACCCTTCTACAACCAACAGACTCTAACTCACTCCTGTAGTTTCCAGCTCCTCCTGCAGCCGATACCTGTCAGGCTACCCATCAAGCTATTCACTCCAGAGCCTGCCAATGTCCGGCTACCCATACCAGAGCCTTCTGAAGCCCAGAAGCCTTGTTCCAGTACCCACTGTCATCTGGTCAGTGCCTACTGACGTCCCACAGCCCTGCCCCAGTATCCACTGTCGTTTGGTTACCTCCTCCAGTGCTTACTGACATCAAGCTGCCCTGTTCCAGAGGCTGATTACAATCTAACTCAGACTAACCACAATTTCCAAGCCTTTCAAATCAGTGATTTGCATTTATTTCTTTTGGTAAATAAATACGATCTGTCATCTTTAAACATATTTAAACTTATGCTCTTTAGTTACCGAGCTGAAATAACATTATTTAGAAAGCTATTCTTAAGATAGGGAGGAGGGGGTTTTGTAATTATTCTGTACTTTCACTTAATTTAATGAAAAAGATATCTTGAATTAAACTTAAAAATACGATTTAAAAAAATAGCTGAGTAACAAAAGTGCATAAGCATGATTTATTATTGATGAAAATTTTTTTTAAATAATTAGGGAAAAATAAATTTTGCTAAAAGAAAAACCAAAAAAAAAAAAACAAGAGTGTTCCAATTATAACACAAGAGATTTTTTTCTGAAAATTTAAAACCTTAAGCAATTTAAGCAATACTCAATTTTCGTTGTCTTCAAAAACTTTTTATTAATAATTAATGTTCTATCTAATCGTTTTTCATAATTTCAAGATATTGGCATTACTGTGACATGATAATTAAATAGATGCCATTGGTTTTACTTAAAATTCAATATTTTGATTTTCGAATTTCGCTCTAATAACAAAAAACACCAAGAAAACTTAATATATTCTAATTTTTCCATAATTAACCCGAAAAGAATGTTATATTTTTCACAAGCACTGCAAAAAGTCCACTGTTTACTGCTTCCTTTTTACAAGTATGGGTGCTCAAAACAACATTGTTATGACACCACGTTTTTTAAACAACATTGTTATTATGTTTAAAAAAAAAACAAAAAAAAACATTGTTATAATAACGTTTTTTTTTTAAATACATTGTTATAATAACACTTTTTTTAAATACATTGTTATAACACTTTTTTTAAATACATTGTTAATAATAACACTTTTTTTAAAATACATTATTATTATAATAACACTTTTTTTAAATACATTGTTAATAACACTTTTTTTTAAATACATTGTTGATAACACTTTTTTTTAAATACATTGTTAATAACACTTTTTTTTTAAATACATTGTTCATAACACTTTTTTTTAAATACATTGTTCATAACACTTTTTTAAAAAACATTGTTCATAACACTTTTTTTAAAAACATTGTTAATAATAACACTTTTTTTTAAATACATTGTTATAATAACACTTTTTTTTAAATACATTCTTATAACACTTTTTTAAATACATTGTTATAATAACACTTTTTTAAATACACGTTTTTTACATTGTTATAACATTTTTTTAAATACATTGTTATAACACTTTTTTTAAAATACATTGTTATAACACTTTTTTAAATACATTGTTATAATAACACTTTTTTTAAAAATACATTGTTATAATAACACTTTTTTTAAAAATACATTGTTATAATAACACTTTTTTTAAAAATACATTGTTATAATAACACTTTTTTTAAAAATACATTGTTATAATAACACTTTTTTTAAATACATTGTTATAACACTTTTTTTTAAATGCATTGTTATAATAACACTTTTTTAAATACATTGTTATAATAACACTTTTTTAAATACATTGTTATAACACTTTTTTAAATACATTGTTAATAACACTTTTTTAAATACATTGTTAATAGCACTTTTTTTTAAATACATTGTTAATAACACTTTTTTAAATACATTGTTAATAATAACACTTTTTTAAATACATTGTTAATAATAACACTTTTTTTTAAATACATTGTTATAATAACACTTTTTTTTAAATACATTGTTATAATAACACTTTTTTTTAAATACATTGTTATAATAACACTTTTTTTAAATACATTGTTATAATAACACTTTTTTTTTTAAATACATTGTTATAATAACACTTTTTTTTTAAAAATACATTGTTATAATAACACTTTTTTTTAAAAATACATTGTTATAACACTTTTTTTTTAAAAATACATTGTTATAATAACACTTTTTTTTAATACTTTGTTATAATAACACCTTTTTTTTAATACTTTGTTATAATAACACCTTTTTTTTAAATACATAGTTATAATAACTCGTTTTGTTTAAAAAATACAAAGATTTCAAATTTCATGCAAATTCTATGGGGAAGAAAACTTAAAATTTTTTTATTCTGAGGATGTAGTTGAAAGCATACCACGTGACAAAGACGAGCACTTTTTAATCAATCAACGCTCAAAGAAAGACTTAATTTTCAAACCGTTTTCGCAACTTGCCTGGGAACCTATCGAAAAATATATAAACGATGAGTAAACTCTTCTCATTCACTCACTCTTTGCTCTTTTCTATTTCTCGCGTCAACATTTTGTTGCTACTTTCTTGCCAGCATGACAAAACCCACCTATTCGCATGTACACATGCACACAGAGAATAATGCCGACATTATGACGCGCACAGAAATATGTACTTTCCACCTCTCTTTTCTCTTACTAACGTCATCGTTGTTACTTGTTCTTGCCAGCATGACAAAACACCTATTCACACGCATGCACACACAGAGAGAATAATGTAGATATTCAGTCGTGCACAAAGACATTTACTTTCCTCTTTCTTTCATGTATCATACAAAAAAAGTAAGCTTGTTTTCTCACTAAAAAAACAAAGGACATTCTCAGCTTTTTTCTGTCAAATCAACAAACGTTCTAAATAACTTTTGAATTTATAAGAACTGTCTACCTAGACACACTTTTTGGACACTGAAAAGTGATTCGTTTTTAATTGCTACTTTTGTGTAAATAAACAAAGTTTATTTCATATTTTTTTGATTTTTTATTATTTATTTGTGATGGAAAAGGGTTCTAATCAGACACTACACAATTATGGTGATTCTTTTTTTCTATTTTTATTATTTTATTGCATTTTTACCCCAAACAAGGCTCAGTGCCACTTTTATTGTAGGGGGCTACTATCTGGGACATAACTGCAGGGATTCTATGTAGGAGTTGATCAACAAGATGACCGTTTACATTACACTTGAACTTCTGCATGTCAGGGAAGTTGGAAGGGAATTCCAAAGTCTAGCAGTTCTGGGGAAGAAAGTTTCTGGCATCTGAAGATCTCTACTGTATAGGGTGGGATTTTGCTGTTTGTCAGGGGTATTTATGTCTAGGGGTACAAAGGCTTGTCGTTCATTGGAGCATCTACTATTAAAATACTTGTAAAACAAGCAAAGGGGTGCAACATTTCGCCAATGGGACAGAGGCTGAAGCCTAGCTGACAGTTTGGGACCTATTAGGTCGGTAACTCTCTTTTGAACCCTGTCCAGCAGTGAGAAACTAGTAGCAGATGCACTAGCCCAAATGTGACAAGAATACTCCATACATGGGCGAATGGTGGCCTTGTAGAGATACAGGATACTCTCAGGCATAATTAATTTTCTAGCATGGTAGAGAGAGCCCACCTTCTTCACAGCAGCAGTAATGCCCTCGATGTATCCATTCCAACTCATGTTCCCTGTGAACGTTAAGCTGAGGAGTTTGAACAAAGAACTTTCAGGTAATGTATCATTAGCCATAGCTATTGGTGATTGGGATAATTATTGAAGGAAACAAACTTAGCCGCACTGAATGTTACCATCCATCTTTGCCCCCATTCCACTACAGACTGGAGGTCTTTTTCTAGGGTTTCTACCATTGCTTTGAATATATGTTCATTCGTTTTCCCCGTGTGCTTGTTATAGAGGTGTCATCAGCATCTCTTTCTCTCCCTCTCAATAATAGACTGATATGTTTGTTTTCCAGCAATAAAGGTGAAAAATAATTTTCTTCTTTCTGGTGATGAAAAAAAAACCAGGAGAATTGTGCAGTTATGCCAACAAACGAAAAAAAAAAATTAAATATACAATAAATGGCGCTGTTTTACAATGTGTCAGCGTTAGGGCGACAGTTCTCTTTTACCAAAAGATTCATTCATTTTTCATCTCATAATTTAGGACGCTCAAACCAAGGATACAGCGCTTCTACACTATTGGGATGAAATTTCAAAAATCGTAATACTGAATTTCACATGAAAACATTAGTATCCATCCACGTATTCCTTGCATTTTTCAGATGATTATATATTACGAAAATCGGTAAGGTAGAAAATTATTTATTAAAGAAAATAAAAAATAGAATTTGATGAAAATGATCGTAAGATACAGGAGAGTTCAAAAGAGAGGTAATGGCGTCAATTTTTCACCTGCTAACATGATTAAAGTTGTTTTGCTTAATAATTCAGTAATATTCAGGTAATTTCGACTGCATAATTTGGAAGCTACCATTGTAGCTTATTAGAATTGACAAAAAACTCAGTTGAAACCATTGTTTTTTATCTGAAAACTCCATTTATCAACTACAAAATCTCGTCTCACTTCTGTAGAAGCGCCAACGATACTTTTTATTAAATCAAAACATTAAAAAATGGGAGCTCTGCAACAAATTTTTTTAATGTAATAACGTTGATAACATTAATTATACAAAATTTAGTCTTTACACAACTATTACGTTTCTGCTTTCATATAATTTAAAATGTAGAAAAAAAGTTGCCGGAGCTTCTTTTTTAAATGTTATCATTTAATGAAAATATTGTTGGTTCATTGGTTTTAACATCGTAAACAGAAATGATTCTTTTAATAGTCGCGTAAAGACTGCATTTTGTATTATTGGTAAATGTTTACTTTAACTACAACAGAACACTGACCAATAAAATTTGTTTGTTAGTAGGTTTTCGAGGTCGTTGACAACAAATCTGATATTCAAACCTGTCGCAAATTTACCGTTTGCATCGTATTAACCCCTAGTTTGTGCCATCTCACAAGAGATGGCACAAGAAAATTTTCAAAAACAAAAAAAAAATGTGGTTATTTTTCTGTGTTACGTAGTTTTTGATGCTTTTTAGGTAAAATCCCTTCAAAACATATTGATGAGAAAATAAAGCTGTGTACGCATTACAAATGTTTCTTTTCTGTTTCTTATGTTATACATTAGTACATTAGGGGTCATTTCGAGTTAAAAGTTTATTTACTGTACCCATCTGAACTAGAGAAAATCATGATTAAAATGAGTATATCTTGTGTAAAAAGCTAATGAAGAATATGAGATATGGTCGACGTTGGGGTGATCAAAAAGTCAGATCAAGCATACCGGAAAACGAAATGAGACCAAATTGACAAGTCAGAAATTTAAAATTAAACAACTTTAATAGTTGATACTAAAATAAATAATTTAAACAACTTTTTTATTTTGGCTGACATACTCTAGCAAAATACGCATCGGCTCCGATGTTATACGCAGTTTGTTCGAGGGAACATTCATTATTCCGAAAAGGAAAGAAGTTTGGCGTGTGTGACCTTGTTTTATTATTATTATTATTATTTTGGCATGAACTTTGCACTTTTCGGATTATTTTATTATGTTTTTTATAGATATTTTTTGCCGTGTTTTTTTTGGGGGGGTGGAGGGACTTTTTTTTCGCCGTGTTGTTTTTTTTTGGATGGACATTTTTTTCTTTTTACCGCGTTTTTTTTTTTTTTCTTTTGGATGGATATTGGGAGGGGGGGGCGTGTTCTTTTTTTTTGTTTGGATGGATATTTTTTGTTTAACTGAGTTTTTTAGTAGGGGGGGGGGGTTATTTGCCGGAGATTATAATTACAGGTAATTATTAACAGGAAAATTGGTGCAAGTCCAGATTAGCACTTGTAGCGATACACAAAAACTGTAAGAAATTTCTTTCCCACGCACCCATTTTCCTCCCTCTAGATAGTAAATGAAATTCCACAAACAAAGCCATACCTTTAAAACTCAAATTTTATTCACAATGTATCAGAAATGAAAGATCTTTGATCACGGTAAGCCCTTTGCAAAAACAGTGGCTGAATTTGATATCCATACGCATGGAGCCTTTAGTTTGATTCCTCTGTGGGAATGTTAGTTTGGGTTTCCTTTTAGATGTTTCATGTTGTACATGGTGAACACGGTGTGAATGTTGGCACCCAATACGGCATATTTTGGGACCGCATGGTCTCTGGAAGAAATAGGAATAAATTCCTATAATCAAATATATCATGCCTGACACAGTAGAATATCCTCATTGGGTAGAATAAGTTTAGCAATTATGTTGTCTCCATATTTAGAGAAATGTCCTTTGTTCACCCACTGCTTGGTGCCCAAGAAGGTAAAATCCTGGCAATCTAGATAGAGCGCCACTGTTATGAGTCTGCTGGTTCCCGTGTTCATTCTCAGACTGAAAAAAAAAATACATGAATACAAATTGGCGCCAAGACAAGATTTGGCGCATTCAAATTAAGCCAATGACAGACCAGCTTACAAAGCATGTAGGCGGCCAAAAACAATATGGCGATTGTACGTGGAAAATTTCTCACAAAACCTTTATGAGTGGGAATAAATAAATTTGACGAAATCCTTTGCTGCATTCTACATAAAAACATTTGAAAAATAATTAATTTATTTAAATTATTTTTCACGTTTTCTTTGTTGTTGTTGCATTTATTCTATACTAGCGGGGGGGTACCTGATGTTGCCCGGGTGTTTAGAGGTGTTTCAGGCGGGGTGTTAATCAAAACATAAGAATAAGCAAAGTAAATATTTTTAAACTTTAAAAAAAATCGAAAAAAGCACAAAAAAAAAAATTAACGTAAGGCAAACGAACGATGTTAAATGTAAAAATCGGAAAAACAAAAAAAGAAAACGCGAAAAAGAAAACAGAAAAACGAATGTTAAAACTTCTTTAAAAAATCTGAAAAATAAAAACAAAAAAACACATGAAAAATGGCTTAAATAACTCTGGGGGGTACCCGGCGCTGCCCAGGTGTTTCGAGGTGTGTGTGCTTGGCCGGGGGGGGGGGGGTGTTAATCAAAACATAAGAATAAGCGAAGTAAATATTTAAAAAAAAAAAAACTAACATAAGGCAAACGAACGATATTAAATGTAAAAATCGGAAAAACAAAAAAAAAGAAAACACGAAACAGAAAAATGAACGTTAAAACTTCGTTAAAAAATCTGAAAAATAAAACCCCCCCAAAAAAAAACATGTGAAAAATGGCTTAAATAACCCTATTTCAATATTACAATTTAAAAAATCGAAAAAAAAAGAAAAAAAAGCCATTTCACACCACGATTCGAACCCAAAACATAATGAGGCCGCGCTCTAAGCAACTGAGCTAAGACGACGTCGACGAAATTGTGTCTGTTTTTTTAATATTTAAAGTAAATCATGTTCCGACCTCGTATGACGCATGCATAGAAGCAAACTTTTTATGAGAGGACGGTTTTTGCTGACCTCTCCCTGTAGAAAACTGATGATTTTAGGGTGAAGAAATTAATATTTTTGGCCAATTTTCGATATTTGTCGGGCGAAGGTTGGAACTTTAAAATGATACCGATCTCGTGAAAATCCGTGACCCGTGTCGAAAGTTTTTGCGAGACATACAAACACACATACATACATTTTCGCTTTTATATATATATAGATAAGTATAAAATAAAATTTGTTTAAATTGTTTTTAGAATTTCCGAGTTGTCAATTTGGTCTGATTTCATTTTCCGGTACACTCGATCTGACTTTTTGATCTACAAAATGTCGACCATATCTCATGTTCTTCATTAGCTTTTTACACAAGATATACTCATTTTAATCATGATTTTCTCTAGTTCAGATGGGTACAGTAAATAAACTTTTAACTCGAAATGACCCCTGATGTACTAATGTATAACATAAGAAACAGAAAAGAAACATTTATAATGCGTACACAGCTTTATTTTCTCATATAACCTCAATACGCTTTGAAGGGATTTTATCGCTTTTTAATCGATTTAAAAAGTTAAGTTTTCATAAGTGGTTTACAAAAACATTTTTATTTTTTTATGGGGGGGGGGTGTATTCAATTATAGAACTTGTACAACATTTAACGGGTGCTTCCGCAGTTTAATTTACCGTTTTTCCGTAAGTAACGCCCCCCCCACCAAATTTACTGTTTTTCTGTAAGTAACGCACCGACATAACCGAGCAGAAGAACGGTTTAATACCACGCCTCAAAAAAGGAACGAAAAACAAAAATGTTTTTGTAAACCTCTCGTGTAAACTTACTGACTTTACTATTAAATGAAATGAAAACTATTTTTTTTATTTTATGAAAAATATTTCCTGTCATTTAAAATGTCCGCCATGCATTCATGCGCCTTGTGAAAGGTCACGCGTGTGCGCACACGTACATTTCAATAAGAACTTCTCATGCGTAGCGTTAATGAATACATGGATATGGTGCAAAATAGTGCGAGGTTTCAAGGGTTAATACCATGCAAACAGTAAATTTGCGATGGGTTTGAATATTAGATTCATTGCCGAAAAGCTTTAAAAAAAACAAAAATTTTATTGGTCGGTATTCTATTGTAAACATTTACCATATTATTAATGATATCAACTTTGTTACATTAAAAAAAAATTTGTCGCAGATTTTTTTTTTTTTGCTACTTGTACAGTTTAATCAAGACATTAAAAAATAAAAATATTGAAAAAAGGTTATATTGCACGTATCCATTATGGAACGAAGTTCTTTGAAAAAAATTTTTTTACTTAATTTCATCAAGTAGTTTCTTTTTTACAGTGAAAAAACAATTTGTTATGATACCAAGCAAAAGGTTCGATTTTTAAGAAGAAAAGCTAGTTTTAAAGATGGGAAGGGAGTGTCGGCACTTTACATTGAGTTATCTCCCTGTGACATGATCAACAAATTCCATTATGGCTGACTTCAATGTGCTCTCATAAGAACATGTTTTTCCGCTGTAAAAAAAAAAAAAAAAAAACTACTTGATCAAATTTGTGGAAAAAAATCCCTTTTTTCGGGGGAGCAGGTTACTCAAGTGGTTAATTGCGCATCTGCAGTTGCAAAGGATTACCCTTTGCACCTCTTTCCACTGGGGACAAATAACTGTAGTTTAGCAGGAACAATATAGGGCGACAGGAACAATGTAGCAGCAAGGTGAGAAGAGTAGATCAGACGTGTAACTGTCCACTAATCACAAGTGAAATTGTCTGGTTGGAGGCTTGCCTTTTTATAAAAAGTAGGAACATGCCTCCCACCACTACCCTTAGCCTGTTTATTCATCGTAGCATCTTTAACTCAGGCTGGATTATTTCCCCCAGACACAAGCAACACCAAACATAAGTAGTCTCCATTTTTTTTGACAAATTTCCGACAAAAACAACAAAGAAAAAAAAATGGTGACCAATAATGGTGACAATGTTCAATCCACATACTTATGCAGGAAGCAGGTTCTGCCTGCCCCTACGTCTTCTCTAGGGCGCACAATCCAGGCAATACCACTTCTCTCTTTCGAGGGAGCTCTGTCGATTCCAATACATTGGAAGTGGTACCACCTGTCGCAGGCATCGCATGCGATCATATTAAGGTCTTGTTTTGGACAATCACAGCCAGGGTACAACCAGGCTCTTGCCTCTGCTATGAGGGGAGAATTCAGTCCTCTTGCTGAGACATGTCAGCAGGATGCTCAGAAGTCATGGAGAGTTCTAAGGGGTACAGGTGTCTCAATGAATGCACTTCTAGTTGTCCATTAGCCTTCTTGACACAAGCTTCTCTGGTTACACTGTCATAACCGGAGATCAGCTCAGCAATAGTCCTCAAAGCCCAAAATGGTCTGGGCTTCAGTGAGCTCTTAATTAGGACCACATTGTCCTTCTGAAGTCGATCACCTAATTGAGAATGGGACTGTACGGGAGCTTTCCTCACCAAATCCAGAAGATATTCCTTGTGCCATATTTCCCTAAAGTTTCTAAGTTCCAAGAAATGCACCAGCTTGCTCTAGTTGGGCGGCATGAATGCAGTCTCATCTTCATTTAATCGCAATATTAATTCAGGGCACTGATTGAGCCTGAGGAACATATTAGGGGTGACTGCAGTGATGCCCTTGTCGGCCGATGATTGGTAGGTCAGGGGTCGGCTGTTAACCGACCTCTGTTCGAATAAGACAGTAAGAAGGGTAAAATAGTCCAAATTGCCTCTTCCAATAACCTTGAATAGGCAGTTCTTGATGGTTCCAATACATCGTTCCCATGTTCCAAGGGGAGAACAGGGGATGGTTCTCAGCTTTAGATTACAGGGTCCATATCTATCTTGATAATCTCGAAAGAGCGTGCGTTGGCTGAAAATTCGACCCCCTCCCTTGAATGTCCTAGCGTTGTCGCTGTGCAAGGCTTCAGGGACACCGTTCTGGTTAGTAAACCGGATCAGAGCTTGAAAAAAAGATGACACCCTCATGTCCGTGACCACCTCGATATGTATGGCCCTGATGTTCAGGCAGGTGAACAGCAGTAGATACACCTTTTGAATCCTTTTTCTTTCACTCACTCACAGATGGCCGGTGTAGTCGATTCCAGTGTATCGGTACGGGGTACTGAAATCAGTGCGATGTGATGGCAAGTCAGTGGCAAGATTCGGTTGCACTAGCCTGGAGTTGTAATGTTTACACCCTGCACAGTCGAACAATGTCAAATTAACAGCTTGTCTCTCCTAGGGGACCCAGTAACCATGCCGCCTCACTTCAGCCAGGGTTGATCCAGTTCCAAGGTGACAACATTTTTTATGGCAGTCCAGAATAAGTTTTGTCACAGGGTGCTGTTTCCCTATTAAAATGGGATTCAAGGTACGAATTCTGGCCGGCACATGGTTTCTGTTAGGCCTCCTCAAATATTTGATCTCTGCCAGAAACTCTTGCTGTTGCATAATCCACATAAGGCAGAGAGCCACCTTGGATTCGCAATCCCACTGTCGACCCAGCCGAGTGGCTATGAATCTGAAAACCATAGATGTGACGTTCAGTAAACTGGAGAACAAAGAAAATCTATCCAAGGGTACAACAGAAGGAGACGCTTGCTTGTGCGAGATGGAGCAATTTGCCGGGGTGCGGACCATCTGTTGGCATGTCTCATTCAAACAAGGTAGATCTTGTTCCGGCCATTGAGAAATCCCTCTGCCTAGCCAGGTGGGGGCCAAAGCTTCAAAAGTCAAAGGAAGCCTGGAATCACCTCAAGGTTATGCATCTCATAATTAAATCAGCTGGGTTGGACTGGGTGTTTACAAACTTTGAAAAGGGTCCTTAATCCATAGTGAGACTCCAGCTCAGAGTTCATTTTCAGTACGTCCTTGAGCCGATTCCTTGCAAAAATATTATTGCATGCCATGGTTTTGGACAGAAGCCAAGATAACACAACTTGAGCATCTGTGACCATGCACAAGTTGTCTGGAACGAATCCCTCACAGTTATCCAAGATAGTAGGGAGACATTTAAAGGCAAGAAAAACCGCCATCAATTCGAGAACCAGCAAGGTTTTGTCCTTCATTGGCGCGACCTTGGCCTTTGCAAATAATAAGGAGGAGTGGCTGCCTTGCACAACATATGCAGCAAATCCGTAAGCCTCCTTCGAAGCGTCACAGAAGAGGTACATAACCCCGGGCAGCCCGGACTCCATGCTCCTTCGATCAAAGTGGAGATCACTCAACCTTGTGAGGTCTCCAGCAAGCTCCCTCCAGTGGTTCTGAATGTCAGGTGAGAGGGTATCGTTCCAACCCATACTATCCTTCCACATAGTTCTGATTAGCACACGACTCCTAATAGTAACAGGGAGGTAAAGAGATAGTGGATCGAAAACTTTGGCTGCCTCGGAAAGGACGCTTCTTTTTGTTGAGGCACTGGCGTCACACCTTGTGAGGAGTATATACAACTCCTCTGTAAGTGACGAGTAACAATATCCAAGTACCTTTTTCCACTGCTCTTCCTGGGCACTCAAGGTGCCGTCCTTTTCCATCTTAGCATGGAGGGCCTGACAATTGGAATTGCAAGACTGGACTACGAACCCTCCTTCCTGTAAGCGCTCTTGAACCAGGGAATACAGTGCAATAAGCTCGCTGGGTCAGCCATGGAGGCAACAAAATTGTCTATGTAAAACCGGTCCTCCATCATCTTGCGGCACAAATCCTGAGCAATCTTAGGATGCAACCTAATACAAACAGGCTGAAGGTGAAGCCAAATATGAGTGTTGCGTAGCGGAAGCAGCGCAAATGATTACCCTCCCTGAGGAAGAAACAAAACCGATTCCGGTCTGCCTCCAACTTGAGCCAAATCATTAAGAAAACTAATTTTTTCAACTGCAGTTGACGAGAGGTGGACTATCCCTGAACGAAGCAGCATATTCTGGGATCAACTTAACTGGGAACATTTTGAAATTGCTCTTGGCATTTATGGCCAACCAATACATCCTTTTGGCAGACATCCGCCGAGTGTTCTTAACTATTTTCATGAATAAAAAAGTAACTAAACCATTTATTGATAATTTGTCACTTTTATAAACATTTATTTATTTATTTGCGTTGACTTAACTCTTTTCATAAATAATAAAATAAAAAAAGAACTAAACCATTTTTTACAAACATTTTTAATTTACATGAGCAGATAACTTTTTGGTAAATATTTACATTTAGGTCCACCTCTAGGTGTGTCAGAAACTTCGTAAAAAATATTGAATAATTTGACCCCCTGTCTTTCCAAGCTTATAACTACTCGAAAAATGTAATTCAAACCCTAATTTTTTTAATTAAAGGAGCAAGGACCAAGGTTTCATTAAAAAAAATAAAACAACGGCCGGTTCAAGGCAGAGTCCGACTATTAGTGGGGTAGCTGGCTTCGACCTGATTCAGCACCTGGACCCATTTAAACTAGTCCCGTGCTTGGGAGGTCAAGCCTTTTTGGTCCCGCATGGATTGGTCCCATTCGGGAGGATTGATTCCTTCCTTTTGGATGATGTCCCCTCATGCGAAGTTACTCGCCTGTCTTTCAATTCTTATAATGGAACATACTCCTCAGGTCAATACCATCTGTGTTTTGTGCTGGAGGCTTAGTCGACCTACTTCGATCCTTTCGAGGATTGCTTCCCTGACAGTGCTGTGCAAAGAGGGCTGGAGCAGATGATCAGCCTAGAATCTTTAGGAATTCCTGACCGTGAGGGATTCTCAAACTACGACCAGGAATTGATAAAACGATTTGAAAAGACGGTTGAGCTGCGGAACGGCAACTACTATGTGGAGCTCCCCTGGCACCAGGATAAATTGGACAAGATGCCTTCCAATCATTCAACATCATTACGTGTCCTGGACCGAGTGTCTGTGGATCTGATTAAAATAAATGATATGCTGAGTATTTGGAGGTGTTCTGGCAGCAGCAAAGAGACGGGCATCATTGAAGAAATTTTTGTTCCCCTACAGGAGTTTGACCAGTACGTGTGGATACCACATCGACTTGTCTATAAAACTGATCCTATGGTGACGACGAAGATTAGACACCCCTAACACGAAACTGCAAATAAAATATAAAAAACTTGCAATTTCTCTTTTAAAAGTGGGTTGTTTATTTTCTTTATGGAATATATTTCCAAAATAAACTATTAAAGTTGTATAAAAAGTAATAGAAATATTATATTTGTATTAAAACAGTAATGAAATTAATTGGCTTTTACGAGTTCAGTATTTTTCAATTTTTAAACTATCACAATTTTTCTATTGATTCTTTTGTTACGATATTTTCAGGGTCAATGTGAAATTTTATTCTCTTTCCAATAAACTGAATATAATATTTTAGACAAACGTTTTTTTTTTAATTCACGCACCTCCCCATTTTGAAATGCCTATTAAAAAGTAAATAATTAATTTACTCACCAAAGTTTTATATATCACAAATTGAAGATAAAAGATCAATAAATAATATATTCAAATTTAAAACAAAAAAGAAGTATTTTTTAGAAATTTACAAGTCCGAAGTTTAAAACCTGTTGTTTTTTGTTTGTTTTTTTTAAATGAAATGGTCCTTGCTCCTTTAATTGAAAAAAAAAATTAGGGTTTGAATTACATTTTTCGAGTAGTTATAAGCTTGGAAAGACAGGGGATCAAATTAGTTCACGCCTCCCCCCATTTTGAAATGTCTATTAAAAAGTAAATAATTAATTTACTCACCAAAGTTTTATATATCACAAATTGAAGATAACAGATCAATAAATAATATATTCAAATTTAAAACAAAAAACGAAGTGTTTTTTTAGAAATTTACCTGTAAAGTCCGAAGTTTAAAACCTTTTTTTTTTTAAATCACGTTGTCTTTTTGTTTTGTTTTTTTTTTTTAATGAAACCTTGGTCCTTGCTCCTTTAATTAAAAAAAAAAAATTAGGGTTTGAATTACATTTTTCGGGTAGTTATAAGCTTGGAAAGACAGGAGGTCAAATTATTCAATATTTTTTACGAAGTTTCTGACACACCTAGAGGTGGAGGTGGACCTAAATGTAAATATCTACCAAAAAGTTATCTGCTCATGTAAATTAAAAATGTTTGTAAAAAATGGTTTAGTTCTTTTTTTATTTTATTATTAATGAAAAGAGTTAAGTCAACGCAAATAAATAAATAAATGTTTATAAAAGTGACAAATTATCAATAAATGGTGTAGTTACTTTTTTATTCATGAAAATAGTTAAGCCAACGTACATAAATAATGTTTGTAAAAGTGCGAAAGGCAACGTAAGTAAATAAATAAATAATATTACGTGCGCATGCGTTAGCTTGACTAAGAGGGGGAGACTAAGGGAACGACCATTAAATAATTCTGGTGGTCGCCATGGAACTCAACGCCCAAGGAGTACCTTAGTTTTAAATGTTCTTTATTTCACTGCAGATATTCACTTTTTACGAGTTAATAGCCAATAAAATGGTGAATTTCGTCTTCGTTGTTTCCTTATCGTCCATTATCTCGTAAAAGTGAATATTTGCGATGAAATAAAGATCATTTAAAACTACTTAAAACACCCACACAAAAAAAAAAAAAAAAAACTTTTTTACCCCATATTTTTTATATGGAGCAGAAGATTTAGTGAACGAATCTCTCTCTATATATATATTGTCGATTCTTTTATCCCTTTATTATCATGTTACAATTCGATCATCTATTTATCGAATATATCTTCTACATATAAAATTATAAATAATATTCATTAAAAAAAAAAATAAATGTATTAGTACGAAAAGATAGATGCAAGATTTTTTTTTCTTTTTTACCATGGCTGATTTTCGCAAGCACCATTCAATGTTAACATATGTCAACACGTGAAAACAAAAACAACAAAAGAGAGAGTGTCATCTACAGAAATATGAAAAGTCTACACTTACCAGAATGAGTTTACGGTGTGTGGGTCAATGTTTTAGATCCATTCTAGTTTTTAGTTCCGGCGAGAGAAGGACGTTCAATAAAAAATCACAGCTGATAAGAAGAATAAACAGTCGACATGGAATTCGGTCTTCCTGCCACGCATTAATTTAAGCAACAGCCGCAGATTCGTAACAAAATAATTTTTTAACTCAAGAATTAATTTAAAATATATAAAAGGAATATTTCTTTTCTTTTAAATTAGATTATTTTATATTAATAAAGTTAAACGTGTATCGTTTTAAAATCTCACCTAGTTCGCTTTACATTTAAAAAATATTGATTACGCCAGTATTGAATTATGATCGCATATCTGTCAAGGGAGATAACTCAGCATGACGGTGTTTTTACAGTTGTCGTCTGCCTCTTCTATTTTTTGTGTTTAGGCTTTCAGTTTGTTTTGAGTTTCTTTCTGTACACTCGAGAATAAAGTCTTTTCATTCCTTCAAACGGTTTTGTGTGATATACCTTTATTTACTGACGTGTTGGCAGCAGTTTATTTACCCTTATTTGCTATTCCACGTAATTGGACGACCACCTGACCGGATTATTGTGACAAGACTGGACTATCGAAACGTCACTTTTCTATATATACCAGTTGTTCAAGTATATCTCAGTAAATCTGCATGTGTCCCTAAGCAGTGGTGCTTGGTAAATAATGAGACTATCTCTTCCTTTGAGGCATGGAGAAATAACCTTGTATATCATCTGTCTCTTGATAGCAACTATGCCCCATTCCTTGAGATGAACTGGGAATAGAAGTCACGTGCTCATCCACACTGGGGCTTCACAAATGATGGTATGGAAGTACCTGATGTCAACAGACTCACTGCTATCCAAAAAAATAATATTGTCAAGATGATGTTGGGATAGGTGGCAAATTACTGCCCTAGCATATCACGGAGTGCCATTGTTAATAACTCAACGTCATTAACAAAGGTTTTGTAAACCATAAGACAACATTATGACTCTCACTTTCTGGACTTTGATTCTATAAGGCTTGAACTGGACGAACTCACAGAAAGATTAGTTCAGAGACTTGCAGCCTTCATTGATGACTCTCTACTAAACACTGACACTAATATACGACATCATGATAATGTTCCCACAGAAGATAAAGAAGTCACCCCTGCATTCATCATCATCATCATCATGACGGGCTCCTTGCCCGGACCAGTGTGACTCTTCCTTTCCAGAGTTTCCTGTCTTCCATCAGCTGCCTCAGATCTTCAGGTTCACAGTTAGCGTTGTGTGCTATTTGCTGGATGTACGTGGATCTAGGTCGTCCTTTGCTTGCACGCCCGTGTCATGGAGTCCATAGCAATACATCACTCACCAATTCATGCTTGCTCCTCAGACAATGACCAGCAAATTGTAGGCATCTTTCTCTGATGGTATTAGATATGGCAGGTAGGTTGCAATAAAGTTGCTGCTTCGTGGAATGATTTTGCCTGTTTGTAGCATACGGGTGTATATGCCGTTTAGTTTTCTTTCCAATCTTTTGGTGAATGTCCAGGTTGTAGCACCGTAAACAAGGACAGACTCTATCACTGCCCTGAAGAACTGCTTTTCAGTTTGTTAGTTAGTCCTGAAGTCCATACTGAATGCAACCCATCCAATGCGGCCCATGCTTTTGAGATGCAAATTTCGATATCTCTCTCTCTGTGGAAGCTATGTTGCTGCCCAGATACGTAAACTCAGCGACTTCTTTCAGTGTTTATCTAACCAAAGCCCTGATCTCTCCTTTCACATTGAAAGTCATAAACTTTCTTATCCACATTAATGTGGAGACCAATGTCATTTGTAGACTTTTCTAGCTTACGTAACAGTGTTTGTGCATCAGCAGTGTTGTTCGCGAACAAAGCAATATTGTCTGCGTAATCTGCATCAGTTATGTGTGTTGATTGATGACATGTTTCTAGATTCATTTAGGGTGAAGCCTAGCGTGTTGTGTATATCAACAGATGTGCAAAGTACAAAGTCACGACAGACAATGAAAAGAAAAGGGGCAAGAGTATCTCCTTGTAGAACCCCAGTGCGGATGTCGAAAAATTCAGTGTCCCCATCTGGGGACCTGACCATTGCTCGAGTGTGCTCATATAGCATCATGATAGCATTAATGACTTCATTTGGAATGCCATATGCTTTTTATATGCTGGCCATTTTTCCTCTATGTACGGAGTCAAATGCTTTGGAGAAATCTACAAAGATCATGACTGCCTCAATGTTTTTGGCTTTGACTCCTTCAGTTAGTCTCCTAACAGTAAGTATTTGACTAGTAGTGGAGCGATTCTTTCTAAATCCATTTTGGTTCTTCCTGAGTACTTCTTCGATCTTTGGTTGGATACGGTTGAGAAGCATGGCATTTTAGATTTTTGCTGCAATTGGAGTGAGTGTCTAGATAATTTTTTAGTTTTGTTCGCTCATAAACTTAACTTCAACTTAGAGATTACAATCCTATGATCAGTAGACACACTATAGAAACTGCTATAAGCTTCACAGTTATAACAGCTATTGTTATTCTTATTCATAAAAAGATAGTCCAGTTGTTCCTTGTCTCCATTTGGGGATTGATGGGTCCAGAGCTTACCATATCTTTTCTGAAAACAGGTATTCATGCACTGTAGGTTGTTTTCAAGGAGAAAAGTTAATAGATACTCTCCATTTCGGTTTGTTCCATCATGGAAAGAGAACTTATGCTTGTTGTCTTCCCGTCCTATATGTGCATTCATGTCACCTCCGATAACCAATAAATTATGTTTGGGGATTGAGCGCACTATTGCTGACAGTTCATCATAGAAATTCAGGATCTCTTGCTTGTCACTGACGTTGGTAGGGCTGTAGCAACAAATAACAGTAATAGCAGGATTACCACTGAAGGTAGCAAGAATTATCCTTTGTGTTATCTTCTCAGCACTGTTTAATTATTTCAATGCTCGAGGGCTAAACAGAAGTCCTACTCCCCCAATGGTACTATTTGTCGAATTTTTCCATGCTGACGCTGATACTAGTGTCCAGCTGTTACCAATTTCCATGTCGTTGTGGAAGAGATGGTGCTCTTGAATACACACAATATCGATATTGTGTTCTTTGGATGAAGCAACAAGTTTTGATATTTGAGATGTGGGTTTAGTGTCCGTACATTAAAGGTGGATATTTTGATGGTATGTTTACATTTTGCTAGCCTAGATTTTGAATCTAATATTGGTTGCGTCTGCTTCATCCAACCCTCCCTAAATTAATCAAGCAACATTATGGCTGGAGTTGTGATAACACACATTAGCATCAATCGAGCCTGAGATCTCTCTGGCATTGGATTCTTTACTTGATGAGTCGGGAAATGAGGCGTCTGTGAGCCAGACATTTTCTACTCCACTTCAATATACCAGGAAGCCTAAACCAAAGAAGACTTGTCCATTGTGTAGTCAGGCTAAAAGACCCAACACAAACCATCTCTTAAATGAATGCATCTACCTTCCTGAATCAGACCATAGATATATGACCAATGCTCGCCAGATCCACTTGTTTCAAGACCTTAAAAAATTTACATTTAAATAAAAATTTAGTGGATGAAAATATGACAACCTCACGGTGAGTGAAAACTGAAAAATCCCCCTACATTGACATGTTCTCAAATCATCATCTGGTACGGATCGTTGTGAACAGTGGTGCCACGTTGGGATTCAGGACGCGTAGTATCAGTTAAACTTTGGCTGCTACCCATAATCACAAGAAATGTAGAAGGCAGAGTGCATCTTGTCAAAAACACCAGTGAACCACAACAAATATGTAGATCACAACATATCTGCAAAGCTATATCCACGTTCATTCCAGCAACATCTTCTGACATGGCGAGTACCTACCCAACTTCCAGCAAACACCATGACAACATTGCTTCCTGTGTGCTCATCGACCCAGATGACATGTTATCCTCTGCAGAGAAGCTGAAATTTCTACAGCTTAATTCTGAGTTTTATGAGGTTTTCAGAGAGGAGGGATGGGATCACATACTCCACTGCTACTCCCATATTTCTGGATAGGAAAATACACCAATGTGTTCTAAGTCATTGAACTTAAGTTGCAGTTCTTGGAGTTTGTTTTCATTGTATGGGGGAAGTCAATCCCGAAGCTGGAGCGACTGAGTGGGACCCTATACAATGAAAACAAACTGCAATGACTTAGAACACATTGGTGTATTTTCCTATCCAGAAGATACTGGAGTAGCAGTGGAGTATGTGAGCCCGTCCTTCCTTGTCAAAAAGCCTAATGAAAGACATTGCTTGGTTATTGCATTTTTCAGCATTAGTAGATATGCGAAGCCTCAGCCATCTGCCATGCTGAAACATTGACTCAACTCCAACGAAGATAGGTCAGTGGCGATGAATTATCAAAACCGACCTCACTAGCGCCTTCTATCAGATCCCCCTTGGCAAAGGTATCCATGAAATATTGTGCTGTTGTTAGACTTTCAGAGGCATGCGAACTGGGAACTGGGATATGCAAGATGTGCAATGGGCATGCCAGGATCAGAAACAGCTCTGGAAGAACTAATGTGTAGAGTACTAGGCGACTTGTTGATGGATATGTAGCAAAACTTGCTGATGATCTTTACTTTGGAGGGAACAGCATGAGGACCTACTATCAGTTTGGCATAGAGTCCTTACAACTATCTCTGGCCACTTTAAAACTATCCACTAGCAAAACCATAATATGTCCTAAGCAAACAATCATTCTTGGAGGGATATGGTCAGAGGGATCCTTGTCAGCTGGACCCCAAAGTATCGCTAGATACACTTAGCTCCTATCAACCTCCTAAGACAGTGAAAGGTCTATGATCATTCATAGGAGCCTACAAGGTCTTAAACTGTCATTCCTAACTGTTCGCACTTTCTTCGCCCTTTAGATGAAGCCACTGCAGGAAAAGAGTCACAAGATGCTGTAAACTGGTTTGACAATTTACGAAAGGCATTCTTCGCTGCTCAGAAGCACCTGACTTTGACAAAAACCATTCATGTAACATGTCGTGCCGACCAGTTGTGGATGATGACTGACTATTCTGTCAGACAACATAGCATTGGTGTCCTGATGTATGCAGACAGAAGAGGAAGACAACTGATCTGTGGTCATTTTTCTGTGAGACATCATGGCCATTAACCTACCTGGTTACCATGTGAAGGCTATTGCTGCAGCGATCAAACATTTTGGCCCATGCCTGATTCATTTAGAACATCATCCCACTGTCCTCACTGATAGCAAGCCCTGTGTTCAGGCATATGAAAAGCTCTGCTGAGGCCAGTTCTCAACCAGTCCCAGATTAACATCATTCCTGTCAACTGTCTGCCGTTTCCAGGCTTCCATCCAACATCTCTTGGGCAGAGTGAACTTGATTTTGCTAACCATAATGCTCCTGAGTGCAGGCATCCGAGACATGTCAGGTCTGTTCTTTCTTGTGGGGACTTTCTTGTGGAGATAATTAAGGGATCAGGCGTCCCACATGAAAAGAAATTCAAAATGAGTGCTCAGACCTTAGATGAACACTGGCACACCTGATGCAGGGAACTCGCCCTTCAAAGTAACTTAATGACATTAAGGATATGAAAAGATATCTTCAGGCAGCCACATTAGCCCAGATGGTCTTGTAGCTGTTTGTCGAGAGGATCCTCTTCTCCAACAATGGGGTGCAGTTATTGTTCTGCAACATGCATTACTGACAGTGCTACATATTAAGGTGGGGCACCCTATCAAACATAGTAAGGTGGGACACCCTATCAAACATATTAAAGTGGGACACTCTATCAAACATATTAAGGTGGGACACCCTATCAAACAGCAGATGCAATAGGTAGTGAGCCAGTATTTCTATGCCTTGAGTCTGGCTGAAACTGTGAACAAAATTGTATCCTCATGTCACCAATGTGCTTCATTAAGCAGCTCCCCACTCGTAGCTGTTTCTCAGTTCGAATGCACTCTGGCTTAGGTTTGCTGCTAATATCATCAACAGAAATAGACAACTGATTTTTGTCTTACGGGTGTACATCTATTCCTATACTCCTTATTCCAAATGAACACATTGCAAGAGGCTATTATAAAGCCCTGTTTGCCCATCAGACCTATCATTAATCCACCTACAGTCATAAGGACAGGCTCCACCCCCAGCTTCAAAACCCTCAGAAATGATTGATTTCTGCTCACTCACCATATCTCAATAAAGATAGGTAACTCTAAAAAACTAAATTGTAACCCTGTTGCTAAAAAGGTTGTCTAAGACGTCCAGCAAGAGTTCCTCAAGCTGAGCCCAGCTGGTTCACAGATCTCTAAAGTCTTGCTCTCTGTAGCATGTTGCACATAGGTTTGGATGACTCGGATTGTTCCCAGAGAGATTTTGTATCACTAGGACCAAGTTACCAATGAACACATCCACTTTGCGCTCGTCTGGGAGAGGCCCCGTGTTTTGACAAGCTTCTGGGTTTGACCTTTACTCCTGATCTGAAATGGAACACGTACATCAAATTTGTTGCCAAGGTCGTTGGAAAGATGGTGGGATCCTTCTACCGCTCCAGAAGATATCTCACTACTGATGCAATTCTCTATCTATATAAAAGCCAAGTACGTCCAAGGATGGAATACTGCTGCCATATCTGGGCAGGAGCTGCTAAAAACAGCCTATCCTGCCTTGACAGAGTACAAAATCGACTTTGTGGCTTAGTGGGAGATGCCCTTTTCTCTACCCTGCAACCTCTCTCCCATAGAAGAGACGTTGCAAGCCTATCCTTGTTTTATCGTTATTTCCATGGCAAGTGCTCGTCTGAACTCCAATCTCTGGTCCCCCCTCGCCAATCTTTCACGAAAAACACCCGTCTAGCTGAATCCACTGTGAAAAATTTCCCCTACTCTATATCTGTGCCTAAATCAAAACGTGGATTCCATGAACAAAGCTTCTTTCTTAGAACTGCACGCCTGTGGAACTCTGTTCCGTCTGCCTGCTTCCCACCTGACTACAACTTGGATGTGTTCAAGTCCAACATTAACAAATTCCTAATGAACCGCCCCCTTAAGTAAACACTTTCAAATCTTCACACTAACGTACTGTACTTGCAATAACCCTTATCCCTGAGTGGCTTCCGGGCCTTGACAAGTGGTGACCACCGTGTAAAAAAACCCAAAAAACTCTTATAGAAGAGCAGCATCGCAGGTGCAAGGCCAATCATGTTTACAGTGAGTGATTTAAGGCTCCCAACCACTCACGTAGGCCTTGTATGGAAGTGAATGGCGGAGACATTCTGCATCTTCACAGTGACCAATCAAAAAATAAAGGATGTGAGCAATATTTAGTTTCATCCAAGCAAGATGTTTTAATATTAATATCTGTGTGGCACTGTCTGTTGTCAGTTTTCAGTTTAAACTTCAAAATTCTTATGCATCCAGACATTAGCTAATTTCCACTATATAGACTGACCTGAGGAGCTACAACTAGAACAAAGCCACTCCCTAAGGTATCTTGCCGATTAACTCCTATGCAGCTGAAATGGTACCAGCTGTCACAGGAATCGCAGCACACCATTGGCGATGTAGTGTTTCTCACTGAGAACGCAAACGCCGAGTTTGTTTTAAGACTTTATTCAGCCGAGAGCCGACCGCAAGTATCTACATTCTGTCTCTTTTTACACCGCCCGTTTGCCGGTGTTCCCCCTGTTATCGTCCCCTGTGTACCTACGTACATTACATCTCCCCCCAAAAAAGAAAGGTCCATTTATCATGGAAAAAGGTCAGGGTAGACTGCCCTTGTGACCCTTTTGTGGTCAAGGATTATTCTGCCTCAGTATGTGACCATTGAAATCCCCCCCCTTTTTTTTTTAAAGTTAAGAAAAAATAAAAGGTAATTGTTCAATCTTTAGTCAATCCAAACTAAAACGATTCGGTGGTCTTATTGTCCGGCCCGATTGTCGTGGCAGGGCTAGTGGGGTATGCTCACTCACTTTTCTATCTGGCTGCTCATAATTGGGCGAATTCTCATGTGTCAATGGAGTCTGTGGATGTGTGTTATTTTCTGTTGCCATATCTGGAGGCATGTTTAGTTCTGTGAAAATGCGTTCTGGATTGTTTTCACTTGGGGATTGAGGTGCTGGCTCGGTGATACAACAGCGAAACCTGATGTGATCCTGATGACGACGAACCAACCGGCCATCCTGCAATCTGATTAGAAAGGATAAAGGAGATACTCTTTCCAGAATGTGACCAGCCAACCACATGGATCCAGAACCAAAGTTCTGTGCAAATACTGCTTGGTCTTCATCAAATGAACGCATCTGGGCAGATTTGTCATGGTGAAACTTTTGACATTCTTGGTTGTTATATACAACACTTGAGGTGGCGGGCTTCATACGATCCAGATTGGTGCGCAATCTTCGCTTCATCAACAACTCTGCCGGGGTAGATCCCGTTGTTGTGTGAGGCACTGTGCGGTATGTCAGCAGAAAACGGGATATCTTTGTTTCCAGAGTTCCTCCCGACATTTTTTTAATACCATTTTTAACCAGCCCAACTGAGCGTTCAGCTAGACCATTTGATGCCTGATGATGTGGACTGACAAATTTGTGTCTGATACAATTCCGTTTCATGAACTCTGCAAATTCTGAACTGGTGAAGCATGGGCCATTATCACTGACAACAATGTGCGGGAGACCATGAGTAGCAAAACAGCGCCTCAACCTTTCAATTGTAGTGGCTGAAGTAGCTGCACTTGTGGTATAGACATCAACCCATTCTGAGTGTGCATCCGTAATGACAAGCAGGTATTGGCCATTGTAATCGGCATAATCAACGTGAACCCGCTGCCAAGGTTCAGCTGGCCATTCCCAGGGGTGTAGTGGTGCCTTAGCAGGTAGGCTTCTGGAGCACTGACAAGGGTAACAGTTGTTCACCTTTTTTTCGATGTCAGCATCTGTCCCAGGCCACATACATAGGTCCGGGCGAGGGCCTTCATCTTGACTATGCCAGGGTGGCACTGGTGAAGCTCGTTCAACACTCTGCCTGAAATGGTGGGGAATTACCACTCGTGAACCCCACAGCAGGCACCCCCTTTCAACACTTAGTTCGTTTTTACGAGCGTGAAATGGTAAATACGGAGCATCATGTGGGAGATTGCACCCTCCATGTTGTGTGGCTTGAACAACCTTAGAGAGGATAGGGTCTTTGCATGTATGAGCACAAATGTCAGTCGAGTCAACGGTGGAATTGTCCAGGTGATCCATGAGATGTATAATGCAGCCTGGTGTTGGGACATCTAACGCTTCCTACAGGGAGAGACGACTCATTGCATCGGCAGTGACGATGTGTGAACCAGGCCTATATTCTATCATGTAATCGTAAGCACTCATCAACAGTGACCAACGTATTATTCTTGGTGGCAGGGTGTCCAATGTTGGCTTTGTTGGGCTAAAAAGGCTGATAAGTGGCTTATGATCCGTAATGATACGGAATGCACATCCAAATAAGTAGTGATGAAACTTTTTAACCCCAAAGATAATACTCAGTCCCTCCTTGTCCAACTGACTATAATTTTTCTCAGCTGGTGACATTGTTCTCGAAGAAAAAGCAACAGGTTTCTCTGAACCGTCGGCAAAGATGTGCGATAAAACAGCTCCGACACCATATTGACTGGCATCACAGGTCAGTACCAGTTCCTTCTTCGGGTCATAGTGAACCAGGACATTTGTGGTCTGCAATGCATCTTTGGCTCGCTGAAAAGCTGTTAATTGGGGGGTGCCCCACGTCCAAGAGACACCTTTCCGCAGTAGATAATAGAGGGGGCCCAACTTATCTGCGACGTTGGGGACGTACCTAGCGTAGAACTGGAATAAGCCCAAGAAAGCCTTAAGTTCAGTCACATTGCGTGGGGCTGGCGCATCCCGGATGGCACGGATCTTTTCTGCTGTAGGGTGAAGGCCTTTGGAGTCAATCCAATGACCTAAGTAGTTTACGGAGGGTGCCATGAACTTGCACTTATCCAGATGAACGCGGTGACCAGATTCTGAGAGTTTCCCTAACACTCGGTCAAGGGTGCTCAAGTGTTCTGTGTCTGATGATCCTGCAATTAGTATGTCGTCCTGATAGCATACGACATGTGGTTCATTTGCCAACAAATTGTCCATACAGCGTTGATAGATACCAGGAGCTGATTTTACTCCAAAACTGAGGCGGTTGAACCTGTAGAGACCCCGTGGTGTATTGATTGTAAGGTACTGCTTTGAGTTTTCCTCTAACGGAATCTGCAGGAACGCTGATCTCAAGTCAAGCTTGGTGAATTTCTTTCCCTGCACCAATTTTGCATACAAATCATCAATCCTGGGGACAGGGTACTGATCGAGATTTGAACATTTGTTTATTGTAGTTTTATAGTCTCCACACAACCGTATTGTTTGGTCAGTTTTGACAACTGCTACTATAGGGGCATCCCATTCTGAGTATTGTACTGGTTCGATAATACCCAGAGACTCTAGTCGATCCAGCTCCTTGTCAACCTTTTCACGCAATGCAAAGGGCATGTGTCGAGCCTTGCAGAATATGGGCTTTGTTTTGGGGTCAACACTAAGTTTTGCTGTGAAACCCTTCAGTGCGCCCAATTCATCCTTGAAAACATTGGGGTATTTTGCAATAATGTCTTCAATTGCAGGTGTAGCATTTACTGCTTTCAGCTGATGGATGCGTTTCCAGCTGAGTTGCACTACTCGTAACCAGTTTCTACCAAGAAGTGCAGGGCCAGAACCATGAACAATCACTAATGGCAGACGAAACTGTCGGCCATCATAGTCTACCGACACTTGACATGTACCACACGGCGTGATACTTTCTCCCATGTAGGTTGCTAGTTTCTGTGACATAGGCTTAAGTACCGGCTTATCAAGTTCACACCATAGTTTTTCAAATGCATTGCGGCTGATCAATGAAACAGCAGCTCCGGTGTCGATCTCCATCTCGACATTGCGACCATTTATGCCCACCAACACCATCAGGGGCTCAGTTTTGCTATTTGCTGGCAGGTTAAACAGCCTATGCACCGAGGCGCAGTCACTGCCTGTATCTTCGTCTACTGGTTCTTCATTGGTGACCTTGTGGGTTTTACGATTTCCAGCTCTGTCGTTCTACTACCAGGTCAAACAGGCTGGCGAAATGTGACCGGTTTTGTGACAAAAATTACACGTTGCCTCTTTGAAACGACAGGAGTCGGGGTAATGTTTTCCGTTACATCGGAAACATGGTCTTTGTTTTTGTCTCCGTAGTGGAGTAGGCCATTCAACCTGGTTGACTTTCGTCTGTATTGTAAAATTGGACGTTGAACAGGCTGCCATGTCACTAACATTCCTGTCTGCACTTTCCATGGCAAGAGCTATCTGTTGGGCATAAGGAAATGTTAGTTTCCTCTCGGAAAGCAGTCGCCGATGGATTCGGTCATCCATCAATCCAACGACGAGCAAATCTCTCAATATCTCTTCTATCGTATTTCCAAACTCACAAAACTTTGTAATTTTTTTTAAATGAGCAATAAAATCCGAAATGGACTGACCTGGTTGTTGGCGGCACATGTAAAAGTTGAATCGCTCAACAATTATGGACGGTGTTGGGTTGCAGTGCTCTTTTAACGAGAGCGAGAGTTCCTCATAACTTTTGTCTCTTAAGCTGTGCGGTGTAACGAGATCCTTCAGCAGAGAAAACGTTTCACCACCACAAACAGAAAGAAGGACGGCCTTTTTCTTTACTGGGTCTTGTATTCCGTTAGCCTCGAAATAATACTCCAATCTTTCTGAGTATGTGTCCCAATCACCTCCACTCGGCGAGAATTTGTCGATTTTACCATAAGACGTCATGTTTTTAAAATGCGTGTGTGCCGGTAGAAATATGTCGCTATTTAATTTCTATTAAACGCGATGTTTTTCAGAGAAAAAGTTTAAATAACTTTCCCCTTTATGAGAAATGATCTCATCCTCGTCGCCATGTAGTGTTTCTCACTGAGAATGCAAACGCCGAGTTTGTTTTAAGACTTTATTCAGCCAAGAGCTGACCGCAAGTATCTACATGTGTAACCAAGTTATGGGGTTGATATGCCGTTAGAAAAAAAGAGCCAAAAGAACGAAAAAATAGGACGATCAAATGACTCTTTGGTTAGAACAGACAAAGGAAAAAGTATGTCAAGAGATACTTATTGTTGTAACGGTCAGAGTTTGCAGTGAGCTGGCTGTTTATTTTGAAACACAGAATTCGAGATGAAATGACAGGCGGTTGTTTATTTTAGAAAACAAGGTTTGAAAGCTGATGACAGGCAAGTTTTCTTGTTGTAAACAAATACAAACTCGTGATGTTTAAAGGGCATTGATGGATATGTATATATTCCTCGAACACAGAGAAAAGAACAGAAGGAGAAGAGAGGAGGGGGAGAAGAGAAGGAGAAGAGAGAATTCGATTTTGGCGAATTCAGATGGTGTTAAAGTCGGGCAGAGAGGGCTTTTTACTTAAAACACGTATCTCCAATGGCCGAAAAACTTATCTGAACTCGAGTCACAAGCTACCGTTTTAAAATAGCTACAGCCAACTTCCTTCAAACTCTGAAATATTATTAGACCATTATTATTGTGAATAAACCCAGATTAATTGTTTATTCGTGTGTGGAATCGTTTTTATTTCCTTTTTCACCACACTAAAATCCACGGCTCTCTTATCGGTGATGTTCGCCGGTAAGCGGGTACACAACGTCAGGTCCGGAGTATAAATTTAGACGACCAACTGATAATTCTGTCACTACCAATACCAGCAACATTAAAACGGCTAAGAATTATCACCGGCAGTGGTCATTGGAAGGACGAAAATAGTGAGCTGCAAACCGCCAGAGTCGGGTCGTTTTCAGGCTGCCGTAATTGGAGTGGAAGAGTTCTGAGGTCGACGATCGTCTCAACCGACCGGCTGAAGGGGGTGACATTTGGTGGCCGTCGACCAAGGATTATCGAAATCAGGAAGAAGGTGTGTTAGCTAACCAGCCAGATGGATTCAAAACCAAACAAAAAAAACAGGAGGTTTACTGTTTACAACAGGTGGGACCTCCCAACAAGTGAGTCAACAAAAGCAGCGCAGAACCAACAACATCTCAGCGATCAGGTAGGAAACCACCTTATTTTCGTTCTTATCACTTTCTTTTGCTTGTCGGTATTCGTTTTTGGACTTCTTTTGGGCTTTTTCAAAGAGTGCTTATATTTTTTTTTGTTTTGTCTATTGTTATTTAATACGTAATCCGCTAGGACTACTACCATGACCAATGAAAACGGTAGGTCTGTAGAGGAGTTAGGGCGTAGGATTGAAGAAGGGGGATGGCTAACCCCAAAACTTAACGTAACGGGATCCAGAGTCCCACTGTTCACAGGTTTGGCTGTGGAGTTGGGACCCTGGCTCAAAGCAATAGAGAAGAAAGGGCGCATCTATAACCTGTCGGATGCCGATATGATTTCACTGGCATACGACTATACTGAGGATGCTGCTTCAGAATGGATTGGAGAGTATTAGGATAAATACAAATCCCAAACCAACTGGAAGATGTTTGAAAATGACATCCAGCGGCACTTCGGCAGTCACTCGAGCCGAACGGAGGCAGCTTGAGCGCTGGTAGGTGTGAGGCAGAGGGGTGGCGAATCCATCGCTCACCTAGAGGGACGCATGAGCGTTCTCGCTAAGGTAGCTTACCCAGATCAAGATCGGAGAAATGATCCGGCTACCCAGGCCCAGCTGGCAGAGTTCTTCATGGACGCTTTGAGCAATTCCCTGTTGCGTGAGGACGTGGCAAGGGCACAGCCTAACACGTTGGAGGAGGCCTTTGCACAGGCTCGAAGAGCTGAAGCCCTTCTCCTGAGATTAGGAAAATTAGAGGAGAACCAGACAGCCTGGTTGAAGGTCTGCTACGGATGCGGTCGACGAGGACACATCCGAGCAAAGTGCCCTGAGCTTCACCAGAGTGGGGAAGAAGAAGCCTCGAATCCAGAACACTGGGACTTAAGGGGAGGGGGGAGACACATACCCCATCCCAACTTTAAGAGGGGTCTAGTGTGCTTTGTTTGCCAGAAAGAAGGGCACAGGGCACATGAATGTAGGAATAGGGATAGAAAGAATCCACCCAGACCCAAATTAAAACTCACATCCCCGAAGAAGATTCCAACAAGGAAATCTTTAAACTAGTTAGGGTTGCCCCAATAGTGAAAGGGCGGGTGACCCCTAGGAGAGATAAGAATGTCCGGAAAAGCATAGATGGGGCTTTAAAATTAAAATGCTACAATTGCGGAAAAGAGGGGCACTATAGTTACCAGTGCAGAGACGGGGTGCACTGTTTCAACTGTGGCCGCCCGGGACATCCAAAGAGGGCCTGCATGCTGAGGCCTAAGTGTTTTAAGTGCGGCAGTGAAGAACACTTAATTCAAAGTTGCAAGGCGAAAGAGTTCGTACGGTGTGACGAGTGTAAGGAAAGAGGGCACACAGCAACTAGCTGTCCACTAAGGAAGAAGGAGACATGCCAGGGGTTTGGGAAGAGCGGGCATTTGTGGGACAGTTGTAGAAAGAGGAACAGTAAGGTTAAGAATCCTTCGAATAAGGATAGAGATGGGATTAGGTTATGTCAAATATGGTCCGAAGATGACAAACTCACCTGCAACATTGAAATAGAGGGCAGAACGTTCAGAGCGTTGATAGACACCGGATCGGAAGTCTCAGTCATTAGTTCTTTAGAGTTGCAAAGACTAAGACTCCCCGCCGACCGATTTATGTCGACTAAAGTGAACGCGTTTCAGGCAGATGGGGGTAGATTTAGATTAGATTGGATGCTGGAAGTAAAGATAAAGGTGGGCGAGACTGAGACATCCCACACATTGTATGTAGCACCAAAAATGACCCACGACGTGATACTGGGAGGAGACTGGCTGAGAGAGAGGAAAGCTGTATTAAAATTCGACCCTCCAAAGTTAATCCTTGGGGAGGAAGAGATTATGTTAGGTAGCACGAGGTTCACTCAAGTGGATCTTGTGTCTCGTGAAGATTTAAAGATTCCACCTAGAACAGCGGTGACGAGCTGGGGTGAGATAGAAGGGGCTATAAAGGATAGCGAAGCCATTTATCAGGTTTTACCCCTTCCCTACATAGAAGAAGACGAGGACGTGACCGTGTTACCAGCATTAGTGCAGGAAGGTCAGGCGAAGAATTTTCCGGTAGTGGTAGCCAATACGAGTCTGAAGACGGTTAACATTAAATCAGGAACTAAGTTGGGCAGAGCTTCAGTGTTAACATTAAAAACTAGAGTGAGGCGCGAAGGAATGCCTGTAGAGAGTGAAGCGGTTAGTGACAAGGTAAAATTAGACTGCCCTGACCAATACCGAGAGAGATTAGAAAGACTATTTAAAGCTAATAAGCGAGTGTTAGCTAATTCAGATAAGGAATTAGGTAAGACGCATACAGTAAAAATGTCGATTGACACAGGAGACTACCAACCAATAAAGATGAGGCCATACAGAACGCCTATTTGGAAGAGAGAGTTGGTTGAGAAAGTAGTGAAGGAGATGGGAGAGGCTGGAATTATTGAGCCATCTCAATCACCTTGGGGTTTCCCAGTAGTAATAGTAGAGAAAAAGGACGGGGGAAATAGATTTTGCATAGATTTTAGAGAACTTAATAAGATAACAAAATCTACTGCTTATCCTCTGCCCTTGATAGACGATATTTTAGCGATGCTAGGGAAGGCTACATGTTTTTCCTCCTTAGATTTAAGATCAGGTTACTGGCAAGTGGCAGTAAACGAGAAGGACAAACCTAAGACGGCTTTCTGTTGTCATATGGGGTTGTTCCAGTTCCATGTTATGCCGTTTGGGCTAGCAGGAGCTCCTGGTGTTTTTCAGTCATTAATGGCAATAGTGTTGAGAGGATTTGAACATTTTGCCATGGCATATTTGGATGATATCTTAATATTTTCAAAAACCCCGGAAGAGCACTACAGGCTGTGTTAGATCATCTAAAATATCATGGCTTGAAATTAAAGATGGAAAAGTGTCAATTTATGAGGAAAGAGACTAAATATTTTGGATTCATCATAGACCAATCTGGAGTAAGGCCAGATACTGATAAAGTAAAAATTATAAGGGCGATGCCAGAACCTCAAACAGTTAGACAAGTTAGAGCATTTATAGGAACTGTAGGTTATTACAGAAGGTTCATAGCAGGATTCCCTAGAATAGCTATACCACTAATTAATCTAACAAAGAAATATGCAAGGTTTGATTGGACCGAGGCGTGTCAGAAAGCATTCGATACGTTAAAGGCCGAACTGACATCCATCCCTTTATTGATTTATCCCGATCTGAACAAGCCTATGGTCTTATATACGGATGCTAGTGATACGTGTGTGGGAGCGTGCTTGACTCAGCCATGTGAAGAAGCAGAAGCTGTAATCCCGGGAATAAAGGACGAAATGCCTATCTACTTTCTCTCTCACAAATTGACAAAGACCCAACAGAAGTGGCCCGTGATTGAAAAAGAGGCCTATGCCATCGCGTACGCTTTGCAAAAGCTGCATTTCTATTTAGCGGGTGCGACGTTCGTAATAAAGACAGATCACCGTCCATTACAGTACTTGTTCGATGCTGAATGGAAGAATCGAAAGGTGCAACTGTGGGCTATGCAACTGAGTGGCTACGACTGTAAAATAGAGTACCTGTCCGGGAAAGAAAACACGTGTGCAGACTTATTATCTAGAATTCCTGAAGCAGTAGAGGAAGAAGCTGACGCTAGTGATCAGAATCTAGTCAGTGATAATAACTATAGAATTTGCGTACTTAACTCCCAGCAATTGCAGAATAAGCCCCCAGAGATAGAAGATGAAATAGAGTCAGAAGAAGATGACTCTGAAGAAAACGATTCCGATAAGTGGGAATCGATAGACCTGAAACTACTTAAGTTAGAAGCGAGAAAAGACGAAGAATATAGTATACTTAAGAAATCGCTCGTAGAAGGAAAATTACCGCCCTCAAAATCGAGGAAATACCTGTTAGAGGATGATCAGGTATATTATGTAAATGGGGAAGAGAAGAATCCAATGCTACGCTTGTGTGTCCCAGATGGTCGTGTGAGGACTAGTTTAGTGCAGGTAGCGCATGACGGGTTAGGTCATGTAGGTATTGATAAAACTTACTCGATTTTAGCGAAGAAATATTATTGGCCTGGTATGTATAAACATATCCACTCCTATGTGACAGAGTGTGTTACTTGTCAGAAGCGGGCAGTAAAAGGAGCTAAGACACCCCTAATAGAGACTGATATTCCCTCATATCCATTTGAGAAGTGGAGTATGGATGTCTCAGAGCCATATAATATTAGCAATAAGGGAAATAAGTATATAGTCAGCATGGTCGATTGGTTAACGAGTTGGGTAGAGGCATTCCCAGTGCAAAGGAAGGATGCACAGACCATGGCGGAGATACTAATGAATGAGATTTTCCCTAGGTATGGTGTCCCACGTGTGTTAGTGACAGACAACGGCGGAGAATTCGTAAATGCCGTTGTAAAAGAGGTGACGGGATATTTGGGAATAAAGCATGTTACCACCTCTCCATACCATCCACAGAGCAATGCAAAAGTAGAGAGATTCCATAGGTCTTTGGGAGATACGCTGTCAAAGCTATCAGAGGATGAAGTCGAGAATTGGGACTTGTTCTTGAATCAGGCCTTGGCAGCGGCCAGATTTTCACATAACGATACGACTAAATTCTCTCCATATTACCTGGTACACAGTAGAGATGTAGTGCTACCATTGGACAATCTCCTACTACCAAAAAAAAGGTATACTGGGGAAGAAAATCATAAAAAAATGATTGAGCAACAGCATTTTCTGTTTAGTCAAGTGCGTCGAGGGATTAGGGCAGCACAGAAAAAACGTAACAAAAGAGTCAATGATGGAAGGGTCAAGAAAACATATGACGTTGGCGACCCAGTGTACTACAGAGCACAGGTTAGAAAAGGAAAATTAGATCCTAGATGGAAACCGTACTATAGGTTAGTAAAACAAACGGGACCAGTGACATAAAATATGGGATCAACTGACGAATAGAACGAACAGGATTCACGCGTCAGACATCTGTGAAGCCAATATTAGGGAGTGGAAAATGCCTAATATACAGACAGATAGACCTGTAAGGAAAGCCACCCTGATAGATCCGGAAGGAGATTGGGAAGATACGGATAGGTGGGCTGATGAGGTAGTGGATGAACAGGAGTTAGAGTTAGAATTTGAGGTAGAGAATACCGACTCGCTACCAGAGATAACAACTACGCCTCCAGATTCGGAAGGTTGGGAATCTGAAGATGATATTCCACTATCGGTACTGAGAGATAGAGAGGCTGGTAATGAGAATAGGGCTGAAGAATCAGAGAGCAATGTGATTCCGTCGACACAGCCCCCAGAGGTAATAGGCGGTTAGGGGACCTAGACTTTTGCGAAGCAGTGTAAGACGACCTATCAATGTTATCTCTAAAATGGGGAAAGTTACAAATAGCGATGAAGAGGATAAGGAAGACGAAGAGGATGAAACTGATTCTTTCGTTAAGTTATTTATGGAACTGGAATTGAGTGACTAAAAATAAAATGGAACAAATAGTAAAGGAACGTTACTATGTAGGATGCGGCGTCTAATAATGATGATGGCGGTGATGGTTGGATTGACAGTAGCGTTACGCCACACACACAGTACGGTATTTAAGAAGACCAGCGAGGTAACGATTACTCATTCTAAGTGGATCCTGACGTTCGTCATTGATCTGAGAGCGTATCGGAAGGTTCAAATGGAACTAGAAGACGAAGTTAACTTAGCAGCGCACTTAAAGCTGCAGATGCAAAAAAATCAATCAAATCTTGGGATAAATTCTAATACAGCGTTATTTGTATCACTAGGAGGACGGTTAGATAAGATGAAACAAAGACTCCGATACATTGGAGGATATTTTAGGGATATTGGATTGCTAGCAGCAGATGGGACCCAAAAACGAGTTAGAAAGAGATCTATACTTCCTTTCGTAGGTAAAGCACTACACGTATTATTCGGGACCGTATCGGAGAGTGACACAGAAGTATTAGAAAGGCATATAAGCAGTTTAGAGGAAAATCAACAGAAGATAAAGCACGTCATAGAGGAAAGCTTATCAATAGTGAACGTTACTAGATACGAACTGACAGAACATAGACAAAGAATAAACTGGCTATCCCATACACTCGTCAGCCTAAACGAAAGTTTGACTTTTATGGCTAGAAGAATAAGTATGGTAGAGGTTGTAACTAAGCAAATACTGGAACTGATGACGATGACAAACCAACTCGACTCATCAATTCAGTTATTGACAGTGGCAATGGAACATGTTAGGACACAATTAGATTTACTTTCATTAGCGCACATGTCACCGAGCATCATACCCTCCAAAGACTTAAAAACAATACTTGGGATGCTTCAGGCAGACTTGCCACATACTTTACGCTTACCAGTAGATCCAAAGAAGAGTCTATGGGAATATTATAAAACCTTGAGTCATGCTACGATGTTACAAAATGATAAGATTTACGTAATGGTTGAGTTACCTTTATTGGATAGAAATAGCGACTTCGAAGTATTTAACGCAATTAATTTACCGATACCATTTCCTACTAATGTCACTGAGAGGAGAGCAGTAGCAAGGTACAAAGTTGAAACCGAAGGAATAGCTTTTAACCCAGCCCGAACCAAATTCATAGTGTTGTCACCTAGCAAAGCACTAGCGTGTAGCATGAATGCACTAAGAGTAGTAATGCAGTAGAAAGTCCCATCTATGCAACTAACGGACACAAGTTATGCGTAGTTCAATTATTCCAAGGTAATGAGGAGGGGATCGATAAATATTGTGGAGCAGAAGTGTCGATTGATATACTAACCCCCCAAGCTATACATCTATCTGATGGTGTTTGGGCAGTTGCCTCAACTAGTGAACGGAAGTTGTCGAAAATCTGTAAGGGACGGCAACAAGGGGAAATACTTATTCATCCACCTATGACCATTATAGATCTACCTATGAGTTGCGCAGCGTTTGGCCCAACTCTAGAGATCTTGCCGTCCTACAGATTTAAAGAGAAGTTTGAACTCAGAAATGACTTTCTGTCATTAACTAGAATACCGCGTGTAAATTGGTCAAAGGTATGGACACCTATCACTAAGGAATTTCCGAAGATAGAAGCTCGCGAAATTCCACCTCTTTTGAAACTGGACGGAAAGATCGATATGAGCGAGTTATTAGATGAGTTACGAGCAGTGAAGGATGGTAATGAACCAGAAAAATGGCGATGGGAAAAAGTAAGTAAATGGTTAAATCCTACAATAATCATCTTGGTCGTGATAATGATAATAGCTTTTCTAGTGTATGGGAAAAGGAGAGTTAGCTACATCAATAGCCTCCTAAGGGCTGGAAAGGATGCTAATAAAATAGATAAGGACGAGAGTAACCCTCAATTAGAGCGCTTAAAAGGAAAAGTCTATTCGTTGTTTGAAATGAATAGGGATGAGCATGAAGTGAGGGACGCTACCGTGGTTTCTGATAAAAACACCAGACCTGATCAATCTGGTACAGAATCAAGACTACCAGTGAACCCCGCATCTAATACCCTACCAACGTTGGAGATACATATGTGAAGAAGCCAGATAACCAAGAAAGAGCCATGGAATGAAATCCGAGGAAAAATGGACTATTGACTAAATAGTTGCATGCATTGAAATGTGTATATGTATATATATATATATATAAATAAAAAAAAATTAATGAGGTTTATGGACAATCATATGAACTGAAAGCAGATTTGAAAAACGCTAAACTCTAAAAGAGAACTTTTTGCATGTGCATGAATGATATAGTTTCTTTCTTTAAGAACGAATCCAATTGATGAACTATTATAAATTGTAAAACCACAAAGAGCCATGGTATTAAGGCCCAGAAAGAGGAAGTGGGTTAGAAAAAATATTGAGTCCAATATTGTTTCTTTTAAGTGGGGGAGGTATGTAACCAAGTTATGGGGTTGATATGCCGTTATAGAAAAAGAGCCAAAAGAACGAAAAAATAGGACGATCAAATGACTCTTTGGTTAGAACAGACAAAGGAAAAAGTATGTCAAGAGATACTTATTGTTGTAACGGTCAGAGTTTGCAGTGAGCTGGCTGTTTATTTTGAAACACAGAATTCGAGATGAAATGACAGGCGGTTGTTTATTTTAGAAAACAAGGTTTGAAAGCTGATGACAGGCAAGTTTTCTTGTTGTAAACAAATACAAACTCGTGATGTTTAAAGGGCATTGATGGATATGTATATATTCCCCGAACACAGAGAAAAGAACAGAAGGAGAAGAGAGGAGGGGGAGAAGAGAAGGAGAAGAGAGAATTCGATTTTGGCGAATTCAGATGGTGTGAAAGTCGGGCAGAGAGGGCTTTTGACTTAAAAACCGTATCTCCAATGGCCGAAAAACTTATCTGAACTCGAGTCACAAGCTTTTGGGGGATTTCCCTAATAAAATAAAATAACACAATTCTATGAACAATGACAAACAACTTCTTCAAATTAACAAGAGAAAGGTTTATTTGCAAAGCGTACTGAAGGAAGAAAGTAGAGTCGGGTCTCCACTGCCTTACGAGGTAGTTACAACCCGCAGGCTGTCGTCAATACCTTTAGTAGGAGCAGCGAAGAGAACAGGCGTCTAGCACCGACGAAGGCTGGTAGCGTAAGAGAGAGTTTTCTTCTGGGACCGGAAGCTGTCTGGTCCCTAGGGGTCAATTTGTATTCGTGCGCAAGTCCTCAGATTGGACAGTCTAGCGCCTCATCACTCACTCAGAGGAAGCGAATGCGCGCGAAGAAAAGGGGTCCATTTGTGTCTGCTACATAACCCCCTGCTTAGGCTGAAAGCCGACAGAGAGAAAGGTAGCATAACAAATAGCAGAAAGAAAAATACAATAAGAAATGTCCGTCTCTTTAGGTTATTTTCTTGCAGAAAAAAAAAATGTTCTTACTTTTCTGTGAAAAGTTGGAATATTTGCACAAAACGTTCTGCTCTAAAAAGGAGAGAAGAAAAAATGTTCTTTTTCAACAGAAATACACTGTTTTGCAAAGTCTCTTCGGCCAATGTACCCGTCGACCACTACGTGTAGTGGTCACATAATTGTTCTCACGTGGAACATTTACCTCAGGTGTATGATTATGCTGTGTGTATGTTGGAGGAATGTGTGGCTCAGGTGTTAATGTGTCCAGAAAGGCTCTTTTTACCCTATCTACCGATACTGTCTCTTTTTTACCACTAATGTCTAGGATAAAAGTTTTATCAGTGCGTGAAAGCACGCGATAAGGGCCAGTGTAAGGTGGAGTTAGGGGGGCTTTTACTGCGTCCTTTCTAAGGAATACGTGAGTCCATGTCGCTATGTCCTTCGGAACCAAAGATTTAATGGTCTGTTCCCTAGGGTGCATCGGCGGTAGCTTACTGAGATAAGCTCGTAGTCTGTTGACATATAGAGCTGTGTCAGTTGATATATCCTCTATCGGGGTCAGCATCTGACCTGGCAACGATAGAGGTGCTCCATAGACCAGTTCGGCTGCGGAATATCCCAGGTCCTCCTTGATTGATGCCCGACAGCCAAGAAGGATGACCGGTATGTACTCGCTCCATCGCTGTTGATCAGGGTAAGCGCGTAATGCAGCTTTCAATTGGCGATGGAAGCGTTCTATCATCCCATTTGAAGCAGGGTGATAGCTTGTTGTCCGAATGCGAGTGATCCCGAGGATCTTGGACAGTTCCCGGAATAGGTGGGATTCGAATTGTGCACCACGATCAGTGGTGATTGTAGTGGGAACTCCGTAGCGCGATATCCAGCCTGATATAAGGGCTCGCGCTACAGATTCAGCCGAAATGTCACTAAGTGGGATGGCTTCTGGCCACCGTGTGAAACGGTCTATGCAGGTCAGGAGATAAGTGAATCCCTGACTGACCGGCCATGGTCCAACCAAGTCAATGTGAACATGGCTAAACCGAGCGTCTGGGGTGCTGAATGTTCCAAGGGGTGTGCGGATATGCTCGTGCACCTTTGATTTTTGGCAGGATACACAGGAACGTGACCAAGCAATGATGTCACGCCTCATGTTAGGCCAGAAAAATCTAGCTGTAATCAGCTTTACTGTGGCTTTGCGTCCGGGGTGTGCCAGGTTGTGTAGAGTGTCGAAAACAACTCTACGGTGGGTCGTTGGAACGAATGGTCGAGGTGAATCCGTTGAGGTGTCACAGATGATCTGCGTGTCAGAAGTAGGCACGGGCAGATATGCGAATTTGCAAGTCCCGAATTCAGGTGACGATGGATCCAACGTGTCCAGACTTGGCTGGTCCAAGGCCATCTGTTGCAAATCGATATCCGATGGTGAGGACAGAGAATTGATGGGCAGGCGAGACAATGCGTCTGCTGCTGCGTTCTGCTCACCCGCGATATGTCGGATATCACTAGTAAACTGCGAAACAAAGTCCAAATGACGTGTTTCGCGGGGAGAATATTTGTCCGGCTTAGCACGCAGTGCGTATGTAAGCGGACGGTGATCGGTGTAGATCACAAATTGTCGGCCCTCGAGTGAATGTTGGAAGTGTTTCACTGCGAGGTACATTGCCAGTAGTTCGCGGCCAAACGTGCTGTAACGTTGTTCGGCCGGTTTCAGCTGTCGCGAAAAGTATGCTAGAGGTTGTAACTGTTGTTGGTGCTGCTGTTGCAGCACTGCACCTACAGCTGTGCCCGATGCATCAACGACCAGTGAAAACTGGGCATCGGGTACAGGATGTGCCAGCAAAGATGTCGTCGCTAGTTTATTTTTCACTTCCGCAAATGCTTTAAGTTGGATCTCATTAAGTGAGATCTGCTCGTTTTTCTTCTTCCTGTTACGTAACAGGTCGGAAAGAGGAGCTAAGAGATCCGCACAGTGTGGGATAAAGCGTCTGTAGTAATTCAACAGACCAAGGAAGTGCCTAAGTTGGCGAAGTGAAGTGGGCGGTTGAAGGTCTTGTAGAGCCTTCACCTTTTCCGGCAACGGAGATATACCGTCTGGGCTGATAATGTGGCCCAGGAAAACTAGTGACGTAACACCGAAAACACATTTACCAGGGTTAATCCTCACTTGGTATTGCTGAAACCGTTCAAAAAGTAGGCGGAGGTGAGTGACGTGTTCCTCAGGTGAGGCACTAGCCACGAGAATGTCATCTATATAGTTATAGACGAAATCTAAATCACGCACTACTTCATCCATAAAGCGCTGAAAAGTACTGGCAGCGTTACGTAGGCCGAAAGGCATAGTAAGAAATTCAAACGCTCCAAATGGGGTTGTAACCGCAGTCTTGGGTATGTCGGCCGGATCTGATGGTAAGCCTTAACCAGATCTAGCTTAGAGAAAGTCTTACAGCCATGCAGAGAGGAAGCAAAGTCCTGAATATGCGGGATTGGGTAACGATCAGGTACCGTCATGGCATTGAGTCGTCTATAGTCCCCAGTTGGACGCCAATCTCCGTCTCGTTTTGGAACCATATGCAGAGAGGAAGCCCAAGGACTGGACGAGGGGCGTATAATTCCCAACTGTAGCATATGATTAAATTCTGCCTTCGCTGCTTTAAGTTTATCCACAGGAAGGCGACGAGGGCGTGAGAACACAGGAGCACCTGTGGTCTCAATATGATGTTTTGTGGTGTGCGTGGGTTTGCTCACCACAAAATTTAAATTGGTTAACTCCGGGTAGGAGTGTAGCACCTCATGGTATGGGTCATTCGCAGCGGCAATGAAAAATACCGGGCTGATAGATGGGGCATTAGATAACGAGCCAGGGACGGAAAGTTCCGTGCTAGCGTCTATCAGCCGGCGTCTGCGCATGTCGACCATTAAGTTAAAATTATGCAAGAAATCCGCGCCTAGTATGGGGTACGGTAGATCTGCTACAGTGAAAACCCACGTAAAGTCTCTCCGTAAATTCAAGTCCAGAGACCGTGAAATTTGACCGTACGTGGGGATAGGTGAATGGTTCACCGCTTGCAGTGTTATCAATGACACTGGTGGCCTTTCTTTAAGTAGCCTAAGTGGCCATATACTACAAACAGCGCCAGTGTCTACCAAGCAACGTGCTTGAGATTTTACGTCAGTGACGAAATAGGCACGGTTATTTGCATTTTGTGGAAAGTTTGCCGTGCTCGTCTTTCCACAATTTAGTTTCCCTGGTTGTTAAAAGTGCAGGGCATTTTACACTTCCGTGCTTCAGCGCCATAGCGACTATGATAAAAACATAGTCCCGGCATGTTTGCACGGCGACGGTGGTGCGGGGAAGATGAGCGGCTTTTGTAGCGGCGTCTGGGTGAGTGCGACCTGCCCATATTGAGCTTGCTCACCTCTCTAGTGAGGCGTTCGATGGCCGTTAGTATAGCCACCGATGTAGCATCCTGTCTTACATTTGCGGTGCCTGCGGGTACCTCAGCAGGCTGTTGTGGAATCGCCGCGGTGGTAGGCCCCCTCACAAAGTCCATGACCTTGTCCGCCGATGCTGCTACTACATCGACGGTGTGTTTTTCAAACATTGGCGCAAGTATGGCCTTTACCTGCGCCGGCAGCCTTGAGAAAAAGAGCTGCTTAATTAAGGCACTGTCAGGAGGGACGTTGTCATCGTCACTACCGAAAGTAGATACCAAATATTTTTTTAAAAAAATATATATATATATAATGTATCCGAAATCTGAAAGGACGCCGAATATGGACCACGTGGAGAAGAAAGGAGAAATATGGAGAAAATCTTTAAACAGAGACAATACAAAAAAAAAAATTTAACAGGCTAATGGGGGAGGAGAAGAAAGAAACAAAATTACCATGAAATAAAGCTAAAACAAAATTATATCAGGAAGAGCCGTGAAGCAAAAAAAAATGTGGACAATATGGGTTTTTTTTTGGTTTTTTTTATAAATGTGTGTGAACCTGAAGATAAATGAACTCTTTAAGTACTTACATTTTGGCCGAAGAGTGCTAATGCGGAAAAACTTTGTGAAAGTTCTTTTTTTTTTTTTTTTTTTTTTTTTTGTTGAGTTTTTTCTTTTTCTTACACCAAGAAAGTGTCACCTCTTTTTGTAGGTTGGCGTTCTTTTTTTTATGTGTAGCCCGCCGTTGTGAAAGAAAAGGGTGTTTTTTCTTTGTTTTTTTTTTATGCTCCTTAGTTTATAATATATATATATATATATATATATAACGGGAAAAAAACGATAAGGAAGAGAGGGAAATAACGTCTTTTTTTTTTTTAAGTTTTAAATGTGCTCTCCCGAATCCGTTGTCTGTTTATGAGTGTGGTTGGAAACCATGTGCTGGTTTTTAAAATGCGCGCCTTACCCTGTTAAAAAGCGAAAGAAGTGTCTGTTCGGAAATGTGTTATCACGACGGGGTCACCATTTTTGGGGGATTTCCCTAATAAAATAAAATAACACAATTCTATGAACAATGACAAACAACTTCTTCAACTTAACAAGAGAAAGGTTTATTTGCAAAGCGTACTGAAGGAAGAAAGTAGAGTCGGGTCTCCACTGCCTTACGAGGTAGTTACAACCCGCAGGCTGTCGTCAATACCTTTAGTAGGAGCAGCGAAGAGAACAGGCGTCTAGCACCGACGAAGGCTGGTAGCGTAAGAGAGAGTTTTCTTCTGGGACCGGAAGCTGTCTGGTCCCTAGGGGTCAATTTGTATTCGTGCGCAAGTCCTCAGATTGGACAGTCTAGCGCCTCATCACTCACTCAGAGGAAGCGAATGCGCGCGAAGAAAAGGGGTCCATTTGTGTCTGCTACAAAGCTACCGTTTTAAAATAGCTACAGCCAACTTCCTTCAAACTCTGAAATATTATTAGACCATTATTATTGTGAATAAACCCAGATTAATTGTTTATTCGTGTGTGGAATCGTTTTTATTTCCTTTTTCACCACACTAAAATCCACGGCTCTCTTATCGGCGATGTTCGCCGGTAAGCGGGTACACAACGTCAGGTCCGGAGTATAAATTTAGACGACCAACTGATAATTCTGTCACTACCAATACCAGCAACATTAAAACGGCTAAGAATTATCACCGGCAGTGGTCATTGGAAGGACGAAAATAGTGAGCTGCAAACCGCCAGAGTCGGGTCGTTTTCAGGCTGCCGTAATTGGAGTGGAAGAGTTCTGAGGTCGACGATCGTCTCAACCGACCGGCTGAAGGGGGTGACACATGCTGTCTCTTTTTACACTGTAATCAGAGTTTTTTTTTCTGTCTGTTTCGATTTACTCAAAACCGCACACACCTCGTCTTCTCATGTATCGTTCTCTTCTTCCTCTTCTACTTCTTGCTCTTTTTCTTCTTTTTTCTTCTCAGTCGTCAGAAGCTTCGTCTTTGTCTTGACTACGTTTTTCCTTCTCCCTTCTTGCTCACAGTGACCCGTTTTTATGCTAAGCTGAACTCTCGTGTGTGCAAGAGAACACGAGATTTTGCGTGATTACTTGGCAATATTAACCGGCCGCCGCCATCTTGCCATTTTTCTTTGGACGTGCCCGCTTTGCAGAGTGCACACCTCGAGCATTTGTCAGGTAAGCCCGTCTGTTCGCAATTTATTACACACTCCTCCCTGATCTCATTATCACAGAAAGAGCAGGGAGGCGGTGGCCTTTTTCTTCGAGTGCTTCTTCGGAGAGTGGGATTCGGGGCTTCATCATCGTCTGCGCTGTCTTCCGTGACACGAAGGTCGGCGAACCTAAAGCTGAGCATCGCAGTATCACTGTCTGGGTCTTCATCATCAGCAGGAGGGTCAGTACTTTGAAGGCTACCACTCTCAGTGTCGCTGTGCGTTGAAGCCGTCATGAACCAGAATGATGGGTCGCTGGTCACGGATTCAATTTCACTATCTTCGTCAAGCGGCAGCTGCGTTTGGAATACTGATCTTAAGTCTTTAATATGACGAGGTGCTCCATCAACTCGCACCGCCTGCGGGCTGATCACTTCAGTGACATGACCGGTTCCGTAGCGAGTCGTGCACTGGCCTCGGGGTTTTTTAACTCAGACAACATCTCCCTCTTTTATGTTCTTTTGTGGTGGCTCCGGTTCGGGTAGTGAGCTGCTCTCCAAACCTCTCACCCTGACACGGTATGTATGTAACGCGTTGGCTGGCGCGGTGGAGGGTGAAACATCGTCCTTAGGGGTGACATTGTACCAATAGACTGCTTCAGGTACCGTACACCCCTTCCGCGCTGCGATTGTCTTAACAGTTCTGTGATTGCGCTCAATAATCCCGTTTCCACTGGGAACATGGGCACACCGAAAACGCAGATGGACACCCCAGCCATCTGCAAACTGTTTAAACGGCTCACTAACAAAAGCGGGGCCATTGTCGGTGAGTATCTCAGAAGGAGGGCCACGCTCGAGGAACACACCTTCCAACTCATGGATAATGGCAGCCGCGTCCTGCCGGCGAAGGGGCTGCCACAATGAAAACCTAGATGGTCCACAGTCGATAAGCGTCAAAAAATGCCTCCCGTTGTAGTGCGTTATGTCCATCGCAATCCTATCCCAATTACGCTTCACACTGAGTATTCCCTTCTTCCACCGGACAGGTGCTGGGTCGATCGATCGGCAGGTGTTGCAGCTTCCCACAACAGATTTCACAGCCCTCCGAGACACAGAGGGGTCAACCAATCTGGCGAAGTAAAGCGTTCGGTTTACACCGGGGTGCCCGCTTTGGCAATGGGCATCATTAATATGCTCCGGGCTGAGTCTATGTCCCACTGCAGCGCAATTTACAGGTGCTGACTCGTTCACTTCTTTTGGCAGGTCTAGCCAACGGCGTGGCACTCTGGTCAGACGATCCACCTGATTCAAACAGGACTGCACCAGTGTCACATCTATGACCAAGTCGTATTCCTTAGTGGTTTCGGTTAGGGTAGCAAGCCGCCTCCGGATCAACATTTCGGCCGACGCCTTCGTTGTCAGACGTGCTTTTCCGTTCAAGGCATTGGTCATCCACCGATGCACACACGTGGAATCCGTGATGATGTGAAGGATTCTAGCCTGCCACTGAAGCGCTAGATTGACTCCTTTCAGTGTAGCATCGAGTTCAGCTAGGTTTATATGCTTGGCGTCATTCTCTGGCCGAAGCCAGCAGGCATCTTCTATTATCCTTCCGTCGACCGCCAGAGCAACGCCAAGGGCAAGTGAGCTGGCGTCTACCCAAACTGTAAATTCACTCCCATCGACGCACCAGCTCCCCCGTACAGGGTCATCATTGGTCACTCTGGCCACAACTTCCCCCAGCATGCTTCGCAGGGCAGGATCATGCACCTCATCGTCCCATCCAGTTGACATAGAAGTTGCCCGTCGCTTTATGGCCGCTACAGCCACTCGGAGCCACCCACACACAGGGAAGTGACCCACCAATTTTCCGCAAATGGCAAACGTGCTCTGACGTGTGATGGTAGATGGGATTTCCGGGATTTCACCACTCCTTCCCCATTGAAGGCCATCCGCACTTCCGCTCACCTGCAGTCCGAGCACTTTCGCCCCGTCCTGTAGCCGCTCCGGCTCCTTGCACGACAATCCGAAGTGCTCGAAGTGTTCTTTGACCGCCTGGGCAGACAGGAGGCTCTCATTGACAAAAATGTCGTCTATATATGACGATGTCGCATGTTGCACCGCTTCATCTTGACGCCGGATCGCCTGCATGATTGCTGTCATGATGTTAGGGGCTACATTCAGACCGAATCCTAGCCTGGTCAAGCAATAGCGAGTTCCTTTGATCACCACCGTCTGGAACGGCCACAGCGATTTCTCAACACGTATTTGCAAGTACGCTCTTCGCAAGTCCAGTATGGCTGCTTCCGCACCCTGCCGCCGCCACTCCCGTAGTTTATGAGCACAGACATCAGCCCCCACAGTGTGTGGGTCAACGTATTCATTAAGTTCCCGGTAATCAAGAACAGGTCGAACTTTCTGCTTGTTCTCTTGTCTGACAGCCATCAGGGGAATTAGCCCCTGCGTGGGCCCGAGCTCATCCTCTGGGTATGGAACTAACCAGCCATTATCCAGCCACACTTGAAGTTCTGCCTCGTACTGCCCCCTAAGCCACGCAGGAGGGGGATACTCTGTAAGTCGATTCCGCAATGACACTGGTGGCTGGTCGCCTGCCCATTTCCAGGACGCTGTCCAAGTGTTTGTGCCCTTATCGTATTATGCATGGAAGTCGGGCTCATCGAGAGTGATTGCTGCACACATTTGTTTGTTTGGTCGAGAGAAGCTCACATCACCGGCGCCGTTCACAGTAATTCCGCCTAGCTGTGTGATAGCGTCCATTCCAAGGAGAAGGTCATATCCGAGCAGCTCCCCATCGACCACTAACACCGTCACAGCAACCGGAGAGCCATTGCCAATGCTGATATGAACAATGCTGACCCCACAACACACCAATGAGCCTCGGCCGACAGTAAGTACAGGGATCCTTCGTTTCTTCCATGTGGCGCAATATTCCTTTCGAAGAAGGGTTTGGGTACAGCCGGTGTCAACCAGCGCTGAACGTTCACATCCATCAACTTGAACTGTTACTGCAGGCAGCGCTTTGTTCAATGCCACGTTGGGGAGGGTGCTAGCGCTGCGGCGTCCTCCCCTTGCCCGTTTCCCGGACAATTCCGCGCTATGTGGCCTGGCTTATTGCATTGGTGACACCGTATTACTTGTCGTGCTCCATAATTAGGGGTGCGCCTTGTACCGCTTTTGCAGTCTCTGGAAAAGTGGTTGGGGCCACCACAGGTATAGCATCGTAGACCCTTCGTTGGCGAGTCCAGAGTGTCAACAGCTGCGGAGACTAGTTCTCGATCGTCTTTCAAGATGTTTCGTGCTCTCGCCAATAACTCCTCCAGTCCAATCTCAGTGAGTCTTGACAATGCTCGCAGCAGTCGACTTGCCTCATCCGGAAGTCCCGACAAAAAGCCGCATGCCAATATGCGATCACTTGCACCGCCGAAGGGAGTGGCAAGCTTTTTTAAGTCGGCCATGTAGACATCCACTGTCTCCCCCGGCCCAAGTCGGCGTTCGGAAAACTGCCTCCAGGCGACAAAAGGGTCTGTACCAAATGCCCCGTATAGCGCTTGTGTAATCTGCTCCATGGTCGGATCCTCCCCTAGCTGCTGGTACACGGCATAAGCCCCTTTAGTGAGTCTCAATGGGATAACCATAGCTGGGTCTTTAATCTTGCACAACCGGCAAACGCGCTCAGCCTTTTCCAGCCATTCGACCACCGAGGGACCAGTGGGGGAGCCATCGAATTCCGGAATTAATCTGATGTCAAATTTCTCCATACCAAAGCTGAGATAGCTTGTAATCAGAGTTTTTTTTTTCTGTCTGTTTCGATTTACTCAAAACCGCACACACCTCGTCTTCTCATGTATCGTTCTCTTCTTCCTCTTCTACTTCTTGCTCTTTTTCTTCTTTTTTTTCTCAGTCGTCAGAAGCGTCGTCTTTGTCTTGACTACGTTTTTCCTTCTCCCTTCTTGCTTACAGTGACCCGTTTTTATGCTAAGCTGAACTCTCATGTGTGTGAGAGAACACGAGATTTTGCGTGATTACTTGGCAATATTAACCGGCCGCCGCCATCTTGCCATTTTTCTTTGGACGTGCCCGCTTTGCAGAGTGCACACCTCGAGTGTTTGTCAGGTAAGCCCGTCTGTTCGCAATTTATTACACACGTTTGCCGGTGTTCCCCCTGTTATCGTCTCCTGTGCACCTACGTACATTACAGGCGATGTTCCATGATTAGGAACAGAACAGATTGGACAAAAAAAGGACCTCCTTCTTCTATAAACTCAGTTGATGCAATATCATCATTACTCTTAATTTCCAAGGGCACAAGGTTTTTTAAGGAATGGACCTGTTCACATCCATTCTTAAGAACAACCGCAGAATGAACATATTGTCGCTTCCAGTAATTAATTTAATTATTTTACCAAGATTCCAAAATTGTCTGGTTTTGTTGGGAGTCTTAATGAGTACTATCTCTCCAACATATAACTTGGGGCACAATTGCTCCCGATTTTGGCATCAACTTCTCTTAATGATAAGAGGCAATCATTATGCCAGATACGAGTGAATTTTTCAACAAATTTATTCCTCATTTCGAGGGAATATAATAAAGCAGTCCTATTTGGAGGGTCAGGACATAATGCAGCATCATAATTATTAATAAGCAAACGAGGTTGATATCCTGTTTGAAGAAAATGGTTCGGAGTTACTATACTAAAGTCTTTGTCGGCAGAAGCAATATAAGTGAGGGGTTTGTCATTTATTGTCTTTTGCACATCAGAAAGTGCAGTCAGAAATTCAAAATAATCCAACTTTCTTCTGTACAACAGTTTCCTCAAACATTGTTTGACAGTTTTAATTAGTCTCTCCCTGCCAGGCAGAGTAAAGGCGAATTGTTCGATGGACGCTGTGTATGGATTTAAATTGTTCCTTCAACTCATCCAATTCGAGCACGTTCGATAACAATATTCCAGAAGCAACAAAGGATTTTGTGCTATCGGAATATACATGCATAGGGATACCAAATAAATTGGTAAACCTCATAAAAGCCAGCATAAAAGAGCGGGTGCTCATATCCGGCAATAATTCCAAGTGAATTGCACGCAAACTCATGCATGTAAAGAGTAATATGTACATTTTAACTTCTACCCTTCCAACTTTTATAAAAAATTGACCGGTGAAATCCACACCGATTTGTTTAAATAAGTGAACAAAGTTCACCCTATATGCATTTATTTTTTTACATACAGTGCAAGTATGCATGAAGGTTTTATTACGGTTTATCTCCCCTGAGGGATTCAAACTCCAGACACCCTTAACTTACTGAGGGTTGAAACATTATGTAAAAGAATACCAAAACATAAGATTCATTTATGAGAAGTGTAACGTGCATCCAGGAGATAAGCGCCCGCGTGTTTGCGTGTTGTGTGGGTATGTGGGAGAGACGGATGAGGGGAAAAAGACTTACCTCGAGACCAGCTCAGCGTTACCGACCAAAAATAGAAAAGAAGGACCAAGATGGCGACCGCCGTCTTTTGTAAAGTATGATGTCTCGCAAAGTCACACGAATTCTCGGAATATGCAAATTTAGCCGGCCTAGAACGACGATAAAAGCGGGTGAGGGGGAAAGACGTGAGGGAGTGACGATTGAGTTGGCTGGGGAATCGTGTGGCTGTTGCTTCTTGTGCCGTGTTGAGGATATCTTACCGTGTTAAAGAGAGAGTCGGGCGCCATCTTGAATTTTTCCTTACATTTTTTTCTTACAAGCTATTTCGGCCATTTGGCCTCTAGGACTATGGCCGAGTCGAAATTTGACTTAAAGCTCATTCCCGAGTTTGACGGATCTACGTCCATCGTCGACTGGGTTGAAAGGGTCGAGCTGACGTGCGACCTTTGTGAGGTGAAAAGGGTACACACTGTAATTCCCCTGAGATTGGCTGGGGGTGCCTTGAGTGTATATCAGCAACTCAGTGCTGCCGAAAAGGGAGATGTCACCGCAATTAAAGCTGCGCTGTACAAGGCATTTGCCATGGATCCTTGTACGGCCTATGAAAAATTTGCTTCCCGAAAACTTCTACCGGAGGAAAGCGTGGACGTTTTCTTCGCTGAGTTAAAGAAACTCGCAGTTCTGTTCGGTGGAGGGGTGTTGGAGCGGACGCTTGCGTACGCGTTTGTGGCGGGCCTTCCCACTCGGGTGAAGCAGCTACTGAGAGCCTCAACCAGCGTTTCAACAACGACCATGGAACACTTGATGGAACGTGCTCGAGCCATCATCAAAGATGAGGAGGACCTGGGGGAACCAGTTGTGATGGCGACACAGACAGGCCAGATTGGCGCTCGGGAGATTCCGAATCAGAACCCTGCAAGCAATGGGAAATGTTTTCGCTGCGGCCGACGCGGACATTTTGCAAGGAATTGCACCAACAGGGGGCGTGTGCGCTGTTTTAAGTGTGGCGGTTTGGGGCATCTAGCCCAAAACTGTGCGGGAAACGTATCAGGGGAGAGGACGTCAGCGCCGCCCTGCTCCCCGAGCAAAATTTGAACAAGAAGGACCCTGCCTGTGGGCGGTGGTGTGTTAACGGAGACAACGTAGGTGTGTGGGTTGATGCCAGTTCTTTGGCGTTGGGAGTATCGTTGGAGCAAGGAGGAAACGTGTTCGAGGATGCGTGTTGGCTGCGGCCCGTAACAAATTCTCAGCATATCAACCTGGCAGAGCTGGACGCTGTTGTAAAGGGGGTAAATCTGGCCCTGCAGTGGCAGTCTAAGAAGTTGACCTTGTACACAGATTCTCTCTGTGTCTACCACTGGGTGTCTGACACACTTTCAGGACGGACACGAATCCGTACCAAGGCAGCAAGCGAAATGTTAATACGGAGAAGGCTAGACACGCTAAAAAACCTGGTATCTGAGTATGGGCTATCACTGAGCGTCACTCTGGTGCCATCACATTGTAATCGTGCTGACCAACTGACCCGTGTACCTCACAAATGGTATGAAGCCGCGAAGATGGGAATGGAGATTACTGCTCGATCTTGTGCAGTTGCAATCGACCCATGTCAAATACAAAAAATTCATGCACAGAGCGGACATCCGGGTATCAAGAGGACCCTTTATTTTGTGAGGCATGCATACCCAGCAGTGACCAAGATGGATGTCAGACAGATCGTCAGAAATTGCGAGGCTTGCCAGCCTATTGATCCTGCACCAGAGCGATGGCAGAAGGGTCGCTTGGAAGTTGAGAGTGTGTGGCAGCGGCTGGCCATGGATATTACCCATTACAGTGGCAAGCCCTTTCTAACTCTCATTGATTGCGGGCCTACGAGATTTGCGGTGTGGCGGCAGATGACCAGACAGGATTCAGCAAATGTTGTTCGCCACCTATCATCCATTTTTTTTGAGCGAGGTGCGCCGGAAGAGCTCCTGACTGACAATGATGCAGCGTTTTGTAGCCAGCAAGTCCGGCAGTTGTTAGATGAGTGGGGCGTCCGTTTACGGTTGCGATGTGCGCATGTGCTATCAGGAAATGGCATTGCTGAAAGAAGCCATCGCAGCATCAAGAGAATTGCTGCCAGGAAGCGATGTACTATTGCGGAAGCAACATATTGGTACAACATTACGCCAAAGGACGGGACGTCCCCTTCAACCGCACCTGCGAATGCTATTTACACGTACCGAGTCGGAGTGAAGGGAATCAACACTACGCAGCCAACCGACAAGGGAACATATAACAGATATGAAGTGGGAGATCCAGTGTGGGTGCGGCCTCCAGGAAATCGGTGCACCGACAAGTTTAAGCGAGGACACATATCTGGAGTGATTAGCCAGCAGTCTGTTTTGGTCGATGGAACCCCACGACATGTGCGAGATCTTCGCCCAGCTACCGAGGTGCGTCATACAACTACAGAAGAAAGCAGTGAAGCGTCTAGCGATGAGCTGCCGATGCACGGATTCAGTGAGCCCCTTCCAGAGACTGATAGCGATACTTCATCTGATGAGGCGGAACCAGATCCAGAGCCCGAATCTGAAACAGTGAATGTACCTCTTCGCAGAAGCACACGCACTAAAAGGCCCCCCCCCAGTGCTCTCTATGTGATCATCAGATCAGGGGGGAGTGTAACGTGCATCCAGGAGATAAGCGCCCGCGTGTTTGCGTGTTGTGTGGGTACGTGGGAGAGACGGATGAGGGGAAAAAGACTTACCTCGAGACCAGCTCAGCGTTACCGACCAAAAATAGAAAAGAAGGACCAAGATGGCGACCGCCGTCTTTTGTAAAGTATGATGTCTCGCAAAGTCACACAAATTCTCGGAATATGCAAATTTAGCCGGCCTAGAATGCGATAAAAGCGGGTGAGGGGGAAAGACGTGAGGGAGTGACGATTGAGTTGGCTGGGGAATCGTGTGGCTGTTGCTTCTTGTGCCGTGTTGAGGATATCTTACCGTGTTAAAGAGAGAGTCGGGCGCCATCTTGAATTTTTCCTTACATTTTTTTCTTACAATACGGAATACAGTCTCCATTTTTTATTGAACTCCAGTTCCGTGTCAAACGGAAGTGAAGGTATATCCGAGACTTCTTTACTGAAGAGTTTTTCCGGAGGGGGTCTGTACTATGTACAACCTTGGTTCTCAGTCCAATTGTGTGACAACTGCAGGAGACCACTCACCTGCTTCTTTATTTAACACATGTACAGGTTGTCCGATGGGCAGTCTGGGCAGCTCTTTTGTATGTTGGTCATGGTACATCTTCTGTTTTTCTTGCTTCTGATACAGTCGTTCCATTATTTTCTCCTTGTTAGCGTTTTGGTTGGTGCATTTAACTGGGATGTTCCCTGCTAACTTCCTTTAGTATATAAGCTCACCTGGTGAGGGAAGGGTATGATCTAAAGGAGTCGAACGCAAGCATAATAGTACCATATCCAAGTCATGACTGCTTGAGGCAGCTTTTTTGAATGCAGATTTCACTCCCTGGATACAGGGTTCAGCAAAGCCATTTGACTGCGGAAACTTAGGTGAGGATGTGTGGTGTTCAAAACCCCATTCTTTTGCGAATTGCTTGAAATGTATCGAGCTGAAGTGTGGGCCATTGTCACTTATCACTCTCTCTGGAATTCCTTGTTCTCCAAGTATTTGCTTTGTCAGTTTAATAACTTCCTGACTGGAGAACTCCTTCAACACTCGCACAAATGGGAACTTGGAATAATAGTCCGCAATGAGCATATAGTTGAGACCTTCAATGTGAAATAAGTCGGTAGCCACTATCTGCCATGGCCTCATCGGAATCTCATGGAGCATCAGGAAATCAGCACTCTGCATTTTTTGGTGCTGCTGGCAAATGGTACATTGTTGTACTATGTTGTCAATGTCTTTATTAATGTTGTGCCAAAAAATGCAACTTTTGGCTCAGAGTTTACATTTCTCCATCCCTTGGTGCCCATAATGTATTTTCTGTAATACCTCTTGTTGCATAGATTTAGGTATTATTATTCTGTTTGCTTTCAATAATATGCCATTTTCAATGGACAGCTTGTCTCGATAGGGCCAATAAGGTTTCATATTCTTGCCCCTTTCTCTGAAAGTGTCGGGTCAACCTCTCACAATAATGTCCCTCAATTCACACAGTGTGGTATCTTCACTTGTGGCTTGGTTTAGCTGAGCTAGCTTTTGGGTTGAAAATTGAACAAAATCCACCCTCAGATCCAAAATAGCTTCTTTAGCTTTTTTATTTGGTAACATTGAGAATCCATCTACTAGTGCCATATCTTTTCCAGGGAGATATACAATTGTCATATCATACCCCTGAAAATGTAGTAGCATGCATTGGAGGTGAGGTGGAGCTGCAACCAAATTTTTTAAGTTGATCATTTCCAAGGGTTTATGATCACTTTCCACCTGGAACGCACTTCCATAGATATAAGTCCGAAATCGTTCGCAGCCGAAAACAACTGCAAGGATCTCCCGCTCTATGTTGGCATAGCATTGTTCAGTTTCTCTTAAGGACTTGGATGCAAAAGCTATGGGTTTACCTCCTTGCAGGAGTGCGGCGCTGAGTCCTTTACTTGATGCATCGACTTGGATAACAGTTTGCTTGGAAGGGTCGAAGTATGATAGCAACATGTCTTTGCAAATTAGATCCTTGATTTGCTGGAGGGATCTCTGGTGACTTTCTGTCCACTGGTATTCCACTTCTTTCTTTAGGAGATCTCTCAAAGGTGCTGTGAGATCGGACAGGTGTGGAATGAAAGGTGCCATATATGTGATGATTCCCAACACCCTCTGCAGGTCGGTAGTGTTTGCTGGACTAGGTAACATTTTTATTTCTGTTACCTTGCTGGGATCAGGGTGCATACAATTCTGATCATAGATTGCACCAAAAAAACAAATTTGTTTCTTATTGATGGCACACTTTTTGCGGTTGAAGCACATTTCTTCCTTTTGAGCAATTCTCATTAGATTGTGGAGGTTCCTATCATGCTCCTCTTCGGTTTTTCCAAAGACAATGACATCGTCAACTAGCCCTAAGGTGCCAGAGCACTTCTCCAGAATCATGTCCATCCTCTGGGCAAACACATCCTGAGACATCACCAGATCAAAAGGCATCCACTGGAAACAGAATCTTCCAAAAGGGGAGTTGAAGGTAGTTAACAGTTGTGAGGCTGCATCTAGTTTGATGGACCAATATCCATTCTTGGCATTCAACTTGGAGAAATATTTGGCACCAGAGAGTTTATGTGCAAGTTCTTCCATTGTTGGGGTCTTGTAATGGCATCTCATGATGGCCTTGTTTTAATCTTTTGGATCTAAAAGATGGAGCTTTCCATTGCCTTTCTGCACATAAACCAAGCTGCTGACCCATGGTGTAGGCTCGGTTACTTTCCGTATGATGCCTTGTTTTGTCATATTTTCCAATTCGGTCTGGATTTCCTCCCTCATATGTATAGGACATTTTCTTTCTGCATGTATGACAGGGGTGTTGTCTGGTTTCAGGACAATGTGATATTCACCCTCAAAATTGCCGATATTGTCAAAATGGTTTGGGTACATATTTACCAGATCCTGTGTTGAACATACTGAGACTGGTGTTTCCTGGATTGCACAGTGTAACGTTACCAGTCTCAGGTCTCTGATTGAAGGTAGTCCTATGATGATAGGCCCTTCTGTTGTCACTACAAAGAATTTGATGATCTTCCTTATTCCTTTGTGTTAACAAGCTATTTTAACGGATCCGTGTTGGGTAATATGAGAACCATTATAGGCTGTTAGAACAGTTGGTTCATCCTTTGTTGCACCGGGGAGTAGCTGTCCTGCTGCACTTATTAGGCGTGGGAACATCTTCTGGAAGGTATGTAATGGAAGTATGTAGCGTTCGGCTCCTGTGTCAACCTTAGCTTTCAGAAAATGGATGCCTGGGAGGTTGGGAAGCTTGATTACAAGGTCTGTGAAAACCTCTGTCCGACTGTCACCTTGTTCTTGAATAGAGTCGAAAGACATTTGTTCAAACTTGTTATAAATCCCTTCATTGTTCCTCTGAGAGGTATTTACCGAGTGCATACGGTTGCCGTGTTTCCAGTGTTTGTACTGGTCCCTTTGTGCTTCTCCGTGTCCTGGTTTATTACCTCCATCTTTCGATGTTGTGCATGTCGGAAAACATCCTGCTGCGTTTTTATTTTTGCTTGCGCAGACCTTAGCCCAATGATTTTGTTGTCCACACGCAGAACATGTGGTACCCCATGCTGGACATTTTTGCCTCGGATGGGAGTGAAGCGAGGTGCTCGCTGGGCAAAACAACAAACAGCTCACTTAAAATTAATTTTTCAAAAACATTAATTAGAAACAAATATTTAGAAAAATTAATTAAAAACAAATAATCAGACTTGGCTTGTTATAAGAGGTGTAAATTTATTTGCCCTGGTGTATCACACTCGTGTTTATTTTGAGTCTGAAAAAAAAGAAGAAGAAATCCTTCCCGACTGGTCAAATGTTTTTGGCGTTAAGTTGGAAAGAAACGATAAATTAATTTTCTTTAGAAAAGCCGTTTGGGTAAGGAGCGGAGTGAATAGATAAGAAGAATGTTTAACTTTTTTTTGTGTGGTTTCACCATTGGAACCGGCACAGGGTGTGTCACGCATGAGCGACAGAGTGTGGCAGTAATGCGTCTTACTCCTCTAGTGTTCGCGAGCAAAAAGAGAGCGAGAGACTCCTCGAATTTAGCGCCACGGCTTTTTTTTGTCTTTTTTTGGAGCTCTCCGGAAACGATGAATGTTCAATGTCACTGTCAAAATTAGTTCCAGGGTAGACGCTACATACCCCCCTACTAGACAGTATGTTGAACAAAAGAAAGTGGAAAAGTCACTGGGTATACACAGCAAATCGGTGAGGACGTTGCACTGATCTGCCCGATCTGGTAGAAGTTGTAATTACTGGTAAATCGAAGTTTCCGTTCTGAACTGCAGTGTTTTGTGTCCGTTTGCGTGCTAGCACATTGTCATCCAGAATAGCTTTCTTCAGGCGATCAACTTTGAGTAGTGTTTCAATACCTTAAAGGGACCGGAATACGGTGTTTGCAGTCGAGCTGTGCCTCCATCGTTCTTAACAAACACATGAGTCCACGATTGTATGTCTTTGGGGACGTGAGTGCGTGTGTTCTGTGTTCTCGGGGCAACGTTAAAAGGTTTCGCCAAGTATTCCCTCACACGAGAGGTATAACTTGTTGGGTCAGGCATGCGTGTAGGAGTGGTCGGTGCGACCATCTGTCCAGGAAGAGTCAGCGTTGTTCCGTAAATCATTTCGGCAGGTGTAAAGCCAATATCTGCTTTTATGGTGGATCTGATGCCTAATAGAATGAAGGGGAGGTACTCTGTCCACCTGTTAGGATCGGAATGTGCTCTAATAGCTGCTTTCAACTGACGGTGCAGACACTCGATCATGCCGTTTGCCGCCAGTGGTACGGGGTAGTCCTTATGTGTTTGCTTCCCAGTAGGCGAGACAACTCAGAAAAAAGATAGGAATCGAATTGTCTGCCCCTATCGGTTGTGATGGCGTGAGGCACACCATAACGTGATATCCAATGTGTAACCAGGACTCGGGCAACAGTTTCTGCAGAAATATCTGCGATGGGGATGTCTTCAGGCCATCTAGAGAATCTGTCGATGCAAGTCAATAAGTATGTACAGTTTCTCGAATGTGAGAGTGGACCCACTAAATCTATGTGAACGTGTTGAAATCGTGCCTCAGGGGTTGCGAAGGTAGCAAGGGGACTTTTAATATGCCTCTGTACTTTCGATTTCTGGCAAGGGACGCAACTCTTGGTCTATTCGCGAACGTCTCAGTTAATGGCTGTCCAGATGAAACGAGAAGTCACCAGCTTCTGCGTGGAACGAATGCCAGGATGTGACATGTTGTGTAATTGAAAGAAGACAGCTAACCTATGCTTAAGGGGTACATAGGGGCGTTCGTGACCGTTCGAAACATCGCACCATATCGTCTCGTTGGAACAAGGTACTGGGACTTGCTTGAAAGTTAGATTTTCGGAGTGACGTAAGCGATTTAGTTCTTCGTCATCCCGTTGGTCGATGGCAATCTGGTGGAGGTCGATCTCGTCAATCGCTTGAATGGCATCGATGTGCATTCTCGACAATGCATCTGCAACTACATTCTCCTTCCCTCTGATATACTTGATATCCGCAGTAAATTGTGATATGAAATCCAAATGGCGAGCTTCCCTGGGTGAGTGTTTTCTGGGCTTGGCAAGCAAAGCATGCGATAACGGCTTGTGATCCGTAAAAAGCGTGAAAGTGGATCCTTCCAACATATAACAAAAGTGTTTAACTGCGCAGTATGCGGCCAAAAGTTCCCTGCTGAAAGTGCTGTATTTGGTTTCAGCGTGCTGAAGACACCTTGAGAAAAAAGCTAGTGGTTGCCAAGTATTATCCACTAATTGTTGCAGTACACCTCCAATGCCAACGCCGGATGCATCGACGGATAAAGCTAGGGGTGCATCTGGACGGGGAAAAACCAACATTGTCGCTTCTGTTAATGTCTGCTTGATCTTATCGAAGGAACGTAATTCCGTTTCGCTTAATGTAATCGTCTCATTTTTTTTTGTTTTTATTTCTGAGTACGTCGGTTAATGGCTGCGCGATTTCAGCACAATGGAGCACGAAACGTCGATAGAAATTAATTAAACCGAGGAACTCTCGAAGTTTACGAAGTGAAGTGGGAGCTTGGTAATCGACTATAGATTGGACTTTCTCTGGAAGGGGATGGATACCTTCTTTGTTGATTAAATGGCCGAGAAACGAAAGTGAAAAAACTCCAAACTCGCATTTTTGGGGGTTAATAATAACGCCATAATCTGTCAATCTGTGAAATAACTGCTGCAGATGCTGTAAGTGTTCACGTTCTGATGCACTTGCCACAAGGAGATCGTCGATATATGCATAGACGAACGGTAGTCCTCGCAAAACTGCGTCGATAAAGCGTTGAAAAGATTGCCCTGCATTACGTAATCCAAAGGGCATGCATAAGGATTTGAAAAGGCCGAAAGGAGTTGTGATCGCAGTCTTAGAAACATCCTCTGGGTGTACGGGAATCTGGTTGTACGCGCGAACAAGGTCGATTTTGGAGAACACTGTTTTTCCGTGAAGCGAGTTAGAAAAGTCTTGGAGATGCGGAATAGGGTAATTGTCTAGAGTAGTGCGACTGTTAAGTGCGCGGTAATCCCCACAAGGACGCCATTCGCAGGCTGATTTTTTGGCACCATGAGGAGTGGCGATGACCAGTTGCTATTAGAGGGTCGAATAATGCCTAAATCCAACATGTGCTGAAATTCTTGTTTAGCCACCCTTAAACGATCGGGTTTAAGTCTGCGCGGGCGCGCGCTCACAGGCGGTCCCCTTGTTTGGATATGATGAGTGACATCATGTTTAACTTTGTCACCGTTAAATGTAGGACGAGTTAATTCTGGGAAACCTCGCAGCAAATCTGTATACGGATCCGTGGTGTCTTTACGTATAACTGGGCTGATCTCGGTCGACCCACTGATTATGCCTTGCACGGAACGTCCAGTGTTATTATCAATGAGTTTGCCACGTTTGACATCTACAAGGATGCCGAAATGGTGCAGAAAATCCGCCCCTTAAATCAGAACTGGTAGCTTTGCGACGATGAAGACCCAACATAGTGCGCGCTGTAATCCAAGATTTAATGTTATCGATGTCTCTCCGTAAGTAGGAATGGAGGAGTGATTCACTGCGTGTAGAAATAAGTTGGATTGAGGACGATTCTCTTTCACGAACTTCTAAGGGATTATACTGACTTCCGCACCGGTATCAACGAGAAATCATATACCAGTGGTTCTATCAGTTCGTACAGGGTGCGACGAATGTTGTTCTTGCCAGGAGTGTCTGCCGCTCCTACTGCCTGGCCTGGGCGTTTCCCGAGAGACGTTTCTTCGTATATGAACATGGCTGGTGGCATCGGTAAGCTCTTTCACCGAAACGCGTGTGGTACTTGCAGAGCCCACCGCTGTTCTGAGTGCTGCTAAATCGCCGGGGACGGACTCGCTCAGTGGGGTGCTTATGCATTTTTGGTTTGAGCTTGAGGCCACGTAACTGTTCACTCAGGTCGTGAATCATTTGAGCCTGTCGCTCTAGTTCCTCGCATATATCCGTGGAGGGGTTTGCGACGTTAGGCAGGGCATCGTTAGAGCTGTGCGTGTGAACTGGGGCTATGGAAACGGTCACGTCCATAATTTTGTCGGCTAGGTCCGCTAGCTCCTCAATGGTTGTGGAGTCATTCGAAGAGGTGAGTATCATTTGAATACTCGATGGCAGTCTATTGACGAAAAGTTGTTTAAGTATGTCCGGCGGTAATGAGTTCTCACCCATCAACAGCTTCATACGTCTGAGTAACTGAGATGGTTTCCGATCTCCGAGTTCTTCTTCTACGAGAAGTTGATGAAGGCGTTTCTGCTGTGCATCGGTTGTCCTACGAATCAATTCTGATTTGAAATAATCGTAGCTGATCGATCCAGGGGGTGACATGATCCGGTCGCGAACCTCCGCCATTACTTCATGCGTTAATGCGGCCACCACGTGGTTGAATTTCGTCACATCGCTCAGGATCCTTTGTGCCTAGAAAAACCGATGTGCCGCTAAGGTCGACATGTACGTCATTCGGCGTGCACGTGGTCGCTGAGAAATTTCCCTTGTGTGATTACAGGTAATTCTTCCTTATTGATAATATCCACAATTCCTTGCGTGTTCTGCCAAAGTCTGACAAAAAAAGGGGTCACCAGTGAAGCGAGGTACTCGCTGGGCAAAACAACAAACAGCTCACTTAAAATTAATTTTTCAAAAACATTAATAAGAAAACAAATATTTAGAAAAATTAATTAAAAACAAATAATCAGACTTGGCTTGTTATAAGAGGTGTAAATTTATTTGCCCTGGTGTATCACACTCGTGTTTATTTTGAGTCCGAAAAAAAAGAAGAAGAAATCCTTCCCGACTGGTCAAATGTTTTTGGCGTTAAGTTGGAAAGAAACGATAAATTAATTTTCTTTAGAAAAGCCGTTCGGGTAAGGAGCGGAGTGAATAGATAAGAAGAATGTTTAACTTTTTTTTGTGTGGTTTCACCATTGGAACCGGCACAGGGTGTGTCACGCATGAGCGACAGAGCGTGGCAGTAACGCGTCTTACTCCTTTAGTGTTCGCGAGCAAAAAGAGAGCGAGAGACTCCTCGAATTTAGTGTCACGGCTTTTTTTTGTCTTTTTTTGGAGCTCTCCGGAAACGGTGAATGTTCAATGTCACTGTCAAAATTAGTTCCGGGGTAGACGCTACAGGAGCCTCCGCATCTGTTACACTATTTGTACTTGATTGCATCTATTTCATGCTTATTCTGCTCTAGTTCAGCCAACTGTCTCATGTGGGTTATGGAAACTTCATGTGTCCTACCACAGTTTATAGCTTCCAGCAGTATCAATTGTTCGCCTTTCGCTAGAAGCTGTTTTTGGAGTTCTGGGTGCTTTGTCCTGATATAACCTGCTCGATGAGACGTTCCTCCATTTCCTGGATATCCCAGAACTTGCATTTCAATGCCTGCGATTTACACCGGGCCAGAAAGTCGTCGAAATTCTCTGATTCCTTTTGATTATACTGGCGCAGGTAAAAACGAGCAATTCGGAAGTTTAATTGCGGCTGCAGTCTTTCCTCAAATTTTTCCCAAATTATTTCTGGATTATTCCTGTCGGCCTCGTTTTCGAATGACCAAGTGTTGTATCTTTTAAGGCCTTCTTCTCCGGACAGTAGCAAGATGTGGTCGACCTGTTTTTCCAACAAAATATTTTTAACTGAGAAGTAAAGATTACAACGTTGCTTAAATAATCGAAATGCTTCGGTTAGGTCTGTGGACGACCAATTCATCGACGGTTCGTTTGTAGCCATTGTATTTATTTATTTTGTTTAGTTCCAGTCGTCCGTTTATTTATTTATTTATTTTTTTATTTATTTATTTTTTTTTTGATAAACTGACAGAACAAATGCGCATGTATATGTGTTTTCCGTGGAAAACTTAAACGTCTGAGAACTTATACGTATGCTTCCTAATATATGTATATATATTTTTTTTAATGACAGTAATGTATATATATACAGTGATGATCATATTTATTGGCACGATAAAATAAAAGTTAAATTTTGTCTAATAAATTCTAAAAAAGGGATTAAATTAAAGAAAATAACAAAGTATATTATGTATTTTTAACTGGCCTTTCCGATGCAGCAATCGGATTTTAGAAAAAATAAATAACAAAGGAACAACAAACATAATTGCAAAAAACCCTTGTTCAAAATTATTGGCACGGCTTTGTTTTTCTTTTAGTATCAGTATAATATCAATCAATTTCCGGTTTACGTGCTTTCTGAACTTTTTTATAGCCATATTATGCTTGTTTAACGCTAATTCAGTGAATAATTTTTTTCAGATAATTTTTAGATAGCGATTTATTTAAACTATTATAAGTGACTAAATTATAATTTTCAATCGCCATGGTTAAAACTAAGGAACACAGCGAAGACGTCAGGAAGCTTGTTGTAGCATGCCATACCAATGGGGAGGGCTATGATAAGATTTCAAAGAAGCTAAACCTTCCCAAATCCACTGTTAGAGCCATAATAAACAAGTTCAAATCGCAAGGCCACGTTATGAGTTTAGAGGGTAGAGGGAGAAAAAGGATTCTTTCCCCAAGAGATGAACGGAAAATTGTTCGACAAGTAAAACAAACCCCAAGGATCTCTGTTGGGGAGATTGTTGATGAACAGAGCACCTCTGGAGTGAATGTATCTCGACATACAGTTGGTAGAGTTTTGAAGAGAGCTGGTTTAAAAGCATGTCGTCCGAGAAAGACTCCCTTATTGAAGCCTATGCACCTGAAAGCAAGGCTAGCCTTTGCAAAACGTCATATTGATAAAGATGTTGCATTCTGGAAACGTGTTCTATGGACTGACGAAACGAAAATAGAGTTATTTGGCCATAATAAAGTGTCTTATATTTACAGAAAATCTGGCGAAGCTTTCCTGCCTAAGAACACCATACCCACAGTGAAGCACGGTGGAGGCAGTTTGATGTTTTGGGGATCCTTTGCTGCCTCTGGACCAGGGCGACTTGTTAAGCTCACAGGTAGCATAAAAAAGGAAGATTATGTTAAAATATTGGATGAAAACCTGAAAGACTCTGCTAAAGAGCTCTCACTTGGTCGTCGTTGGTGGTTCATGCAAGATAATGACCCAAAGCATTCGGCTAAACTGACTAAGAAATGGCTTGAGGACAATCATATTAATGTTTTGGAGTGGCCATCACAAAGCCCAGACCTTAATCCAATTGAAAATTTATGGAGAACATTAAAATTGAAGGTAATGCAAAGGAAGCCTAAGAATCTTATTCAATTGGAGGATTATTGTCAGGAAGAGTGGGCTAAAATTACTACTGAAGAGTGCAACAACTTGGTTGTAAACTATGAAAAGCGACTGAGGAAGGTAATCAAGGCCAAAGGCTATACAATTGATTATTAAATAAATCGTACCAATAATTTTGAACAAGGGTTTTTTGCAATTATGTTTGTTGTTCCTTTGTTATTTATTTTTTCTAAAATCCGATTGCTGCATCGGAAAGGCCAGTTAAAAATACATAATATACTTTGTTATTTTCTTTAATTTAATCCCTTTTTTAGAATTTATTAGACAAAATTTAACTTTTATTTTACCGTGCCAATAAATATGATCATCACTGTATATATATATATATATATATATATATATATATATATATATATATATATATATATATATATATATATATATATATATATATATGTATTTATTTATTTTCGTTGAATTTGAAACACGAAACACAAAAAACAATGCTTACTCACAGTTTTAAGCTTGGCGCCAAGTATTAATTTTTCCCATGCGGTCTGAATGTGGATAATTTTATTCATTTTTTTTTTTTTTTTTTATTTCTTTTACTGTCGTGTGTATATAATAGGGACGACCTGTTCATAAGGTTTCCCAAATAGGAAACACCACCGCTTGCCACTATGAAACATTATGTAAAAGAATACCAAAACATGAGATTCATTTATGAGAAGCGGAATACGGTCTCTATTTTTTATTGAACTCCAGTTCCGTGTCAAACGGAAGTGAATGTATATCCGAGACTTCTTTACTGAAGAGTTCTTTAAGGGGAGGTAATGGTTCATACTATCACAAGGCTTGAATTAACCCCCATGTAGCAACAGTTAAGATGAGCTGCCTTAATCGCCAGTTTTATTAAATAATGATTTTTTTTCCAACAAAAAGGGAAACTTGACCTCGAAGAGCAGAATATCAGAATTTTGTATCCTACCTCTGGTTCTAATTAACCCATCTGTATCAAGGAATAACCCTAAGGCAGTTACCCTCGGGGGGAGGCAGTATACCAGAAGGTTGTTTCAAGTAACCTAGTTCATGAGAAAAGGCCTCCATTTGCTTATTAGCAAATAGCAATAATTTGGCTCTATTAAAATTGTCAGCACTACAGTGACGTAACAAATCATAAAATTTCAACACTTTTTCTAAGACGCTGATTGCCTTAGATAAGCTGGAATATCTTGTAATATCCAACGGGAAGGTATTTTCAGAAGGATGTGTCTCCTGAGAGTACAAACATGATACAATTTTTTTATTAGTTTGGTTTAGACAAGGCAGGGTGAGATTGGCCAAACAATGCCATCTCTATTGAGTCATTCCGAACCATACATCCAGAAATTGAATAACTGGGAAAATTTAGAAGTATTGATACCTCTAGTTAGAAGATCTGCCGAATTTTCCAATGAAAATACATATTTTAATTTTGGTAGAACGCCAAATTTAATATTAATATCTTCTGAAAATTTTTTGATCCTGTTTTCAATGAATATATTTTTCTTGGATCCTTTAACATTCAAGGGGTCCTGGATATGACCTTAAACTATATCCAGTGGTGAGGCCCCAGCTTGTGGGCTTTGGGGAGTGTGGAGCCACCCTTTAATTACCATTGCTCCCAGGTCCACTCTGACCCGGAGTGGTAGTACTTGTTAGGGTCCCAACTATGGGTTAAATAGAAACTAACTTGAAAACAAAAAATATATTCTATTAAAAAAAATTTTTCTTCAAAATTTTTGGATTCGGCATTAAATAACCCGAAAAGGGTTGATATGCCGTAAAACAAAAACAACCAACCAACTTAATGTTCAAGACCAACAAGAGGGCAACTTGGGAATCAGACATCACGAAAAAATTATCAATGTTAAGGGGCCCCAGAGCACTCAAAATCCGAGGGACTACCTTAAGGACTAAAAACATAGCCAATAGTTCGAAAGTGAGAAGTGACTTACCTTTAATTGGAGCCACTCTGGCCTTTGTGAACAACAGAGAACAATTCCCTGTTTTGCATACAGGGTGAATCCGTACGCATTTTTCTATGCATCACAGAAACAAATAAATTTGACAGACTGATTTTCTGACAATACACCCCCTGGGAAATTCAAACTTCCCCAAATCATTTAAATCCTTGGCATGGGAGTGCCACAGCTTATTGAGTTCTTTGGGTATCCGCTCATCCCACGACAAATTGCTTTTCCAGATAGAACTGACAATGATCTTCTTCTGTATCATGACGGGGAGAAGCATAGATAAAGGGTCATATACTCCTGATATTTGCAAATGAATCCCCCGTTTGGTATTAACCTCAGGGTCCGCTAAGGTGGGAGAAAGTTTGAACATGTCACGAATAGGATTATATAGGTATCCCAATACCTTCTCAAAGGCTGGAAAAGGAGAAGAAATAGTTTCATCCTCCAACATTTTATCTTGTATCTTAGAGCAGGTACAATTGCAGGATCGTAAATTGAAGCCTGCCTCTAAAAATCTGCTACAAACATTCTTATAAATAGCAAGTAGGGACTCTCCGTCACAACTGGTAGTGACAAAATTATCCACATAAAAATTGTTGGAAATAGCATGCAATACTACATTTTTTGCATATTTTTCCGCATGGAATTTCAAAATGAAATTCAGAATGAAGGGGCTAGCGTTGAACCTAAATAGAATTGTTTTGTACCTGTAAGTACATAATTTGTCACCTTTTTTAAGGAAAAAATAAAATCTGTTTTTATTCTCTTCCGATTTAAGGTGAATTTGTAAAAAGGCCTTCCTTATATCACATAGAAGGACATATTCGTTTTTCCTGAATCCCAGCAATAAATCCAATAATTTAGCAAATAAGTTCACACCCATGTAGGCAGCGTTATTAATTGACGTCCCCTCTCGACGTTCCAGGGAGCAGTTAAATACGGGACAAATTTTGTCGTCACACCAGTTCCCTCTTTAATAATGGGTTGTTCGAACATGTTTTCCCTCACATATACACACCCACATGTACGCACGCACATACGCACACACATATATGCTAACGTATACACATGCACGCGCACATGTATGCACACATGGGAAACGTCACTTCCCCTGAAAGGAATTCTAGACATGCGCAGTCAGAAAACTCACCCCGATATAAAAGTCCACAAAACTATTCAACTTCCTCTTTCTTCCCTTTTGCCTGGTTTCGTCAACCAGGCAAGTTCGGCGTCCATAGCTCTTGGTTTGAAGACTTTTCCATGTGGACGACTGCTATCATGAATGCACGGTTTTGCTGAGGCAAACACTCCCTTTCTATTTTACTTTCTATGTGCGGGACGGCAACTTCTCGTCCTCGACTTCATTCCTTTCTTTTTCCACGCATGTAGTCGTCAACGCCTGAATGAACACGTGTTTCACCTAAACCATTTTATTTTCGACAGAAAATAAACGACATGTTTATTTTATCCAGCAATTGAGTTTTTTTTGTTTCCTTCAATCCATTCGTTTCAATTGAGTCTTTTTTGTTTCCTTCATTCCATTCGTTTCAATTGAGTCTTTTTTTGTTTCCTTCATTCCATTCGTTTCAATTGAGTCTTTTTTTTGTTTCCTTCATTCCATTCGTTTCAATTGAGTCTTTTTTTGTTTCCTTCATTCCATTCGTTTCAATTGAGTCTTTTTTTTTGTTTCCTTCATTCCATTCGTTTCAATTGAGTCTTTTTTTGTTTCCTTCATTCCATTCGTTTCAATTGAGTCTTTTTTTTGTTTTCTTCATTCCATTCGTTTCAATTGAGTCTTTTTTTGTTTCCTTCATTCCATTCGTTTCAATTGAGTCTTTTTTTGTTTCCTTCATTCCATTCGTTTCAATTGAGTCTTTTTTTGTTTCCTTCATTCCATTCGTTTCAATTGAGTCTTTTTTGTTTCCTTCATTCCATTCGTTTCAATTGAGTCTTTTTTTGTTTCCTTCATTCCATTCGTTTCAATTGAGTTTTTTTTGTTTCCTTCATTCCATTCGTTTCAATTGAGTTTTTTTCTGTTTCCTTCATCCCATTCGTTTCAATTGAGTCTTTTTTTGTTTCCTCCATTCCAATACGTTTCAATTGAGTCTTTTTTTGTTTCCTTCATTCCATTCGTTTCAATTGAGTCTTTTTTTTGTTTCCTTCATTCCATTCGTTTCAATTGAGTCTTTTTTTGTTTCCTTCATTCCATTCGTTTCAATTGAGTTTTTTGTTTCCTTCATTCCATTCGTTTCAATTGAGTCTTTTTTGTTTCCTTCATTCCATTCGTTTCAATTGAGTTTTTTTTTGTTTCCTTCATTCCATTCGTTTCATATGAGTCTTTTTTCTGTTTCCTTCATTCCATTCGTTTCAATTGAGTCTTTTTTTGTTTCCTACATTCCAATACGTTTCCATTGAGTCTCTTTTTGTTTCCTTCATTCCATTCGTTTCAATTGAGTCTTTTTTTTGTTTCCTTCATTCCATTCGTTTCAATTGAGTCTTTTTTTGTTTCCTTCATTCCATTCGTTTCAATTGAGTCTTTTTTGTTTCCTTCATTCCATTCGTTTCAATTGAGTCTTTTTTGTTTCCTTCATTCCATTCGTTTCAATTGAGTCTTTTTTGTTTCCTTCATTCCATTCGTTTCAATTGAGTTTTTTGTTTCCTTCATTCCATTCGTTTCAATTGAGTCTTTTTTGTTTCCTTCATTCCATTCGTTTCAATTGAGTTTTTTTTTGTTTCCTTCATTCCATTCGTTTCAATTGAGTCTTTTTTTCTGTTTCCTTCATTCCATTCGTTTCAATTGAGTCTTTTTTTGTTTCCTCCATTCCAATACGTTTCCATTGAGTCTTTTTTTGTTTCCTTCATTCCATTCGTTTCAATTGAGTCTTTTTTTTTGTTTCCTTCATTCCATTCGTTTCAATTGAGTCTTTTTTTTGTTTCCTTCATTCCATTCGTTTCAATTGAGCCTTTTTTTGTTTCCTTCATTCCATTCGTTTCAATTGAGTCTTTTTTTTTGTTTCCTTCATTCCATTCGTTTCAATTGAGTCTTTTTTGTTTCCTTCATTTCATTCGTTACAATTGAGTCTTTTTTTTGTTTCCTTCATTCCATTCGTTTCAATTGAGTCTTTTTTGTTTCCTTCATTCCATTCGTTTCAATTGAGTCTTTTTTTGTTTCCTTCATTCCATTCGTTTCAATTGAGTCTTTTTTTTCCTTCATTCCATTCGTTTCAATTGAGTCTTTTTTGTGTCCTTCATTCCATTCGTTTCAATTGAGTCTTTTTTTTGTTTCCTTCATTCCATTCGTTTCAATTGAGCCTTTTTTTGTTTCCTTCATTCCATTCGTTAAAATTGAGTTTTTTGTTTCCTTCATTCCATTCGTTTCAATTGAGTCTTTTTTGTTTCCTTCATTCCATTCGTTTCAATTGAGTCTTTTTTTTGTTTCCTTCATTCCATTCGTTTCAATTGAGTCTTTTTTTTGTTTCCTTCATTCCATTCGTTTCAATTGAGTCTTTTTTTGTTTCCTTCATTCCATTCGTTTCAATTGAGTCTTTTTTGTTTCCTTCATTCCATTCGTTTCAATTGAGTCTTTTTCTGTTTCCTTCATTCCATTCGTTTCAATTGAGTCTTTTTTTTGTTTCCTTCATTCCATTCGTTTCAATTGAGTCTTTTTTTGTTTCCTTCATTCCATTCGTTTCAATTGAGTCTTTTTTTGTTTCCGTCATTCCATTCGTGTCAATTGTTTTTTTTTGTTTCCTTCATTCCATTCGTTTCAATTGAGTTTTTTTTTGTTTCCTTCATTCCATTCGTTTCAATTGAGTCTTTTTTTTTGCTTCCTTCATTCCATTCGTTTCAATTGGGTCTTTTTTGTTTCCTTCATTCCATTCGTTTCAATTGAGTCTTTTTTTGTTTCCTTCATTCCATTCGTTTCAATTGAGTCTTTTTTTGTTTCCTTCATTCCATTCGTTTCAATTGAGTCTTTTTTTGTTTCCTTCATTCCATTCGTTTCAATTGAGTCTTTTTTTTGTTTCCTTCATTCCATTCGTTTCAATTGAGTCTTTTTTTTGTTTCCTTTATTCCATTCGTTTCAATTGAGTCTTTTTTTGTTTCCTTCATTCCATTCGTTTCAATTGCGTCTTTTTTTGTTTCCTCCATTCCAATACGTTTCAATTGAGTCTTTTTTTGTTTCCTTCAATCCATTCGTTTCAATTGAGTCTTTTTTTGTTTCCTTCATTCCATTCGTTTCAATTGAGTCTTTTTTTGTTTCCTTCATTCCATTCGTTTCAATTGAGTTTTTTGTTTCCTTCATTCCATTCGTTTCAATTGAGTCTTTTTTGTTTCCTTCATTCCATTCGTTTCAATTGAGTTTTTTTTTGTTTCCTTCATTCCATTAGTTTCAATTGAGTCTTTTTTCTGTTTCCTTCATTCCATTCGTTTCAATTGAGTCTTTTTTTGTTTCCTCCATTCCAATACGTTTCAATTGAGTCTTTTTTTGTTTCCTTCATTCCATTCGTTTCAATTGAGTCTTTTTTTTCCTTCATTCCATTCGTTTCAATTGAGTCTTTTTTTGTTTCCTTCATTCCATTCGTTTCAATTGAGTCTTTTTTTGTTTCCTTCATTCCATTCGTTTCAATTGAGTCTTTTTTTTTGTTTCCTTCATTCCATTCGTTTCAATTGAGTCTTTTTTTTTGTTTCCTTCATTCCATTCGTTTCAATTGAGTCTTTTTTTGTTTCCTTCATTCCATTCGTTTCAATTGAGTCTTTTTTTTTGTTTCCTTCATTCCATTCGTTTCAATTGAGCCTTTTTTTGTTTCCTTCATTCCATTCGTTTCAATTGAGTCTTTTTTTTTGTTTCCTTCATTCCATTCGTTTCAATTGAGTCTTTTTTGTTTCCTTCATTCCATTCGTTACAATTGAGTCTTTTTTCTGTTTCCTTCATTCCATTCGTTTCAATTGAGTCTTTTTTTGTTTCCTTCATTCCATTCGTTTCAATTGAGTCTTTTTTTGTTTCATTCATTCCATTCGTTTACATTGAATCTTTTTTTGTTTCCTTCATTCCATTCGTTTCAATTGAGTCTTTTTTGTTTCCTTCATTCCATTCGTTTCAATTGAGTCTTTTTTTGTTTCCTTCATTCCATTCGTTTCAATTGAGTCTTTTTTTTTCCTTCATTCCATTCGTTTCAATTGAGTCTTTTTTGTTTCCTTCATTCCATTCGTTTCAATTGAGCCTTTTTTTGTTTCCTTCATTCCATTCGTTTAAATTGAGTTTTTTGTTTCCTTCATTCCATTCGTTTCAATTGAGTCTTTTTTGTTTCCTTCATTCCATTCGTTTCAATTGAGTCTTTTTTTGTTTCCTTCATTCCATTCGTTTCAATTGAGTCTTTTTTTTGTTTCCTTCATTCCATTCGTTTCAATTGAGTCTTTTTTTGTTTCCTTCATTCTATTCGTTTCAATTGAGTCTTTTTTGTTTCCTTCATTCCATTCGTTTCAATTGAGTTTTTTTTGTTTCCTTCATTCCATTCGTTTCAATTGAGTCTTTTTTTTGTTTCCTTCATTCCATTCGTTTCAATTGAGTTTTTTTTTGTTTCCTTCATTCCATTCGTTTCAATTGAGTCTTTTTCTGTTTCCTTCATTCCATTCGTTTCAATTGAGTATTTTTTTTGTTTCCTTCATTCCATTCGTTTCAATTGAGTCTTTTTTTTGTTTCCTTCATTCCATTCGTTTCAATTGAGTCTTTTTTTGTTTCCTTCATTCCATTCGTTTCAATTGAGTCTTTTTTTGTTTCCGTCATTCCATTCGTTTCAATTGTTTTTTTTTTGTTTCCTTCATTCCATTCGTTTCAATTGAGTCTTTTTTTTTGCTTCCTTCATTCCATTCGTTTCAATTGGGTCTTTTTTGTTTCCTTCATTCCATTCGTTTCAATTGAGTCTTTTTTTGTTTCCTTCATTCCATTCGTTTCAATTGAGTCTTTTTTTGTTTCCTTCATTCCATTCGTTTCAATTGAGTCTTTTTTTTTTGTTTCCTTCATTCCATTCGTTTCAATTGAGTCTTTTTTTTGTTTCCTTCATTCCATTCGTTTCAATTGAGTCTTTTTTTTGTTTCCTTTATTCCATTCGTTTCAATTGAGTCTTTTTTTGTTTCCTTCATTCCATTCGTTTCAATTGCGTCTTTTTTTGTTTCCTCCATTCCAATACGTTTCAATTGAGTCTTTTTTTGTTTCCTTCAATCCATTCGTTTCAATTGAGTCTTTTTTTGTTTCCTTCATTCCATTCGTTTCAATTGAGTCTTTTTTTGTTTCCTTCATTCCATTCGTTTCAATTGAGTTTTTTGTTTCCTTCATTCCATTCGTTTCAATTGAGTCTTTTTTGTTTCCTTCATTCCATTCGTTTCAATTCAGTTTTTTTTTTTGTTTCCTTCATTCCATTAGTTTCAATTGAGTCTTTTTTCTGTTTCCTTCATTCCATTCGTTTCAATTGAGTCTTTTTTTGTTTCCTCCATTCCAATACGTTTCAATTGAGTCTTTTTTTGTTTCCTTCATTCCATTCGTTTCAATTGAGTCTTTTTTTGTTTCCTTCATTCCATTCGTTTCAATTGAGTTTTTTTTTTGTTTCCTTCATTCCATTCGTTTCAATTGAGTCTTTTTCTGTTTCCTTCATTCCATTCGTTTCAATTGAGTCTTTTTTTTGTTTCCTTCATTCCATTCGTTTCAATTGAGTCTTTTTTTTTTTCCTTCATTCCATTCGTTTCAATTGAGTCTTTTTTTGTTTCCGTCATTCCATTCGTTTCAATTGTTTTTTTTTTTTGTTTCCTTCATTCCATTCGTTTCAATTGAGTCTTTTTTTTTTGCTTCCTTCATTCCATTCGTTTCAATTGGGTCTTTTTTGTTTCCTTCATTCCATTCGTTTCAATTGAGTCTTTTTTTGTTTCCTTCATTCCATTCGTTTCAATTGAGTCTTTTTTTGTTTCCTTCATTCCATTCCTTTCAATTGAGTCTTTTTTTGTTTCCTTCATTCCATTCGTTTCAATTGAGTCTTTTTTTTGTTTCCTTAATTCCATTCGTTTCAATTGAGTCTTTTTTTGTTTCCTTTATTCCATTCGTTTCAATTGAGTCTTTTTTTGTTTCCTTCATTCCATTCGTTTCAATTGCGTCTTTTTTTGTTTCCTCCATTCCAATACGTTTCAATTGAGTCTTTTTTTGTTTCCTTCAATCCATTCGTTTCAATTGAGTCTTTTTTTGTTTCCTTCATTCCATTCGTTTCAATTGAGTCTTTTTTTGTTTCCTTCATTCCATTCGTTTCAATTGAGTTTTTTGTTTCCTTCATTCCATTCGTTTCAATTGGGTCTTTTTTGTTTCCTTCATTCCATTCGTTTCAATTGAGTTTTTTTTTTGTTTCCTTCATTCCATTAGTTTCAATTGAGTCTTTTTTCTGTTTCCTTCATTCCATTCGTTTCAATTGAGTCTTTTTTTGTTTCCTCCATTCCAATACGTTTCAATTGAGTCTTTTTTTGTTTCCTTCATTCCATTCGTTTCAATTGAGTCTTTTTTTTTCCTTCATTCCATTCGTTTCAATTGAGTCTTTTTTTGTTTCCTTCATTCTATTCGTTTCAATTGAGTCTTTTTTTTGTTTCCTTCATTCCATTCGTTTCAATTGAGTCTTTTTTTGTTTCCTTCATTCCATTCGTTTCAATTGAGTCTTTTTTTTTGTTTCCTTCATTCCATTCGTTTCAATTGAGTCTTTTTTTGTTTCCTTCATTCCATTCGTTTCAATTGAGTCTTTTTTTTTGTTTCCTTCATTCCATTCGTTTCAATTGAGCCTTTTTTTGTTTCCTTCATTCCATTCGTTTCAATTGAGTCTTTTTTTTTGTTTCCTTCATTCCATTCGTTTCAATTGAGCTTTTTTTGTTTCCTTCATTCCATTCGTTACAATTGAGTCTTTTTTCTGTTTCCTTCATTCCATTCGTTTCAATTGAGTCTTTTTTTGTTTCCTTCATTCCATTCGTTTCAATTGAGTCTTTTTTTGTTTCATTCATTCCATTCGTTTACATTGAATCTTTTTTTGTTTCCTTCATTCCATTCGTTTCAATTGAGTCTTTTTTGTTTCCTTCATTCCATTCGTTTCAATTGAGTCTTTTTTTGTTTCCTTCATTCCATTCGTTTCAATTGAGTCTTTTTTTTTCCTTCATTCCATTCGTTTCAATTGAGTCTTTTTTGTTTCCTTCATTCCATTCGTTTCAATTGAGCCTTTTTTTGTTTCCTTCATTCCATTCGTTTAAATTGAGTTTTTTTTGTTTCCTTCATTCCATTCGTTTCAATTGAGTCTTTTTTTGTTTCCTTCATTCCATTCGTTTCAATTGAGTCTTTTTTTGTTTCCTTCATTCCATTCGTTTCAATTGAGTCTTTTTTTTGTTTCCTTCATTCCATTCGTTTCAATTGAGTCTTTTTTTGTTTCCTTCATTCCATTCGTTTCAATTGAGTCTTTTTTTGTTTCCTTCATTCTATTCGTTTTAATTGAGTCTTTTTTGTTTCCTTCATTCCATTCGTTTCAATTGAGTCTTTTTTTGTTTCCTTCATTCCATTCGTTTCAATTGAGTCTTTTTTTGTTTCCTTCATTCCATTCGTTTCAATTGAGTCTTTTTTTGTTTCCTTCATTCCATTCGTTTCAATTGAGTCTTTTTTTTGTTTCCTTCATTCCATTCGTTTCAATTGAGTCTTTTTTTGTTTCCTTCATTCCATTCGTTTCAATTGAGTCTTTTTTTGTTTCCTTCATTCCATTCGTTTCAATTGAGTCTTTTTTGTTTCCTTCATTCCATTCGTTTCAATTGAGTCTTTTTTGTTTCCTTCATTCCATTCGTTTCAATTGAGTTTTTTGTTTCCTTCATTCCATTCGTTTCAATTGTTTTTTTTTGTTTCCTTCATTCCATTCGTTTCAATTGAGTTTTTTTTTGTTTCCTTCATTCCATTCGCTTCAATTGAGTCTTTTTTTTTTGCTTCCCTCATTCCATTCGTTTCAATTGAGTCTTTTTTGTTTCCTTCATTCCATTCGTTTCAATTGAGTCTTTTTTTGTTTCCTTCATTCCATTCGTTTCAATTGAGTCTTTTTTTGTTTCCTTCATTCCATTCCTTTCAATTGAGTCTTTTTTTGTTTCCTTCATTCCATTCGTTTCAATTGAGTCTTTTTTTTTGTTTCCTTCATTCCATTCGTTTCAATTGAGTCTTTTTTTGTTTCCTTTATTCCATTCGTTTCAATTGAGTCTTTTTTTGTTTCCTTAATTCCATTCGTTTCAATTGAGTCTTTTTTTGTTTCCTCCATTCCAATACGTTTCAATTGAGTCTTTTTTTGTTTCCTTCATTCCATTCGTTTCAATTGAGTCTTTTTTTGTTTCCTTCATTCCATTCGTTTCAATTGAGTCTTTTTTTGTTTCCTTCATTCCATTCGTTTCAATTGAGTTTTTTGTTTCCTTCATTCCATTCGTTTCAATTGAGTTTTTTTTTGTTTCCTTCATTCCATTCGTTTCAATTGAGTCTTTTTTCTGTTTCCTTCATTCCATTCGTTTCAATTGAGTCTTTTTTTGTTTCCTTCATTCCATTCCTTTCAATTGAGTCTTTTTTTGTTTCCTTCATTCCATTCGTTTCAATTGAGTCTTTTTTTTGTTTCCTTCATTCCATTCGTTTCAATTGAGTCTTTTTTTGTTTCCTTCATTCCATTCGTTTCAATTGAGTCTTTTTTTTTGTTTCCTTCATTCGATTCGTTTCAATTGAGCCTTTTTTTTGTTTCCTTCATTCCATTCGTTTCAATTGAGTCTTTTTTTTTGTTTCCTTCATTCCATTCGTTTCAATTGAGTCTTTTTTGTTTCCTTCATTCCATTCGTTACAATTGAGTCTTTTTTTTATTTCCTTCATTCCATTCGTTTCAATTGAGTCTTTTTTTGTTTCCTTCATTCCATTCGTTTCAATTGAGTCTTTTTTTGTTTCCTTCATTCCATTCGTTTACATTGAATCTTTTTTTGTTTCCTTCATTCCATTCGTTTCAATTGAGTCTTTTTTGTTTCCTTCATTCCATTCGTTTCAATTGAGTCTTTTTTTGTTTCCTTCATTCCATTCGTTTCAATTGAGTTTTTTTTTGTTTCCTTCATTCCATTCGTTTCAATTGAGTCTTTTTTTTGCTTCCTTCATTCCATTCGTTTCAATTGAGTCTTTTTTGTTTCCTTCATTCCATTCGTTTCAATTGAGTCTTTTTTTGTTTCCTTCATTCCATTCGTTTCAATTGAGTCTTTTTTTTTGTTTCCTTCATTCCATTCGTTTCAATTGAGTCTTTTTTTGTTTCCTTCATTCCATTCGTTTCAATTGAGTCTTTTTTTTGTTTCCTTCATTCCATTCGTTTCAATTAAGTCTTTTTTGTTTCCTTCATTCCATTCGTTTCAATTGAGTCTTTTTTTGTTTCCTTCATTCCATTCGTTTCAATTGAGTTTTTTGTTTCCTTCATTCCATTCGTTTCAATTGAGTTTTTTTTTGTTTCCTTCATTCCATTCGTTTCAATTGAGTCTTTTTTCTGTTTCCTTCATTCCATTCGTTTCAATTGAGTCTTTTTTTGTTTCCTTCATTCCATTCCTTTCAATTGAGTCTTTTTTTGTTTCCTTCATTCCATTCGTTTCAATTGAGTCTTTTTTTTGTTTCCTTCATTCCATTCGTTTCAATTGAGTCTTTTTTTGTTTCCTTCATTCCATTCGTTTCAATTGAGTCTTTTTTTTGTTTCCTTCATTCGATTCGTTTCAATTGAGCCTTTTTTTTTGTTTCCTTCATTCCATTCGTTTCAATTGAGTCTTTTTTTTTGTTTCCTTCATTCCATTCGTTTCAATTGAGTCTTTTTTGTTTCCTTCATTCCATTCGTTACAATTGAGTCTTTTTTTTATTTCCTTCATTCCATTCGTTTCAATTGAGTCTTTTTTTGTTTCCTTCATTCCATTCGTTTCAATTGAGTCTTTTTTTGTTTCCTTCATTCCATTCGTTTACATTGAATCTTTTTTTGTTTCCTTCATTCCATTCGTTTCAATTGAGTCTTTTTTGTTTCCTTCATTCCATTCGTTTCAATTGAGTCTTTTTTTGTTTCCTTCATTCCATTCGTTTCAATTGAGTTTTTTTTTGTTTCCTTCATTCCATTCGTTTCAATTGAGTCTTTTTTTTGCTTCCTTCATTCCATTCGTTTCAATTGAGTCTTTTTTGTTTCCTTCATTCCATTCGTTTCAATTGAGTCTTTTTTTGTTTCCTTCATTCCATTCGTTTCAATTGAGTCTTTTTTTTTGTTTCCTTCATTCCATTCGTTTCAATTGAGTCTTTTTTTGTTTCCTTCATTCCATTCGTTTCAATTGAGTCTTTTTTTTGTTTCCTTCATTCCATTCGTTTCAATTAAGTCTTTTTTGTTTCCTTCATTCCATTCGTTTCAATTGAGTCTTTTTTTGTTTCCTTCATTCCATTCATTTCAATTGAGTCTTTTTTGTTTCCTTCATTCCATTCGTTTCAATTGAGTCTTTTTTGTTTCCTCCATTCCATTCGTTTCAATTGCGTCTTTTTTTTGTTTCCTTCATTCCATTCATTTCAATTGAGTCTTTTTTGTTTCCTTCATTCCATTCATTTCAATTGAGTCTTTTTTTGTTTCCTTCATTCCATTCGTTTCAATTGAGTCTTTTTTTGTTTCCTTCATTCCACTCTCTCCATTACCTTTAAGAAAGTCACAAAGTTACTTTTTACCTGTGGGATTCTATCATGATGCTACGGTAAGTTTACATAATATTTCCCTTCCTCCCATACCATTGAGTTTTTAAACTCTTCTATCTTCTCCTTGTCCACAGCCGATAACTTAACTTCTTCATCAATTCCCAATGAGTCGAGACTGAGCAACGTCTCTACCCCTTGTTCAACTGCGGATTCGGAGAAGAAAGGCTTCAATACGTCCTCATAAGAGAATGTCGGATTTAGAACAGAATTGATTAAATAGCTGTTGCATTGAGGGACGGGTTTCATAGCACAATTAAAGGGAGGCGACTATACCTTATTCACATCTTTATTCAAAAAATGTTGGCTCTCACCAAACGGAATCATGAAATTTCCATGTAGCCATGCGTTCCCATCAAGACATTCAACTAATCTGAGATTATCTAATTTACTCAGAATCTGAGATTATCTAATTTACTCAGATGTCCAAACCAATAATCCCCTTAATGGGAGTTTGTTTTTTTCTCCTTTTTACATGGGGTCACCACTTATCAAGGCCCGAAGGCCACTCAGGGATAAGGGTTATTGCGTGTACAGTAATCAATGAGATAGTATTGTAGTAATCATTAGTATTGGGAGTTTTGATAGAGTGTCTTACTTAAGGGGGCGGTTTGTGAGGAGTTTGTTTATGTTGGACTTGAAGACATCCAAGTTGTAATCAGGTGGGAAACAGGCAAGCGGCAGAGAGTCCCACTGGCATGCAGTTCTAAGAAAGAAGCTTTGCTCATGGAATCTACGTTTGGATTTAGGCACAGATAAAGAGTGGGGAAAATTATTGACAGTAGTTTCAGCCAGACGGGTGTTTCTCATGAAAAATTGATGAGGGGGGACGAAGGATTGGAGTTCAGACGAGCACCTGCCATGGAAATAGCGATAAAACAAAGACAGGCTTGCAACGTCTCTTCTGTGGGAGAGAGGTTGCAGGGAAGAGAAAAGGGCATCCCCCACCAAACCACGAAGTCTATTTTGTACTCTGTCAAGGCAGGATAGGCTGTTTTTAGCAGCTCCTGCCTAGATGTGGCAGCAGTATTCCATCCTTGGACGTACTTGGCTTTTATACAGATAGAGAATTGCATCAGTAGTGAGATATCTTCTGGAGCGGTAGAAGGATCCCACCATTTTCCCAGCATCCCTGGCAACAGATTTGATGTACGTGTTCCATTTCAGATCAGAAGTAAAGGTCAAACCCAGAAGCTTGTCAAAACATGGAGCCTCCCCAAGACGAGAGCCATCCATTTCAATTGATACCAGATGGGGATCAGAGCGTTGATGATGTAAAGATAGAAGCTTGGTTTTGGATGCATTAAAAGTGACCAGCCACCTCTTCCCCCATTGTACCACGTGCTGAAGATCAGAGGAGAGAGAATTAGAGAGAACTTTGTCATTTACGGCCTTAGATGTGTTGCCATAGATGGTCGTGTCATCAGCATAGATGTCAACGAATGATTTAAGTATGTGTTTTGGGAGATCATTGATGTAGATCAGAAAGAGAGTTGGACCCAGGATGGACCCCTGAAGGACTCCAGCATTAATATTGTGAGCCTCTGATTTCTGCCCATCAACCACTACTCTTATGAACCTATCAGAGAGAAATGATTTAATGATTGAGAAAACATTTTCAGTTATACCGTAACTGGAAATCTTGTGAAGTAGGCCCTTATGCCATACCTTATCGAAGGCCTTCGATATGTCCAGAGCAATTGCCCTGGAAAGGAAACCTTTGTCAAGAGATTCACTAATCCTGTGTGATATAACCGTTAGCACATCTGCTGTATATCTTGCAGAGCGGAAGCCATATTGCATGTCACTAAGAAGGTTGTTTCTGTTGAGGTGGTTGACTACTTCTTTATTTAATATGGATTCCAATAACTTACTCATGACACACAGGAGACTTATTGGTCTGTACTGAGAGGGAGATGACTTTTCACCTGAGTTCTTAAATACAGGGCATACTGATGAGGTTTTCCAGGGTGTTGGAAAGCACTTCTCCTTAAGGCAACGCTTAAACAGTTTTGTAAGTATGGGGGCAAGTTCTGGTTGGAGCTTTCTCAGCACTATAACTGGAATGCCATCAGGGCCAGTTGCTTTACTGGAATCAAGGTTCTTGATTAGCTTGGCAACCTCACGCACAGATATTTGTATGTTGCATAGCGTGTTGTCTGTTAGTTGATGGTCATTGTCGCATAGGGTAGAATTAGCTGCAAAGTTCTTGGCAAATAGTCTGGCCTTGTCTGATGCTGATGAGATGACCTCAGGTCCATTGATGATAGCTGGGATAGAACGCACACTTCTGTTCAAGATCCTGTTTGCTATTTGCCAGAACTGGTGGGAACCAAGCCGCTGCTCAGCTACTTTGGATTTAACAGACTGAGCATATAGCATGTTTTATTACTCTTTTACAGTGGTTGCTGGCAGTCCTGAAAGCAGCTTTAGTCTCAGTACATCTATTACGTTGGTAGCTATGGAAAAAGTGATTTCTGTGCGCGATGGCAGCAGCACATTCAGGGGAGAACCATGGCTGGCTGTTAGGTTTTTGTTGGAATTTTTTAGATGGTATGAATCGGTCTATACCTATAATTAACCATTTGGTCAAGTCTGATACTATAGAGGACACATCCTTTTTAAATATGGAATGCAGAGGTAGATCACATATAAATGTACGGAAACTATACCAGTCAGCCATAAAGTATCGATATACAGTACGGTGGAGAGGTACGTCTGAAGAATTATTATATTTCATTTTTATCTTAACTGCTACAACAGAGTGGTCAGAGGATCTCAGAGGAGATAGAATGGAACATGAACACAGCTCAGGGGAAGTTGTGAGGAAAAGGTCTAGAAGGCTTGCATATTGACCGGGTGTATCGGGCACACCGGTGGGTTCGTGAACAATCTGAGTGAGGTCATAGGCAATTACTCTTCTGATTTAATGAAACAGAAAAAAATTTTTTATCTTCCTCCCCCCTTTTTTTGTTTTGAGGTAACAACTACGGTTTCTAAGAATTACGTTAAAACTTATCAACAATAATCTGCTCAAATTATAAAAAAAATTCTGCTCGTCTTCAATCAAGAATTTGCACAAATTCTATAACTAATTAGCAAAAAAAAAAAAATGAGATCTTATTACGCCTTGCACAAAACACTGAGAATATATTTAAACTAGCCATTTTGCAAAAATGAGAATCTAAACCTTTGCAAAAAAGAGAATAATTTTTTTTTGTCGTTTTGCAAAAAAATATATGTATATATAAATGTCAAAAAATTACCTATAAAAAATACTATTAAATGGGTAGTTCCATTCTTCATTGTTAAGAATTTATCCATATTTATATTTTAAATTCCATGTATTTTTTTAAATAATAGAATTTTTTTAAACAAATATTTGAAAACCCCGCCATTACTTAAGCATCTGCCGGTGATTAGCCAAACACCGAACCAGTGATTCATTTTGTTTTGAACTACGGATGAACAAAAGGGCATAAAAACCACACGTTCGCGTTAGCCGTCTAGCCTTGCGCGTGAAAAATTTGTGCCTCCATAGCTGAAAACTAATAACATTTTACTTATAAGTTTTTTGCCTTTAAAAAAAATACCAGTCAAAGAAATTTTTTTTTCTCAAAGAAATACATGAGTTTTTGATGTAATATATTTAATTCCACTTTATTGAGTGAATTTTTTTCTTTTTAATATCTAAAAAAAGAAAAGAAAAAGAAAAAAACATTGAATGGAATAGAAATAATTTTCGTAATAAAACGAAACTTTCTGTGCAATATAAAAAGATTATAAGGTTTCATTTAAAAAAAAAATCAACGTGGTTTTAAAAAAAAAACGGTTTTAAACTTTAGACTTTACAGGTAAATTTGCAAATAACTGTATTTTTTGTTGTTGTTGTTGTTGTTGTTTTAAATTAGCTTATTTTATTTCTTGATCTTTAATCTTCAATTTGTGATATATAAATTTGAGGTGAGAAAATTATTTTCATTTTAATACACATTTCAAAATGGGGGGAGGTGAATTGAAAAAAAAACCCTTGTCTAGAATATTATTTTATTTATTGACAGAATATTATTTTAGTTTATTGGAAAGAGCTTGTCTAGAATATTATATTTTCTGCACGAGCCTTTTCTAGTCTCACATAAAAACACGCGTTCACATCTCAAGCTAAAATAAGTGAAACCACTAAGAACTTAACCAGTTAGGTAGAAAACGGACACTTAGAAAATCGATTTTATTTAAAAAAAACAAAAACATTAAACAAGTAAAATATTTTTAAAAAATATTATGGGGGCTATAGTCTATTTTAAAAAACAATATCTCCCTAAGAACGATCATAAAATGTGTTTTCAATCGATATTTATTCAATAAGGGACCAGTTTTCCTACCTAGCGAAAGGGGACGAGTTTTCCGGGGTCTAATTGATAAAATTATAATTTTAAATAACGCTTGAGTGCATTTGGTATGAGAGAAAACGAAAACATAACAAAAAAACTATCATAATTAAAAAACCAAAACAAAAAAGTAACGAAAAATCGAATCGCTCCCTGTTTTTTAATTTTTTGTTTTTGTTTTTTATTATTGTTTTTATGACTCCAAAAAACATCGTTAAAATAAGAACAAAAAAAAAATTGTAATTAACTTTGTAAGAACATAATAAACGCTTTAAAAGAAGTGAAAGAACTTAGCCAGTTAGATAGAAAACGGACACTTAGAAAATCGATTTTATTTAAAAAAAAAAAAAAAAAAAAAAAAAAAACATTAAACAAGTAAAAATATTGGTAAAACTATACAAACACCGTGACAGCGAATTAACCCTACCCCTAACCCTAACCCCAACCCCAAACCTAACGCTGTCACGGTGTTTGTATAATAATACCAAAATATTTTTAAAAAAATATTATGGGGGCTATAGTCTATTTTAAAAAAACAATGTCTCCTTCAAGAACGATCATAAAATGTGTTTTCAGTCGATATTTATTCAATAAGGGACCAGTTTTCCTACCTAGCGAAAGGAGACGAGTTTTCCGGACACGAGTTTTCCCGGGACGAGTTTTCCGGGCACCATTATGAATAAGCGTATGGTAGCGAGAAGGAACCAGACAAACAATATGTATTTAAAATTTAAATAATTGATTTTTCAATCGTTTATTTATAAAAATGAAACTTAACGAGAAAGTAAAAATAAACAAAGTGTTCAAAGTTCGTAAGGATGATGCGCAGGAGAGTGGATTTGTTGCGGGACTAACGATATTGTCGAAGTTAATCCCGCAAATTCGAAATAAGTTGTAATAAAATTAGTGATCAGGGAGTGTAAAATTGGGTTGAAATAAGCAAGCAAGGATGACTGAGACGAATGGATAAATTAAATACAAAATTTATTTTTTATAAAAGATTGTAAATCAAAAGAGAAGATACGAAAGTTTCTTCTTGGTCGAAAGTCTCTTTCTGTGACTGAGATAATTCAATGTTTTTCCATGTAATGAAAAAAAGACGAATTTAGGAAAACTCGTCCCGGGAAAACTCGTCTCCGGAAAACTCGTCTCCGGAAAACTCGTCTCGGGAAAACTCGTCCCCTTTCGCTAGGTAGGAAAACTGGTCCCGTATTGAATAAATATCGATTGAAAACACATTTTATGATCGTTCTTGAAGGAGATATTGCTTTTTAAAATAGACTATAGCCCCCCCCATAATATTTTAAAAAAATATTTTTATTTGTTTAATGTTTTTTTTTGTTTTTTTTTCTACCTACCTGGCTAAGTTCTTAGTGGTTTCACTTATTTTAAAGCGTTTATTATGTTCATACAAAGTTGATTAAAAAAAATTTTTGTTCTTATTTTAACGATGTTTTTTGGAGTCATAAAAACAATAATAAAAAAACAAAACAAAAAAATTAAAAATTGGGAGCGTTACTTTTTTGTTTTGGTTTTTTAATTATGATAGTTTTTTGTTGTTATGTTTTCGTTTTCTCTCATACCAAATGCAATGCACTCATGCGTTATTTAAAATTATAATTCTATCAATTATCAACATTTATTGTCGTCTTGTCAAATTTTGCAAAAATTAACTAATAAATCAAAAGCGAAATATTTTTTTGGCGCGAGAGATGCCATGTGCTAACAATCTCTCGTTAACTCATTTTTAATTTTTTTAATTTTTACTTCAAAATTCTAAAATCAATCATTCAGAGAAAAAGTAATCACTAAATAAATTTATTAATCAATTTTATTGAAAACTCCGCGATCGTTTATCAAGAATCTTTTTAATTTCATTTTTTGTTGGTTGTTTTTCCGAGGGAGATATAACCCCCCCCCCTCTCTAAATTATATTTCAAAAAATATTAAAATTTTGGTTTGTATTACTGTACACATAGATTCGAAAAATAATAAACTAGACAAAATACTGTTAGAAATTCGCTCAATATATATTACCGTGACATAGGTTGACATATATTCGGTGTTTTTTTTAATAGTATTTTGTCTAGTTTATTATTTATAACACCTATTCCCGAACTTACTGTGTTTAAGAGAGAGTCGGCCGCTATTTTGAATTGTCCAATACATCGGTAAACACTGTATGTTTTTCGAGCTGAATAAACATGTTACATTGAATAAAAACACGAAAAATATATCCAGTTTGGTAGGAAAGTAACTTATCTTGCCTTTGATAACATTTATTTGTTATATATTTGTTTTTTGACAATTTTTTCGAATCTATGTGTACAGTAATACAAACCCAAATCGATTTTACCCTTTTATAACAACAGTAAATAAGTAAATTCTTTTTATATTAATATAAAAAAATATGCGGTCTCGTTTATGAACATAATAAACGCTTTAAAATAAGTGAAACCACTAAGAACTTAGCCAGTTAGGTAGAAAACGGACACTTAGAAAATCGATTTTATTTAAAAAAAAAAAAAAAACATCAAACAAGTAAAAAAAAATTTTTTTTAATATTATGGGGGGGCGGGCTATAGTCTATTTTAAAAAAACAATTTCTCCTTCAAGAACGATCATAAAATGTGTTTTCAATCGATATTTATTCAATACGGGACCAGTTTTCCTACCTAGCGAAAGGGGACGAGTTTTCCCGAGACGAGTTTTCCGGAGACGAGTTTTCCCGAGACGAGTTTTCCCGGGACGAGTTTTCCGGGCACCAAAAAAGACAGTTCCTCAACTGAGGTATAAAAAGATCTATATGTGATAGGTAATTGAATGGTTTTTTATGTATTCAAATAATCAAGGAAAGTCTTCGACTGAATTAATTGAATGTTCTGAAGGAGACAAGTAAGAGTTCTTGGTGAGAAATAACCAGTCTTTTTTCAAAGAATTAAACTATAAAAAAAAAAAAACACCGCTACCTAGGTCCATTAGGGTTGCAAGCCCGTATTCACGTGGAGGAATTAATTGAGGGGCGCGCGCGTGTGTTTAACGTCCAAACGCGGACGGGTCGATGTTGATGTTTACGCCATGGTATTCAAAGGTCGACCTCGATGTGGGCGAAAAATACCCTTTTTATACTTGTCCGACCGGCTCCAGGGAGGCATTCAGAAAAGACATTTTTTTTAAATTTGTTTTTCCTGTAATCTGATTGGATGAAAAAAATAACTTTCTTATGACGTAAGATGCCTTAACTGACGTCCGCATGAATAACTGAAATTTCGTTTAAGGAACACCGAATTTGCGTGAGTGGGTAAAGAAAATGTACGCACAGCTGAAACGATGTTTATACATCCACGCGTGCACAACTGGGTTTTACTGTTGAGGCAGCGCGCCATTATTTTGTTTTGGAGTAGATTCGATGTGTGTGCGTTGAGGCTTCGACAGATTTAACGTCGGGAAGGGATCTGACGGAGCCGATAATTATCCCATGCTGTAGATTTGCTGTGACTCTGGGCGACTAACTCTTTGTCGCGACAGCTAGTGTTTTTATAGTGATGGTGCGGACGTAGTTGAAGACAAAGGGCAAATTGATAATTAGCTTACATTTTGCTATTTTGATTATGTTTGTTTATTGTGTCTTAATGCGTTGTAGGGAATCGTCTATTTGGTGTATGTATGCATGTGTTATATCAATTTAAAGCTGAAAAAATTGTGAATGTAACCTAGTTGGTGTTGAATTGTTGCAATGTTTTGTGTAATACTTATTTGCGTTAATATGCTCCCTGAGTTGCGTTTACTGCGGTGCTTGTGTTTTACATTTTGTTTTTTCTTTTGCTGTGCAGCCTTATCTGGCGGTTTTCTTGGTTTAAGTGATGTGCGAGCTATTCTATTGATGTGTGTATGTGAAAAAATGTGCTTTGGAGTTGCCGTGTGAATCTAGTGAGCTCATGTGTATAGCGTCGATAAACGGATTTTTCTCAGCATCACCATTATTGACGCTGTCGCAACTGCTGGTGCTTTTCTGGTTTATCATGTAAATACAGCCAACGCCTCGCGTTAGATAAGGCTAAGGCAAAGAAGCGTTTAGAGAATAAGCTGGCCCGGGCGGTGGAGGGAGAGGACTCCCTAGAGATAGCACTAGCTAAACAAGACCTCAGCTGCTTGGCTAGCGAGCGGTATGAAGGTCAAGTAGTTAGGGCTAGGTAAATGAAAGTCTCTAACGAAGCTGTTAATGTTGACGCTGTTGAGCGTAAGGCTGCTCTAAGGCGCGGTTCGGACGGGTACATTCGGAAAGTATATAACCTGGAAGGACATGCCCTAGTATCGACTCGGGAGATCTGCAAGGGGTTTTGGGAGCATCTATCGGAGCGCTTCACCCAACTACCCGGACTCAGGGTCGATGAGTTTGGCAGCTATTTGGCTGACTCGCCCCACCTCGCGGCGGCTTGGGCGGCTACCTATGATGGCCTTGTTACGGAACATGAGATCATTACTGCGTTGAAGCAGGTCAGCTACAACAAGTCTCCGGGACTTGATGGTTTACCCTACGAGTTTTACTTGAGGCTGTCGCCCATGTTGGTCCCTATTCTGAAGGATATGTTCAACCATTGGTTTGCCCAGGGTTCCATCCCTGGACAGGTGACCAAGGGTGTGATCACATTGCTAAGGAAAGGTCAACGGCATGGTGGGGTGGAAACTTTTGATGATTTTAGGCCCTTGACTCTGCTTAACACAGAGTTAAAGATTTTGGCAAAGATCCTTGCGAATCGTTTGCAGGTTGTCATCACTGACTTGATCGAACCTGACCAGAGTTATGCTGTGAAGGGAAGATCGATTCAAGACAATCTTCATTTGATTCGCTTGATCATAGAGGGAATAGAAGACGACATGGAAGCTGCACTGATCAGTTTGGATCAGTCTAAGGCGTTCGATAGGGTCGACCATCGGTTCCTGGGATCTGTGCTAGAGGCCACCGGATTTAATCCGGACTTCCGCAAGTGGATTTTTGTCCTGTATGATAGACCGACGGTAGCATTGCAGATCAACGGTAAGCTGTCGGAGTCATTCGCCGTCTCCCGGTCGGTGCATCAGGGTTGTCCACTGTCGCCTCTGTTGTACATGTACATCCTGGCGTTGGAACCCCTCCTTAGTAAGTTAAGGGACGAGGCAGCTACACCAGTCCTGCGCGGAATTGCTTTACCTAGAGGCACACGAGCCAGTGTTTCCGCGTTCGCCGATGATGTCACCGTGTTCGTGTCTTGCCTCACGGACGTTCAAGCAGTGGTCGAGGCGCTCGCTCGATACGAAGAAGTCACAGGGGCCGTCTTCAACCGCAGCAAGTCTGTCGGCCTGCAGTTGGGGGCCTGGACTGGGGTAAACTCGCTTCCAGGCATCTTCAGATGGACCGATGGGCCGGTCCGTATTCTCGGTGTCTGGTTTGAACCGGGACTTCAGCTGGAGGAAAATTGGTCGGAAGTATATGGCGAGGTCAAATCGTCGGTCAAGACTTGGATTGGAAGGAAATTGTCCTTGAAGGGTCGGCCGGAGGCGTGTGCTACATACGTTTTTCCGCTCATCCTTTACCGATTGTCTGTACTTCCTCTCCCTGCAGAACGCTTAACCCGCTTACAAAAGCACCTCGACTAACTTCTGCGGGACGAGGGTAAGCATTATGTGTGCAGAGAGGTCTGTGTCCAACGTCCAAGCGAGGGAGGCCTGGGTTAGCCCAGTCTCTTGTGTCATAAAAATGCTGAGAGATTGGCTTTCCTGGGTCGTTCGCTAGTGGAGAACGCTCCTTGGGTCCCTGTGGTTGAGAACTTGTTTCCTAATCTCAAACTCGACCCCTCGATAGAAGGTCGTCGTAGACCGAGGGGGGAGTCCAAGTTCATTGCAGAATGCCGGACTGCACTTAGAGCGTTGCCGGGGACCAGTGTCCTCGAACAGCCTAGAAAGAGACTTTATCGGGAATTAGTGGTGGGTACCGCGAAGGATCCTCTTTGTAGGCGATTAGGTTGTTCGATGGAGGTTATCCATTCTAAATGGAGTTGGGCACCAGGAAGGGATTTCCTGACAAATTCAGAATTCTCCCTGACCTGGCGACTGGTCCGAAAAGCACTGCCCCTCTTCGACGAATTCAGCATGTACAAAGAACAGACAAGGCTGCAATGAACACAAGCTCGAATCCCTCGGGCATGCGTTTTTTAGTTGCAGTCGGATCCAGGCCCTATTGGAGTACGTCGGAGAGGTAATGGCCCACATCGATGCCGAGTGCCCGCTCGATCTCGACGAAGGTTATTTTGTCTACAACATGGAGCCGCTGTTCCCCAGGGAGGAAAGAATGGTTTTCCTGGCGATCCTAGCAGTAGCGCGTATGGTGATCTGGATCACGCGTCTTAAGTTGGTCCGCGAAGGGACATCTGTTCCGGATCGGGATCTGATCGTTTACTTTAAACATTTGCTTAAAGTAAAGATCACATGCGATTGGAGGAGGTTGCCTAGCAGTGGCGGCTCGTGCCTAAGATTAGTGGGGGTGCTGTTTAAAAAAAATGCGTATTGTTTTAATATTGTGTAAAAATAAAACAAACATAAAAAATATACATAATTTATACGTATGCACACGTATAAAAATACAATAACTTAAAGGAATTCTAAATAGATGTAAATATTTGGAATATCTTACTTATTATATTTATTTGAAAGTAAATTCCATTCTTCTTGTTTTAATTTGTGAGAAAAGATTGATAATTTTCTCCTTAACTTCTGAATGACTGCTGAAGAACTTTTTTTCAATTGAAAGCACTGCAAGTGCATTTAGTCTTTCGCAACCCATGGTGCTCCTTAGAAAAGTTTTTATTCTTTTCAGAGTTGAAAAACAACGTTCTGCCTCTGATGTAGTCATGGGAATTGTCAAGATAATTTTTATGAGTTTTGTGATTTCACTAAGAACATCGTTTAAATTGTTTTCCAAAACAAATTTCAGGAGATCAATTACTTTGCAATACTCATGGATATCTGACCTACTATAAAATATTTCTAACTCAGTTTCAAGCTTTTGTTTGTCAATCATGGGATATGCTTCAGTTGTCAAGGATATCTCTTCTGTAGGTAGTTCTTTCTTAAAACTAGCAAAGCTTTTCATGTTAAACAATTTAGCAAGTATTAAATGTTTAGTTGAAGAATATCTGTCCGTTATATCAACAGATATATAGTTACACAGTTCTTTAGCTTCGGCCTTGAGTGTTTGTGAAGGATTTTCACAGTATTTGGAGTTTCTTATCTCTAAAATAGCAGTTTTGAAATTTGTTATGTATTCATTGATTTTATATATGCTAATTTCCAGAGATTGCATTTGATTATAAATAATTTCAACATGAGACATAATTTGATGAAATAGCTCTAACCAAAATATGAAATTTTCATCGTTCAAATATTTCAGAATTCCTGTCGCTTCTGCAACGGTTTCATCTACATATGATGTTGACTGAATTTCAGTGAGACATTTTTTTAATGCTTGAACATTTTCATGAACTCTATTTATGGTCCGTATGTTAAAGTTCCACTTTGTGGCAGATTGACGTGGAATGCTTACATCCAGATGCTTCTTGAGAATGGACAGACGCTGTGGTGATCTAGAAAAGAAAGTCGGAATAGCCAAAATGTTAGAGATAAATATTCTAGCATTTCGTGTAATGCTTGCTGCATTCCTCATTATTAAATTAAGTTGATGCGCATAACAGTGAGTGAAATGTGCATTACTATAAACTGCTTTTATTTTCGCCTGAACACCAGCTTTTTTGCCTTTCATGACATTTGCACCATCAAATGTCTGAGCTATCAGTTTTTGGCGATTCCCTTGAAGGATTATATCCAATTGTTGTAGAATACATTTTGATATTCCGTCAGTGGTTTGGTTTTCTGGAATAAAGAATCCCCAAAAGCGTTCAAGTATTTTTTCATCCAAGACGTACCTGTAAGATTTCCGAGTCGACTATCGTCGTAGTTGTCGTTCTTCCCCCGGTGCGTGTGTGCGTGCTCTATATATACTACTAATCAGACGACGGTGTCACTCTTTTGTGTGTCCCGTCTTAATGATCGTTCCTATTCTCTACATGCCCTCCCCCCACCATGTGACCACACTACCGTCGTTTTGTGGTCATGTGACTGGAGAATTCTGTGTAGTAATGAGTTGGTCCTCGCATTTGAGGGGAAAGTGGCCTTGGTGCTCGTGTTACCCTCATGCTGCGTCGTGGGACCGGACTCGTCTGCATTGGCTTGTGGTTGATCGGATCTTGGTCCACCTCCATATCTGTTTCTGATGTGTCACAATCAGCTTCTTCCACCTCCATCATCTCATGCATGTTGCACGGTGGTTTGCTGTCCTCCCTTCTTGGTGTTTGGGGAGGTGGTTGATGGGGTTGTTGAGTGGGTGGATACTCCGGCGTATCCATGACCGGTTTGATTTTCCTGAGGAAACGGCGATTGCGTAATGTGATCCTGCCGCTACCATCCAACCGTATTCTGTACTGCCTGTTACCCATTGTCTCGACGACTCTCCCAGTTTTCGCCCATCGTCGTGGATTTGGTCCCTCCTGATTCTGCACCTGCACAGACTTGCCGACTCGGAGCTGTTGGAGGGGGCGGCTGTGTATGTCGTACTGTTCTTTGTTAAGTACATGCCTTTTCGCCATCGCCCTCTCTCTCAAATCTCTGGTCTCCGTCCAACGCTTGTGGATGCAGTATTTTTTGCGAAGTGCGGGGAGATGGCCCCTTACTGTTCGACCATATAGCATTTCCGCCGGCGACAATCCAAGGTCCTGACTGGGCGTATTCCTATGAGTCATCATCGCCCGTGCTGCCCGATCATGATGTAGGTGTCCGTAGCCATCAACGCAGTCCATCAGCATTCTTTTGGCCGTTTTTACGGCCAGTTCAGCTCGGCCATTACTCTGGGGGAAATGTGCAGATGATATGCGCCTTTTTACGCCCCAGTCTTCTAGGAAGATTTGTATTCTAGTGAATCGAATGGTGGCCCTCCATCGGATGATATTTCCTCCGGCGCACCATACGTGCAAAACCAAACCCTCAGGGCGTTACACACCGCTGCAGCCCTTCCTGATGGTAGTGGTGCAACCTCAATCCAACCGGTATATCGGTCCGCGTATACCATGTAACTTTTCCCGTGCATATCTAGCAAGTCAGTGACTGTCTTTTGGTTTATGGGTGGCATTAGTGGTTCCCTAGGCTGGGATGGGGCGATCGAATTGCAACTTCGACATTGCACCCTTGTTTGTCGGATGCTGGCGTCTAAACCAGGCCAAAATAACCATTGTCTGGCGTTAGCCAACATACCATTCGCCCCTTGATGGGCGGAGTGTAATGCCTCTAACACCTCGGCTCTAAGCCGTTTTGGTATCAAAATTTTGTCCCCTTTTATGGGTACCCCTTCCAGACAATATAGTTGGTCTGCCATCGGCCAGAATTGCCGGATTTCTGGTGGTAGTTCGTGGCGTGACCTTGGGAACCCGTCTTGAATGTATGATGCCAACGTTCGGCACTCCTCATCGGTGGCTGCAGCTGCGACTATCCTATCCCAGGTGATCGCTCGGAACTTGGGGTCATGTGCGTATGCAGCTATGATGGATGCTTGTATACTCCCCTCGATTTGCTGGGAAGTGTCAGTGCCCTTTAGTCTGCTGTGTCTTGACGGCGCCGGGTATCGGGACGTGCAGTCCGGTGCTGCGTTGAGTTTCCCGGGAACATGCTTAATCTGGAACCTGTACATCAACGACCGCTCCTTGAATGAGAACAGGCGGGGATTTTTTATATTCTCCAGGATCTGATCCGAGAAAATTTTCACTAGGGGCTGGTGGTCCACGGTGACCAATAGGTCTGGGGATCCCAGTATGAACATCCTACAAGACTCCAAGCCATAAATCAGCGCTAGAGCCTCCCCCTCTATAGGGGAATAACGAGATTCTGCATCTTTCGTGAAGCGAGACCCGGCCAAAATCATCTTCCAGTGGTCCTTACCACAGTTGGGACCTAATTCCGTTGGGCATTGGCAATGCTTCTGGAACAGAAAATACCCAATGCCAACCTTACTGAAGTCGGTTGAAAGGCAGGTCGCTCTGTTCATATCGAAGGTTTTCACCCCTTCTTCGATTTTCTGAACGATATTCCTCTTCGACTCTTCGAAAAGTCTATTCAATGTGTCATCCCAGTAAAATTTACGGTTCTTTGTCCGCAGCAACTCTCAAAAAGGGGCCATTATATCGGCCTGTGCAAATGTATACGACACCTGGTTAACTAAACCAAACCAGGACCTGATACCAGTAATGCTCGTTGGGGTCGGGAAATTGAGAATAGCCTCCGTCATTTTTTTAGTTGGCTTCACGCCGTCCGAGGTTATCACAAAGCCGGCAAATTCAACTTCATCATCAGCAAATTGAAATTTGTCAGGGTTAAAGACTATCCCACTTTTACCACAATGGGTAATATAGTCCACAGTATGCCAGAAAGCCCATTCTAAGGACCTGTCCCATAGGAGTGTGTCGTCTATGCACCGGGTCTTTCGAGGCATGTCAACTGTGATGTCATCGAACCGGCGCGTGTACCCGTCCCCGGATGCGTGAAAACCCTGGGGAGCCCTGAGATACCGATAACGACCCCATTCCGTTATGAACGTGGTCGCGTCCGGGAGAGTGGCAGACTATGGTACCCATTCCATGCGTCCAAGACAGTCTTTTTGGTTTGCGCAGGCACCACGGACACCTGATTAAAAGGGGACGGTGTGTGATGAGTCTCTCTCATCGTTGCTGCATTCAATTTTTGTAGGTCTACCGTCCTTCTTGGTGACCCGTCTTTCTTTGGAGCGACTACCATCCTCGAACACCAGATCATAGGTGTGCCTGCTGGTACCGGTTCGATAATACCCAACGCAACATCTCGATCCAAATCATCCTTTACCCTTTTCTTCCAGTGATGAGGGACTGGAATGGGTGTGTGTATGGCCGATGGTTTCGCCCCCGGGGTAAAAGTTATATCCAGCGGCCTCCCTACCATGACTTGTAACGGTTGATGGGGGCAGGTGTTGAATGCGCTGGACTTAAAGTGTTCACGTAACCACTTCTCTAACCGTTCCCTATTATCTCCAGTGGGGGTAAACGGGATCCTCGCTGGCTTGTCCGGGACGGATTCTCTTTTCGGACATCCACACGGTGCTGTCCCACTTTCTGAAGCCGATAAATCGGCCTTTGATACTCGATGCGGGAAGTCGCGATTGATTACTCCTAGGTCTTTGAGGGCCGATTCTGACAAGTAGAATCCTGACGTGTTTTCTGAAACGTAGACCACTTGTCGCGTTTCCTTCTGACCGAGCTTAATCTGAGTCAGGACCACCCTCTTGATATCTAGGGGTTCGTCTGTGATTCCCCGTATCCTGTGGGTGGTAGGTATCAGGATCCTGCTGGTGCACCCTAATATTTTCAATATTTCTGGGCCACTCGAACACGTCTGGGCACCGGTATCTGCAATGGCCTGGATGCGGTGTTTTCGACGGCTTACTCCCTTATCCAAAGCGCACCCGAATTTAGCCTGGGACTCTGGTATCAGGGACACATCGACCATTAATGAGGGTGGTGGCTCAGGGGGACTTCTCCTGAACCCACCACTGCTCCATGCAAGGTGTGGCACTGCTGCTATTCTACCTTTTTGATTGTAAAATGCCGGTGCCCCTTCCATTCTGCTGCCGAAAATATTTGATTGACGTGTGGCATCGTTTGTTGACTCCGCCGTCGACCTCTCCTGTTTCCGGCATACTCTTTGTAAGTGGCCTGTGACGCCACAATTAAAACATTTTAGCCCCCTCGCCGGGCAGTTCTTCCGCCCTTTTAACCCACTGGGGTGTGAGGTCCTCCCACACCCTTCACAAGGACTATTCTGAGGGGTTTTGAGTGGCTGCTCCTTCCGAGATGGTTTTTTCTCGGTTGTTAGTAGGCCAAAAGTCGAGTGTCCCTCTGAGCCTCGTTGCAACTGAGGAGCAGACGTCTCTGTAGTTTCTAAACTAACCAGCCTGTGAAGCTTCTGCTCCACAGTGGTTAGAATATTTGCTTCGGCCAGCAATTTACACTGGTACTCCGCATTTGCCAGACCGGCTACGAGTTGGCCAGCTACCATGTCCTCCGAATAGTTTACGGCTTGCCGGCAGTTCTCGTTGGGGCACAGAACCGTGAAATTGCAAAACCGTGCCTGGGACCGAAGCTTTGCCAAGAACTGTGCGGGTCCCTCCCCCGTCTGTTGTCTGATGTTATGAAATTTATGTCTATGCACCTCCGGGTGTAGACCTTTCACCGCAATGAACTGTATATGCCTTAAGAGTTGTTCCTCTGTGACAGAATTGAGGGTTCCAGGCCCAACTAAGTCAAATAAAAGTCTATTTACCTCATTTGAGCAGGCTGTCCTTAGTTCATTGCGGATTTCCACGGGGTCGGTAAGGCCGCACATTTGTTTGTATCGGGCCCACGAGTCGATGAAAAGCGCCCAGTCCGCGTCGGTGAATCCATGTTCGATACGTGGCCGGTCTGGTTTCTTGGTGTTAGACCGACTCGAGGCACTCCCTCCGCGAAGCTCATTGTTTTCTCTTTGCAGATTTATTAGTTGTTGAATCAACTGCATGTATTGGCCGTCCTCGTATTGTCCTGACGCCATTATGCTCCAAAAATCGTGCAAAAGAAATTATGTTGAAAAATAAATCCTGTTCGTAGCGCCATGTAAGATTTCCGAGTCGACTATCGTCGTAGTCGTCGTTCTTCCCCCGGTGCGTGTGTGCGTGCTCTATATATACTACTAATCAGACGACGGTGTCACTCTTTTGTGTGTCCCGTCTTAATGGTCGTTCCTATTCTCTACAGTACCGTAAAACAATGATCATTTGTGTATGTTCAGACACATCTGTTGTATCGTCAGCCATGACAGCTACAAAGGAAGCTTTGCTAATTTCTGCCCTTATTTCATCACGGTATATTTGTAAAAGACAGTCAAGTATGTCATTCTGAATGGTCTTGGAAACACCTTTGAAGACACTACTGGTTTCTAAGTGATTCTTTAAATCTGGATCTAATTTAGATGCAAAATTTATTAATCCTCTAAATACACCTGGATATACTGAATCATCTTTTTCATCATGTCCTCGTAAGGGAGTTTCAAAGTTCCCACAAAAGAAAATACAATCTATTATTTTAGATAAAATTTCACGGTTCTTCTTTACATTCATGTTATGATGATTGATTGAAAGTCTGTAGGCCTCACTAAGTTTTTCTTTAATATTTACGGTCCCCAAAATTGATAGGGAAACTACATTGTCAACGTGCTTCTTTGACTTCTCATGCTTTTCAGTTCTATCTTTCATTTTGCTAATAGTTCTGAAACCATCTTTTGTCCACGTTACATCACCCCCAAACAACAAACAAGGAAAGCAGAACAATGCCTTTTTTAGTTCACAGCTGCAAAGCCAACTTTTCCGTTGGTACCAGTCAGAATTAAAGCTACGAATATACACTTTGTTGTTGCTAATGCCTGGCTGGGATATTTGAATATCAGGCGTTGAACGGCCTCTTTTCTTAATTTCAACTTTATCATGGAGAGGCAGCTATGAAAACTCAATCTGTTGAAGTTCACTTTGTGGAGAAATGCGTGACTTACCTGGATAGACCACGTGCGGGTCGGTCACCGAAAATAAATAAAAAGAAAGAAAAGAAACGGTCAAGACTCTTATTTATAGAGTAGTGATCACGTGAGTTAGAAGAATATGCAAATAGAGGTGAACGATTTTGCGATATAAAAAGCCTGTGTTGTTAAGAGGAGGGGCAGACTGTTGGCAGAAGTCAGTGCTGTCAGACGTGCTTTAGAGTTTTGTTATTATATGCTGTGTTCGACAGTTGGGAGAGAGAAAAGAGAAGAGGAGGAACCAAGAAGACATTCTGCAGATACTTGACTTTGTGTTGGTTTTAAGCTATCTCGGCGCTTGGTGTGCGGTTACTAACAATGGACAGATTCGACATTCGCTTAATACCCGAGTTCGACGGATCTACCACTGGACCGGCTGTCGTTGAATGGATTGAAAAGGCAGAGAAAATCTGTAAACTGTGCAAAATTAAAGAACCAGCCACAGTTATCCCTTTGAGGCTAACCGGAGGGGCCTATGCAGTCTACCAACAACTCGGGGATGAACCAGACTGGGATGAAATCAAGCAGAGCCTGTATACAGCGTTTGGTACAGATCCATTTGTTGCGTGGCAACAGTTCACGAGCTCGAAACATCTGTAAGGAACAGGAACCAATTGCAGCAGCAGCTCGTTTTCGACATGGAGGCAATGTGGGGAGGCCAATCATTTTGCTAAAGAGTGCCGGAGTGATAGGAGAGGTGTATATCCACAATCAAAGAGACCAGTGCAATGCTATCGCTGCAATAAGTTTGGGCACATATCTCGCAACTGTTCGGGAAACGAAGTTGGGGGCAAGGTACTATCGCTACCCTTGCCCCCTGCCAACCAATAAACACAGGATTGCCTGTCATTAGCGTTAAACTTGATGATGTGCAGTGTTCAGCACTTATAGACACGGGGTGTTCCCGGTCTATAGTTAGTGCCCATTGCTGTCCGGTGTGGCGGAGGAACCCAGTTGGCGTTATGACCATTAATGGCTTATCACGGGTATGTTGTGGTGAAGGGACAGTCACAATCTGCACTGAGAAGGGTGACACAGCTAAAGTTGACGTTCTGGTGATGCAGGAGAAACCCCTTGGCTACGACATGTTGCTTGGAATTGATGCAATACAAGCACTAGGAGGCGTTACAATCACAGCAGCTAGAGGTATCAGGCTTGGAGAAGGGAAAGACGTCTGTGCAGCCATGTCGATTGAAGAAAAGGACTTCTGTGCTACATTTGATGACAACGAAAGGGTGTGGACTGCAAAGTGGAAATGGGCCATGGGCCAGGAACCAGATCGGCTGTGCAACACGATTCCAGAGTATGCAGTTTCTACCAAGAATAGGGCCGTATATGAAGAAGAACTTCAGATGTGGATTGACAACGGTTGGTTAATACCATACCCACAGGAACGTCTGGGACCACCCAAGGGATTAATTCCGCTCATGGCTGTTGAACAACATACCAAAGAAAAAATTCGTCCCGTAATGGATTACCGAGAGTTGAATCGGCATGTTGATGCGTTTACCGGAAACGCAGATGTGTGCGCTGCTAAACTGAGAGAGTGGCGTCAAAAAGGGAGCAATGTAGCACTTCTGGATCTAAAGAGGGCCTACCTGCAGATACGTGTCCATGAGTCATTATGGCCGTTTCAGACAGTACTACTCAAGGGAAAACTATATTGTTTGACACGTTTGGGTTTTGGCCTAAACGTAGCACCCTTGATTATGACAACCATTATTAAAACTGTTTTGATGCAGGATGAGACCACAGCAAAAGCTGCTTCAGCCTACATAGATGACATCTATGTTAATGAGGACATAATGTCTGCGGATGCAGTTCGAATAAAACTGAAAGCGTTTGGGTTAATAAGCAAAGACCCTAAGCGCCTAAAGGATGGAGTGCCCGTGCTAGGCCTCGAGGTCTGGGAGGAGGGCAATACGTTGCGATGGAAACGAGGGAGCCCACTTCCAAAGTTACCCAATGTATTAACAAGACGTACTGTGTTTTCTATCTGTGGTAAATTGGTAGGACATCTACCTGTCTGTGGATGGCTCCGATCGGCAACAGGAGTGGTGAAAAGACGAGTGACTACAGTAACAAAAGGATGGGACGATGTTGCGGATGATGATTCTCTCCAACAAATGATGGCTGAAATGTTGTCCAGAGTGCATAGGAATGACCCTGCCCGGGGTGAGTGGCAAGTGTCTGGAAACGAACTAAATGCATGGGTTGACGCAAGTTCGTTGGCTACAGGTGTCGTGTTGGAGCAACTAGGTGTTGTTGTGGAAGATGCATGCTGGCTTCGTCCGAAAAATGATGCCCAACATATAAATTTGGCAGAACTTGATGCCACGTTAAAAGGTCTTAATCTCGCATTGCAATGGCAGACTAATGTTGTGCATCTCCACACTGACTCATTGTGTGTTTACCATTGGTTAACCGACACCTTGACTGGAAAGGCTCGAGTTAAGACTAGAGCTGCAAGTGAAATGCTAGTACGAAGGAGACTAGCAATAATTAAGCGTCTAGTTGACGAATACAGCTTGCAGGTAGACATTACGTTAGTCTCGTCGATGCAGAATTTGGCTGATAGCTTGACTCGAGTACCAAAGAGGTGGATCGATGCAATGAGGCAGGGATCCGATCTTCAACAACAAACATGCGCGACTGTAACGGATCAATTAACACCTGACCAGATCCGTATGATACACCAGCAGATTGGACATCCTGGAATTCAGAGGACTGCATATTTTGTCCGAAGAGTATGCCCTGCAACTACAAAAGCATCAGTGAAAGCAGCCATACGTTCGTGTGAAGAGTGTCAGAGAATTGATCCGGCACCATCCCAATGGCAAAAAGGGAAGCTCGAGGTGGAGGGCAACTGGCAGCGAGTAGGGATGGACATAACACATTATGGGGGCAAACATTTTTTGACCATGACGGATTGTGGCCCGACGCGTTTCACAATATGGCGCCTGTTGACACGACAGGATGCAGCCAGCATTATACAACAGTTGAGAGCCGTCTTTTTTGAACGTGGTGCCCCGATTGAAATTCTGACTGATAATGCCGCCACATTTCGATGTCAAGAATTTCAGAAATTCGTGCACGAATGGGGGATTAAAATGCATTATCGGTGTGCATATTATCCCGAGGGTAATGGTATAGCAGAACGGTGTCACCGCACCATCAAAAGAATTGCAGCCAGGACGCAGTGCTCTATTCCAGAAGCTGTGTACTGGTATAATATAACACCCAAGGACAATGCAACACCAGCAACTGCACCAGCCAATGGGATTTACCAATATGAACAGCGTGTGAAAGGAGTTGATGCCATACCATCAGTGGTGAGTGTTGTCAATACACCATATCAGGTGGGAGACCTTGTTTGGATAAAACCCCCAAATGCTGGGTGCACTACGAAATTTTTCCGGGGAAAAATAGATGAAATCATAAGTCCTCAGACCATGTTGATTGGTGGCATACCACGTCACGTAAAAGATATCCGCCCTTGTTATACCTCTTCTGATTCTGAGGACGATGAGGAGGATCACACACCGTTCAGAGATGATCCTGATCACTTACTGCCCCTTCAGGTGAGCATAGAAACACCACCAACAGAACCAGATGAGGGAATGATGGGACATACTGATGACAATAGTGAGGAGAGCGATGGACACAAGGAAGTAATGCCTCATCGAAATACTCGACAGAGACGAATACTGCCCACCCCCCGTGATTGCGAAACCCAGCGAGAAGGGATGATGGAGCATACCGAGGAGATGACGCCTCCGATTCTTCGGAGAAGTACCCGACAAAGACGGATACTGCCCCCCTGCCCTGATTGTGAGACACCGCCTATGGAACCACGAGACGGGATAATGGAACAGACTGGTAGTAATGATGGTGGTAATGAAGAAAACAGCAATGAGGAAGTGCTTCTTCGAAGGAGTACCCGCCAACGACGATTGCCCGCATGTCCTGTTTGTGATCATGAGATCAGGGGGGAGTGTGGAGAAATGCGTGACTTACCTGGATAGACCACGTGCGGGTCGGTCACCGAAAATAAATAAAAAGAAAGAAAAGAAACGGTCAAGACTCTTATTTATAGAGTAGTGATCACGTGAGTTAGAAGAATATGCAAATAGAGGTGAACGATTTTGCGATATAAAAAGCCTGTGTTGTTAAGAGGAGGGGCAGACTGTTGGCAGAAGTCAGTGCTGTCAGACGTGCTTTAGAGTTTTGTTATTATATGCTGTGTTCGACAGTTGGGAGAGAGAAAAGAGAAGAGGAGGAACCAAGAAGACATTCTGCAGATACTTGACTTTGTGTTGGTTTTACACTTACCGTCACAGAAGTTATTTCTTGGGGATGCAAGGGGGCCATGGTTAAATTCTTTTATATCAATTGTGTTTGGAAAGGTAAGTACTAGGCAGTCTATTAGTAGAATATTAATTAGGGTAGAAGGAATACAATGTTTACGTGATTCTCTTTTTGCGATTCAACTAAACCGGAAGTTCTAACTGAGTTGAATCATACTTTTATAACTTTTAGATAACAGATTTTTATCAACGAAAATAGTTTTACTATTTAAAAACGTTTTTATTTATAAAAAGCTTGTTGTTAATTAAAAATAGGCGTGTAACAAAATAAGCTTGCCATTAAAATTGTCTTTTTTTAATAAAATATTTTTTAACTTTGCCATTATAAGCCGTCGAAAAAGGGATAATACGCAAAAACATTTTAATAAAAAAATACTATTTTAAATTGTGTACACTTTACAGAGTAATAAAAAAATATACAAATATATTTCTTTAAAACTTTACAGATTAAATAAATTTTATGGGCTTTTCCGCAGGCAAACAAACGAAAAACATTTTTTTAAATACATTTTATTTACAATTTTTTAATAATTTATTTTTTCATAAAAACAAAATCTTTGAAATTTACTTGCTTGCACACGATGGTAAAGTTAGGAGTTTACCACTTAAAAATGGTTTTATTGGATAACAGTTTTATTTAAAATTTAAAAATTTGTTTATAACTAAACTTACTTTGTAAATAAAATATAGAATAAAAAAGTTTACATGTTTGTACTATGAGCAACATTTAAAAACATTTTTTAACTAAAAATAATAAATAAAATTTTCTTCGCTTTTCTATAGAAAAAAAATGTAAATATTTTTTTTTATTCTGTAAAGTTTAACTACCACAAAATGAATAGATTTCAAACTACATAAAAACACAAACAAAATAAGCCGTACGTGAAAAAATAACATTAGTTACGTTGGTAGCTTTACGGGTAAAAAGCCCGAACACTTTTAATTAAAAAAAAAAAAAGTTTCGCATATTGTATATTTTTGTCTGCTTAAATCGCATTTAAAAGTGTGAGAATTTTTTTTAAGGTGGATATTTATTTACAAGAACACTTTACACTTTTTAATAATAATAAAAACAAAACATTTGTAAACAAGCCTTTAAAAAAAATGATAATATAAGCGAAAACACGCAAGCACCGGTTTTCACGAACGTTTGGAACTGCGAAAACGACAGTTCCAACTTTCATTCGCCGTCTGGAGCGGGCTAAGCGAACTTCGCTAAGAATGTGTAACTGTGAATTTCGCAGTTCCAAACAAAGTTTTACTTTTATACTTATATGAATATGGGGACAGTTATCGACATTAAGCTTCAGGATTATATATATATATGGTAAAATCCATTGAAAGCGGTCGGTGGTTCTATGAGAAAATAAAGCTGTGTACGCATTATAAATGTTTCTTTTCTGTGTCTTACGTTATACATTAGTACATTAGGGGTCATTTCGAGTTAAGTTTATTTACTGCACTCATCTGGACTCGAGAAAACCATGATTTAAATGTGTGTGTCTCGTCTAAATAACTAACGATAATTCTCTGATATAGCCGACCAGACGGGTGATCAAAAAGTCAGATCTAGCGTACCGCGTACCGGAAAACGAAATGAGACTAACTAAATGAGCCAAATCGAAATTGAATTTTATTTACGTTTGAATAAAAAACAGTCGAGTTATTTTTTTTATTCAAGAACCCCCCCCCCCCCAAAAAAAAAACGGGCAAAAAAAAAAAAAAAAACACGGCCAAAAAAAAAATTATCCACCAAGAAAATAAAACATAACAAATTAATTAAGTTCAAGCCAAAAAAATAAATAAATAAATAATAAAAAAAAAAAAGGCCAATTGTCAATTTGATCTCATTTCGTTTTCCGGTACGCTCGATCTGACTTTTTGATCACCCGTCTGGTCGGCCATATCAGAGAATTATCGTTAGTTATTTAGACGAGACACACACATTTAAATAATGATTTTCTCCATGAGTGCAGTAAATAAACTTTTAACTCGAAATGACCCCTAATGTACTAATGTATAACATAAGACACAGAAAAGAAACATTTATAATGCGTACACAACTTTATTTTCTCATAGAACCACCAACCGCTTTCAATGGATTTTACCATATATATATATATATATATATATATATATATATATATATATATATATATATATATATTATTATTGTTATTATTATTATTATTATTAATATGATATATTATCACATAGAAAGGAAAAAATAAACGTATTATTTTTACCGTGTATCGATAATATTGAGTAGAAATGATTGGGGGTGCTGCACTGCTGCAGTTCCACAGCTCCAGGCACGAGCCGCCACTGTTGCCTAGAGTGGAATTCAACAAGAGGTGGGTGCACAGCACTAGTTTGTGCATCCGTTGAGGAGCCAAGTTTCAATACGTGTTCCCCCCTTAAGCATGGCACGGGCGGTGCTGGGTCCTTCGGAACCCATCCCGCTTAGTGCATGAATGTGGAACTCTCTTTCGTTTGCCTGTTTCCCACCAGAATTACAACTTGGATGTCTTCAAGTCCAACATAAACAAATTCGTTACAAACCGCCCTCTTAAGTAAGACACTATCAAATCTCCAATTGTACACGCAATAACCCTTATCCCTGAGTGGCCTCCGGGCCTTGATAAGTGGTGACCACCATGTAAAGAAAAAAAAATTTCACATACATTTATTACCCCAAAACGGACATTACTTTCTCCAACCAAACTCCCAAAAGAAAACTCAAGAGCACGTATATCATTTTAGATATAATGGTATTTTAACAACATCAAATCAATATCTATTTAGATATAACTAGTGGGGGGTACCCGGCGTTGCCCGGGTGTTTGTGGTTTTGGGTAAATCAAAACTTTGGGGTTAAAATAAAAAAAAAGTAAGTATGAGGATCCAACCCGAACCCTTGAGGCAAAGTTGGAAATTAAAGTGTGGAAAAAAAACAAAAAAAAAAAACGTGCGACGTTAACAATTGGGCAACCGCGAAATACTAACGGAAGCACGTTTGAATTTATTTAACTATTTAGAATTGGCAGGTGCCCGTTTTAATGAGGTCAACTTTGACTGCGGGGTAGTATATTATTAACTGCGGGAATGCTTTTTTTTATTTTTATTTTCCCAAGATGTTGGGGGAGGAAAACCAGCTCCCCATAACAAGGGGATTTTCCAAATTGAATAGCAATTGTCTGATATAAGGAAAAAATTTCCACATTGATCAAAGCTGATTGCTTTCGGACATTTCCGGCGATCGCGACCGGAAAAATACCGCCAGATTAGTGCCGCTTTTATTATACGAAAAAGCTTAATCCACATGCGGCGAGCAAAAAATGTTGAATATTTATCTTTCCGAAGTAGAGCAAATTAAATAGACAGTCGACCACCATTGTTAACCCGTAGATGTTATGATTTATATGTGATATAAAAAGTTTTAAGAAATTGTGAGCCGACCAACCGCTTCTCGGAAAAAAGCGTTTTACAGACATACACAAAAAGCGAACAGACATACACATATTTTCGCTTTTATATTTATAGATGCTATTTTAACAATATCAGATCAATCTCTTTTTGGATATAATGGTATTTTAACAATATAAAATCAATCACTTTTTAGATATAATGGTATTTTAACAATATAAAATCAATCTCTTTTTAAATGTAATGGTATTTTAACAATATCAACTCAATCTCTTTTTAGATATAATGGTATTTTAACAATATCAAATCAATCACTTTTTAGATGTAATGGTATTTTAACAATAGAAACTCAATCCCTTTTTGGATATAATGGTATTTTAACAATATAAAATCAATCTCTTTTTAGATATAATGGTATTTTAACAATATAAACTCAATCTCTTTTTAGATGCAATGGTATTTTAACAATATAAAATCAATCTCTTTTTAGATATAATGGTATTTTAACAATATAAACTCAATCTCTTTTTAGATATAATAGTATTTTAACAATATCAAATCCATCTCTTTTAAGATATAATGGTATTTTACCAATATAAACTCAATCTCTTTTTAGATGCAATGGTATTTTAACAATATAAACTCAATCCCTTTTTGGATATAATGGTATTTTAACAATATAAACTCAATCCCTTTTTAGATATAATGGTATTTTAACAATATAAAATCAATCTCTTTTTAGATTTAATGGTATTTTAACAATATAAAATCAATCTCTTTTTAGATGTAATGGTATTTTAACAATATAAAATCAATCTCTTTCTAGATATAATGGTAATTTAACAATATCAAATCAATCTCTTTTTAGATATAATGGAATTTTAACAATATCAACTCAATCCCCTTTTAGATATAATGGTATTTTAACAATATAAAATCAATCACTTTTTAGATATAATGGCATTTTAACAATATACAGTCAATCACTTTTTAGATATAATGGTATTTTAACAATATAAAATCAATCACTTTTTAGATATAATGGTGTTTTACACATATAAAATCAATCTCCTTTTAGATGTAATGGTATTTTTACAATATCAACTCAATCTCTTTTTAGATATAATGGTATTTTAACAATATAAACTCAATCACTTTTAGGATATAATGGTATTTTAACAATATCAACTCAATCTCTGTTTAGATAAATTGGTATTTTAACAATATAAAATCAATCTCTTTTTAGATGTAATGGTATTTTAACAATATCAAATCAATCTCTTTTTAGATGTAATTGTATTTTAACAATATCAAATCAATCACTTTTTAGATATAATGGTATTTTAACAATATAAAATCAATCTCTTTTTAAATGTAATGGTATATTAACAATATCAACTCAATCTCTTTTTAGATATAATGGTATTTTAACAATATCAAATCAATATCTTTTTAGATGTAATGGTATTTTAACAATATAAACTCATTCCCTTTTTGAATATAATGGTATTTTAACAATATAAAATCAATCTCTTTTTAGATATAATGGTATTTTAACAATATAAAATCAATCTCTTTTTAGATTTAATGGTATTTTAACAATATAAAATCAATTTCTTTTTAGATGTAATGGTATTTTAACAATATAAAATCAATCTCTTTCTAGATATAATGGTAATTTAACAATATCAAATCAATCTCTTTTTAGATATAATGGAATTTTAACAATATCAACTCAATCTCCTTTTAGATATAATGGTATTTTAACAATATAAAATCAATCACTTTTAAGATATAATGGTATTTTAACAATATACAGTCAATCACTTTTTAGATATAATGGTATTTTAACAATATAAAATCAATCACTTTTTAGATATAATGGTGTTTTACACATATAAAATCAATCTCCTTTTAGATGTAATGGTATTTTTACAATATCAACTGAATCTCTTTTTAGATATAATGGTATTTTAACAATATAAAATAAATCTCTTTTTATATGTAATGGAATTTTAACAATATAAACTCAATCTCTTTTTAGATATAATGGTATTTTAACAATATAAAATCAATCTCTTTCTAGATATAATGGTAATCTAACATAATCAAATCAATCTCTTTTTAGATATAATGGAATTTTAACAATATCAACTCAATCTCCTTTTAGATATAATGGTATTTTAACAATATAAAATCAATCACTTTTTAGATATAATGGTATTTTAACAATATACAGTCAATCACTTTTTAGATATAATGGTATTTTAACAATATAAAATCAATCACTTTTTAGATATAATGGTGTTTTACACATATAAAATCAATCTCCTTTTAGATGTAATGGTATTTTTACAATATCAACTCAATCTCTTTTTAGATATAATGGTATTTTAACAATATAAAATAAATCTCTTTTTATATGTAATGGAATTTTAACAATATAAACTCAATCTCTTTTTAGATATAATGGTATTTTAACAATATAAAATCAATCTCTTTTTAGATATAATGGTATTTTAACAATATAAAATCAATATCTTTTTAGATTTAATGGTATTTTAACAATATCAACTCAATATCTTTTTAGATGTTATGGTATTTTAACAATATCAAATCAATATCTTTTTAGATTTAATGGTATTTTAACAATATCAACTCAATATCTATTTAGATGTTAGGGTAATTTAACAATATAAACTCAATCTCTTTTTAGATATAATGGTATTTTAACAATATCAAAACAATGTCTTTTTAGATATAATGGTATTTTAACAATATCAACTCAATCACTTTTAGGATATAATGGTATTTTACCAATATCAACTCAATCTCTGTTTAGATATAATGGTATTTTAACAATATAAAATCAATCTCTTTTTAGATGTAATGGTATTTTAACAATATCAAATAAATCTCTTTTTAGATGTAATTGTATTTTAACAATATCAAATCAATCACTTTTTAGATATAATGGTATTTTAACAATATAAAATCAATCTCTTTTTAAATGTAATAGTATTTTAACAATATCAACTCAATCTCTTTTTAGATATAATGGTATTTTAACAATATCAAATCAATATCTTTTTAGATGTAATGGTATTTTAACAATATAAACTCAATCCCTTTTTGAATATAATGGTATTTTAACAATATAAACTCAATCTCTTTTTAGATATAATGGTATTTTAACAATATAAACTCAATCTCTTTTTAGATATAATAGTATTTTAACAATATCAAATCCATCTCTTTTAAGATATAATGGTATTTTACCAATATAAACTCAATCTCTTTTTAGATGCAATGGTATTTTAACAATATAAACTCAATCCCTTTTTGGATATAATTGTATTTTAACAATATAAACTCAATCCCTTTTTAGATAACATGGTATTTTAACAATATAAAATCAATCTCTTTTTAGATTTAATGGTATTTTAACAATATAAAATCAATCTCTTTTTAGATGTAATGGTATTTTAACAATATAAAATCAATCTCTTTCTAGATATAATCGTAATTTAACAATATCAAATCAATCTCTTTTTAGATATAATGGAATTTTAACAATATCAACTCAATCTCCTTTTAGATATAATGGTATTTTAACAATATAAAATCAATCACTTTTTAGATATAATGGTATTTTAACAATATACAGTCAATCACTTTTTAGATATAATGGTATTTTAACAATATAAAATCAATCACTTTTTAGATATAATGGTATTTTAAACATATAAAATCAATCTCTTTTTAGATGTAATGGTATTTTTACAATATAAACTCAATCTCTTTTTAGATATAATGGTATTTTAACAATATAAAATAAATCTCTTTTTATATGTAATAGAATTTTAACAATATAAACTCAATCTCTTTTTAGATATAATGGTATTTTACCAATATAAAATCAATCTCTTTTTAGATATAATGGTATTTTAACAATATCAAATCAATATCTTTTTAGATTTAATGGTATTTTACCAATATCAACTCAATATCTTGTTAGATGTTATGGTATTTTAACAATATCAAATCAATATCTTTTTAGATTTAATGGTATTTTAACAATATCAACTCAATATCTTTTTAGATGTTATGGTATTTTAACAATATAAAATCAATCTCTTTTTAGATATAATGGTATTTTAACAATATCAAAACAATGTCTTTTTAGATATAATGGTATTTTAACAATATCAACTCAATCACTTTTAAGATATAATGGTATTTTAACAATATCAACTCAATCTCTTTTTAGATATAATGGTATTTTAACAATATAAAATCAATCTTTTTTTAGATGTAATGGTATTTTAACAATATCAAATCAATCTCTTTTTAGATGTAATCGTATTTTAACAATATCAAATCAATCACTTTTTAGATATAATGGTATTTTACCAATATCAACTAAATCTCTTTTTAGATATAATGGTATTTTAACAATATAAAATCAATCTCTTTTTAGATGTAATTGTATTTTAACAATATCAAATCAATCTCTTTTTAGATATAATGGTATTTTAACAATATAAAATCAATATCTTTTTAGATGTAATGGTATTTTAACAATATCAAATAAATATCTTTTTAGATGTAATGGTATTTTAACAATATAAACTAAATCTCTTTTTAGATATAATGATATTTTAACAATATAAAATCAATCTCTGTTTAGATATAATGGTATTTTAACAATATCAAATCAATCTCTTTTTAGATGTAATGGTATTATAACAATATAAAATCAATCTCTTTTTAGATATAATAGTATTTTACCAATATAAAATCATTCTCTTTTTAGATGTAATGATATTTTAACAATATAAAATCAATCTCTTTTTAGATATAATGGTATTTTAACAATATAAAATCAATCTCTTTTTAGATGTAATGGTATTTATACAATATAAACTCAATCTCTTTTTAGATATAATGTTATTTTAACAATATTAACTCAATCTCGTTTTAGATATAATGGTATTTTACCAATATAAAATCAATCTCTTTTTAGATATAATGGTATTTTAACAATATAAAATCAATCTCTTTTTAGATATAATGCTATTTTTACAATATCAAATCAATCTCTTTTTAGATATAATGGTATTTTAACAATATCAACACAATCTCTTTTTCGATATAATGGTATTTTAACAATATAAAATCAATCTCTTTTTAGATGTAATGGTATATTAACAATATGAAATGAATCTCTTTTTAGATATAATGGTATTTTAACAATATCAACTCAATCTCTTTTTAGATATAATGGTATTTTAACAATATAAAGTCAATCACTTTTTAGATATAATGGTATTTTAACAATATCAAATCAATCTCTTTTTAGATATAATGGTATTTTACCAATATAAAATCAATCTCTTTTTAGATTTAATGGTATTTTAACAATATCAACTCAATCTCTTTCTAGATATAATGGTATTTTAACAATATAAAATCAATCTCTTTTTAGATATAATGGTATTTTAACAATATAAAATCAATCTCTTTTTAGATGTAATGGTATTTTAACAATATCAAATCAATCTCTTTTTAGATATAATGGTATTTTAACAATATCAACTCAATCTCTTTTTAGATATAATGGTATTTTAACAATATCAACTCAATCTCTTTTTAGATATAATGGTATTTTAACAACATCAAATCAATATCTTTTTATATATAACTAGTGGGGGGTACCCGGCGTTGCCCGGGTGTTTGTGGTTTTTGGTAAATCGAAACTTTGGGGTTAAAATAAAAAAAAAGTAAGTATGAGGATCCAACCCGAACCCTTGAGGCAAAGTTGGAAATTAAAGTGTGGAAAAAAACCAAAAAAAAAAACGTGTGACGTTAACAATTGGGCAACCGCGAAATACTAACGGAAGCACGTTTGAATTTATTTAACTATTTAGAATTGGCAGGTGCCCGTTTTAATGAGGTCAACTTTGACTGCGGGGTAGTATATTATTAACTGCGGTAATGCTTTTTTTATTTTTATTTTCCCAAGATGTTGGGGGAGGAAAACCAGCTCCCCATAACAAGGGGATTTTCCAAATTGAATAGCAATTGTCTGATATAAGGAAAAAATTTCCACATTGATCAAAGCTGATTGCTTTCAGACATTTCCACCGATCGCGACCGGAAAAATACCGCCAGATTAGTGCCGCTTTTATTATACGAAAAAGCTTAATCCACATGCGGCGAGCGAAAAATGTTAAATATTTATCTTTCTAAAGTAGAGCAAATTAAATAGACAGGCGACCACCATTGTTAACCCGTAGATGTTATGATTTATATGTGATATAAAAAGTTTTAAGAAATTTTGAGCCGACCAACTGCTTCTCGGAAAAAAGCGTTTTACAGACATACACAAAAAGCGAACAGACATACATATATTTTCGCTTTTATATCTATAGATGGTATTTTAACAATATCAAATCAATCTCTTTTTGGATAGGATAGTATTTTAACAATACCAAATCAATCTCTTTTTAGATATAATGGTATTTTAACAATATAAAATCAATCTCTTTTTAGATATAATGGTATTTTAACGATATAAAATCAATCACATTTTAGATATAATGGTATTTTAACAAAATCAAATCAATCTCTTTTTAGATATAATGGTATTTTAACAATATCAAATCAATCTCTTTTTAGATATAATGGTATTTTAACAATATCAACTCAATCATTTTTTAGATATAATGGTATTTTAACAATATCAAATCAATCTCTTGTTAGATATAATGGTATTTAAACAATATAAAATCAATCTCTTTTTAGATATAATGGTATTTTAACAATATCAACGCAATAACTTTTTAGATATAATGGTATTTTAACAATATCAACTCAATCTCTGTTTAGATATAATGGTATTTTAACAATATAAAATCAATTTCTTTTTAGATGTAATGGTATTTTAACAATATAAACTCAATCTCTTTTTAGATATAATGGTATTTTAACAATATAAACTCAATCCCTTTTTGGATATAATTGTATTTTAACAATATAAACTCAATCCCTTTTTAGATAACATGGTATTTTAACAATATAAAATCAATCTCTTTTTAGATTTAATGGTATTTTAACAATATAAAATCAATCTCTTTTTAGATGTAATGGTATTTTAACAATATAAAATCAATCTCTTTCTAGATATAATCGTAATTTAACAATATCAAATCAATCTCTTTTTAGATATAATGGAATTTTAACAATATCAACTCAATCTCCTTTTAGATATAATGGTATTTTAACAATATAAAATCAATCACTTTTTAGATATAATGGTATTTTAACAATATACAGTCAATCACTTTTTAGATATAATGGTATTTTAACAATATAAAATCAATCACTTTTTAGATATAATGGTATTTTAAACATATAAAATCAATCTCTTTTTAGATGTAATGGTATTTTTACAATATAAACTCAATCTCTTTTTAGATATAATGGTATTTTAACAATATAAAATAAATCTCTTTTTATATGTAATAGAATTTTAACAATATAAACTCAATCTCTTTTTAGATATAATGGTATTTTACCAATATAAAATCAATCTCTTTTTAGATATAATGGTATTTTAACAATATCAAATCAATATCTTTTTAGATTTAATGGTATTTTACCAATATCAACTCAATATCTTGTTAGATGTTATGGTATTTTAACAATATCAAATCAATATCTTTTTAGATTTAATGGTATTTTAACAATATCAACTCAATATCTTTTTAGATGTTATGGTATTTTAACAATATAAAATCAATCTCTTTTTAGATATAATGGTATTTTAACAATATCAAAACAATGTCTTTTTAGATATAATGGTATTTTAACAATATCAACTCAATCACTTTTAAGATATAATGGTATTTTAACAATATCAACTCAATCTCTTTTTAGATATAATGGTATTTTAACAATATAAAATCAATCTCTTTTTAGATGTAATGGTATTTTAACAATATCAAATCAATCTCTTTTTAGATGTAATCGTATTTTAACAATATCAAATCAATCACTTTTTAGATATAATGGTATTTTACCAATATCAACTAAATCTCTTTTTAGATATAATGGTATTTTAACAATATAAAATCAATCTCTTTTTAGATGTAATTGTATTTTAACAATATCAAATCAATCTCTTTTTAGATATAATGGTATTTTAACAATATAAAATCAATATCTTTTTAGATGTAATGGTATTTTAACAATATCAAATAAATATCTTTTTAGATGTAATGGTATTTTAACAATATAAACTAAATCTCTTTTTAGATATAATGATATTTTTACAATATAAAATCAATCTCTGTTTAGATATAATGGTATTTTAACAATATCAAATCAATCTCTTTTTAGATGTAATGGTATTATAACAATATAAAATCAATCTCTTTTTAGATATAATAGTATTTTACCAATATAAAATCATTCTCTTTTTAGATGTAATGATATTTTAACAATATAAAATCAATCTCTTTTTAGATATAATGGTATTTTAACAATATAAAATCAATCTCTTTTTAGATGTAATGGTATTTATACAATATAAACTCAATCTCTTTTTAGATATAATGTTATTTTAACAATATTAACTCAATCTCGTTTTAGATATAATGGTATTTTACCAATATAAAATCAATCTCTTTTTAGATATAATGGTATTTTAACAATATAAAATCAATCTCTTTTTAGATATAATGCTATTTTTACAATATCAAATCAATCTCTTTTTAGATATAATGGTATTTTAACAATATCAACACAATCTCTTTTTCGATATAATGGTATTTTAACAATATAAAATCAATCTCTTTTTAGATGTAATGGTATATTAACAATATGAAATGAATCTCTTTTTAGATATAATGGTATTTTAACAATATCAACTCAATCTCTTTTTAGATATAATGGTATTTTAACAATATAAAGTCAATCACTTTTTAGATATAATGGTATTTTAACAATATCAAATCAATCTCTTTTTAGATATAATGGTATTTTACCAATATAAAATCAATCTCTTTTTAGATTTAATGGTATTTTAACAATATCAACTCAATCTCTTTCTAGATATAATGGTATTTTAACAATATAAAATCAATCTCTTTTTAGATGTAATGGTATTTTAACAATATCAAATCAATCTCTTTTTAGATATAATGGTATTTTAACAATATCAACTCAATCTCTTTTTAGATATAATGGTATTTTAACAATATCAACTCAATCTCTTTTTAGATATAATGGTATTTTAACAACATCAAATCAATATCTTTTTATATATAACTAGTGGGGGGTACCCGGCGTTGCCCGGGTGTTTGTGGTTTTTGGTAAATCGAAACTTTAGGGTTAAAATAAAAAAAAAGTAAGTATGAGGATCCAACCCGAACCCTTGAGGCAAAGTTGGAAATTAAAGTGTGGAAAAAAACTAAAAAAAAAACGTGTGACGTTAACAATTGGGCAACCGCGAAATACTAACGGAAGCACGTTTGAATTTATTTAACTATTTAGAATTGGCAGGTGCCCGTTTTAATGAGGTCAACTTTGACTGCGGGGTAGTATATTATTAACTGCGGTAATGCTTTTTTTATTTTTATTTTCCCAAGATGTTGGGGGAGGAAAACCAGCTCCCCATAACAAGGGGATTTTCCAAATTGAATAGCAATTGTCTGATATAAGGAAAAAATTTCCACATTGATCAAAGCTGATTGCTTTCAGACATTTCCACCGATCGCGACCGGAAAAATACCGCCAGATTAGTGCCGCTTTTATTATACGAAAAAGCTTAATCCACATGCGGCGAGCGAAAAATGTTAAATATTTATCTTTCTAAAGTAGAGCAAATTAAATAGACAGGCGACCACCATTGTTAACCCGTAGATGTTATGATTTATATGTGATATAAAAAGTTTTAAGAAATTTTGAGCCGACCAACTGCTTCTCGGAAAAAAGCGTTTTACAGACATACACAAAAAGCGAACAGACATACATATATTTTCGCTTTTATATCTATAGATGGTATTTTAACAATATCAAATCAATCTCTTTTTGGATAGGATAGTATTTTAACAATACCAAATCAATCTCTTTTTAGATATAATGGTATTTTAACAATATAAAATCAATCTCTTTTTAGATATAATGGTATTTTAACGATATAAAATCAATCACATTTTAGATATAATGGTATTTTAACAAAATCAAATCAATCTCTTTTTAGATATAATGGTATTTTAACAATATCAAATCAATCTCTTTTTAGATATAATGGTATTTTAACAATATCAACTCAATCATTTTTTAGATATAATGGTATTTTAACAATATCAAATCAATCTCTTGTTAGATATAATGGTATTTAAACAATATAAAATCAATCTCTTTTTAGATATAATGGTATTTTAACAATATCAACGCAATAACTTTTTAGATATAATGGTATTTTAACAATATCAACTCAATCTCTTTTTAGATATAATGGTATTTTAACAATATAAAATCAATTTCTTTTTAGATGTAATGGTATTTTAACAATATAAACTCAATCTCTTTTTAGATATAATGGTATTTTAACAATATAAACTCAATCTCTTTTTAGATATAATAGTATTTTAACAATATCAAATCCATCTCTTTTAAGATATAATGGTATTTTACCAATATAAACTCAATCTCTTTTTAGATGCAATGGTATTTTAACAATATAAACTCAATCCCTTTTTGGATATAATTGTATTTTAACAATATAAACTCAATCCCTTTTTAGATAACATGGTATTTTAACAATATAAAATCAATCTCTTTTTAGATTTAATGGTATTTTAACAATATAAAATCAATCTCTTTTTAGATGTAATGGTATTTTAACAATATAAAATCAATCTCTTTCTAGATATAATCGTAATTTAACAATATCAAATCAATCTCTTTTTAGATATAATGGAATTTTAACAATATCAACTCAATCTCCTTTTAGATATAATGGTATTTTAACAATATAAAATCAATCACTTTTTAGATATAATGGTATTTTAACAATATACAGTCAATCACTTTTTAGATATAATGGTATTTTAACAATATAAAATCAATCACTTTTTAGATATAATGGTATTTTAAACATATAAAATCAATCTCTTTTTAGATGTAATGGTATTTTTACAATATAAACTCAATCTCTTTTTAGATATAATGGTATTTTACCAATATAAAATCAATCTCTTTTTAGATATAATGGTATTTTAACAATATCAAATCAATATCTTTTTAGATTTAATGGTATTTTACCAATATCAACTCAATATCTTGTTAGATGTTATGGTATTTTAACAATATCAAATCAATATCTTTTTAGATTTAATGGTATTTTAACAATATCAACTCAATATCTTTTTAGATGTTATGGTATTTTAACAATATAAAATCAATCTCTTTTTAGATATAATGGTATTTTAACAATATCAAAACAATGTCTTTTTAGATATAATGGTATTTTAACAATATCAACTCAATCACTTTTAAGATATAATGGTATTTTAACAATATCAACTCAATCTCTTTTTAGATATAATGGTATTTTAACAATATAAAATCAATCTCTTTTTAGATGTAATGGTATTTTAACAATATCAAATCAATCTCTTTTTAGATGTAATCGTATTTTAACAATATCAAATCAATCACTTTTTAGATATAATGGTATTTTACCAATATCAACTAAATCTCTTTTTAGATATAATGGTATTTTAACAATATAAAATCAATCTCTTTTTAGATGTAATTGTATTTTAACAATATCAAATCAATCTCTTTTTAGATATAATGGTATTTTAACAATATAAAATCAATATCTTTTTAGATGTAATGGTATTTTAACAATATCAAATAAATATCTTTTTAGATGTAATGGTATTTTAACAATATAAACTAAATCTCTTTTTAGATATAATGATATTTTTACAATATAAAATCAATCTCTGTTTAGATATAATGGTATTTTAACAATATCAAATCAATCTCTTTTTAGATGTAATGGTATTATAACAATATAAAATCAATCTCTTTTTAGATATAATAGTATTTTACCAATATAAAATCATTCTCTTTTTAGATGTAATGATATTTTAACAATATAAAATCAATCTCTTTTTAGATATAATGGTATTTTAACAATATAAAATCAATCTCTTTTTAGATGTAATGGTATTTATACAATATAAACTCAATCTCTTTTTAGATATAATGTTATTTTAACAATATTAACTCAATCTCGTTTTAGATATAATGGTATTTTACCAATATAAAATCAATCTCTTTTTAGATATAATGGTATTTTAACAATATAAAATCAATCTCTTTTTAGATATAATGCTATTTTTACAATATCAAATCAATCTCTTTTTAGATATAATGGTATTTTAACAATATCAACACAATCTCTTTTTCGATATAATGGTATTTTAACAATATAAAATCAATCTCTTTTTAGATGTAATGGTATATTAACAATATGAAATGAATCTCTTTTTAGATATAATGGTATTTTAACAATATCAACTCAATCTCTTTTTAGATATAATGGTATTTTAACAATATAAAGTCAATCACTTTTTAGATATAATGGTATTTTAACAATATCAAATCAATCTCTTTTTAGATATAATGGTATTTTACCAATATAAAATCAATCTCTTTTTAGATTTAATGGTATTTTAACAATATCAACTCAATCTCTTTCTAGATATAATGGTATTTTAACAATATAAAATCAATCTCTTTTTAGATATAATGGTATTTTAACAATATAAAATCAATCTCTTTTTAGATGTAATGGTATTTTAACAATATCAAATCAATCTCTTTTTAGATATAATGGTATTTTAACAATATCAACTCAATCTCTTTTTAGATATAATGGTATTTTAACAATATCAACTCAATCTCTTTTTAGATATAATGGTATTTTAACAACATCAAATCAATATCTTTTTATATATAACTAGTGGGGGGTACCCGGCGTTGCCCGGGTGTTTGTGGTTTTTGGTAAATCGAAACTTTGGGGTTAAAATAAAAAAAAAGTAAGTATGAGGATCCAACCCGAACCCTTGAGGCAAAGTTGGAAATTAAAGTGTGGAAAAAAACTAAAAAAAAAACGTGTGACGTTAACAATTGGGCAACCGCGAAATACTAACGGAAGCACGTTTGAATTTATTTAACTATTTAGAATTGGCAGGTGCCCGTTTTAATGAGGTCAACTTTGACTGCGGGGTAGTATATTATTAACTGCGGTAATGCTTTTTTTATTTTTATTTTCCCAAGATGTTGGGGGAGGAAAACCAGCTCCCCATAACAAGGGGATTTTCCAAATTGAATAGCAATTGTCTGATATAAGGAAAAAATTTCCACATTGATCAAAGCTGATTGCTTTCAGACATTTCCACCGATCGCGACCGGAAAAATACCGCCAGATTAGTGCCGCTTTTATTATACGAAAAAGCTTAATCCACATGCGGCGAGCGAAAAATGTTAAATATTTATCTTTCTAAAGTAGAGCAAATTAAATAGACAGGCGACCACCATTGTTAACCCGTAGATGTTATGATTTATATGTGATATAAAAAGTTTTAAGAAATTTTGAGCCGACCAACTGCTTCTCGGAAAAAAGCGTTTTACAGACATACACAAAAAGCGAACAGACATACATATATTTTCGCTTTTATATCTATAGATGGTATTTTAACAATATCAAATCAATCTCTTTTTGGATAGGATAGTATTTTAACAATACCAAATCAATCTCTTTTTAGATATAATGGTATTTTAACAATATAAAATCAATCTCTTTTTAGATATAATGGTATTTTAACGATATAAAATCAATCACATTTTAGATATAATGGTATTTTAACAAAATCAAATCAATCTCTTTTTAGATATAATGGTATTTTAACAATATCAAATCAATCTCTTTTTAGATATAATGGTATTTTAACAATATCAACTCAATCATTTTTTAGATATAATGGTATTTTAACAATATCAAATCAATCTCTTGTTAGATATAATGGTATGTTAACAATATCAAATCAATCTCTTTTTAGATATAATGGTATTTTAACAATATCAACGCAATAACTTTTTAGATATAATGGTATTTTAACAATATCAACTCAATCTCTGTTTAGATATAATGGTATTTTAACAATATAAAATCAATTTCTTTTTAGATGTAATGGTATTTTAACAATATAAAATCAATCTCTTTTTAGATGTAATGGTATTTTAACAATATAAACTAAATCTCTTTTTAAATATAATGATATTTTAACAATATAAAATCAATCTCTTTTTAGATATAATTGTATTTTTACAATATCAAATCAATCTCTTTTTAAATGTAATGGTATTTTAACAATATCAACTCAATCTTTTCTTAGATATAATGGTATTTTAACAATATCAACTCAATATCTTTTTAGATGTAATGGTATTTTAACAATATCAACTCAATCTCTTTTTAGATATAATGGTATTTTAACAATATCAAATCAATCTCTTTTTAGATATAATGGTATTTTAACAATATAAAATCAATCACTTTTTAGATATAATGGTATCTTAACAATATCAACTCAATCTCTTTTTAGATATAATGGTATTTTAACAATATCAAATCAATCTCTTTTTAGATATAATGGTATTTTAACAACATCAAATCAATATCTTTTTAGATATAACTAGTGCGGGAGGGTACCCGGCGTTGCCCGGGTGTGTGTTGTTTTGGATAAATCAAAACTTTGGGGTTAAAATAAAAAAAAAGTAAGTATAAGGATCCAACCCGAACCCTTGAGGCAAAGTTGGAAATTAAAGTGTGGAAAAAAACCCCCCCAAAAAAAACGTGCGACGTTAACAATTGGGCAACCGCGAAATACTAACGGAAGCACGTTTGAATTTATTTAACTATTTAGAATTGGCAGGTGCCCGTTTTAATGAGGTCAACTTTGACTGCGGGGTAGTATATTATTAACTGCGGGAATGCTTTTTTTATTTTTATTTTCCCAAGATGTTGGGGGAGGAAAACCAGCTCCCCATAACAAGGGGATTTTCAAATTGAATAGCAATTGTCTGATATAAGGAAAAAATTTCCACATTGATCAAAGCTGATTGCTTACGGACATTTCCGGCGATCGCGACCGGAAAAATACCGCCAGATTAGTGCCGCTTTTATTATACGAAAAAGCCTAATCCACATGCGGCGAGCGAAAAATGTTGAATATTTATCTTTCTGAAGTAGAGCAAATTAAATAGACAGGCAACCACCATTGTTAACCCGTAGATGTTATGATTTATATGTGATATAAAAAGTTTTAAGAAATTGTGAGCCGACCAACCGCTTCTCGGAAAAAAGTATATTTATAGATGCTATTTTAACAATATCAGATCAATCTATTTTTGGATATAATGGTATTTTAACAATATAAAATCAATCACTTTTTAGATATAATGGTATTTTAAAAATATAAAATCAATCTCTTTTTAGAAATACTGGTATTTGAACAATATCAACTCAATATCTTTTTAGATTTAATGGTATTTTAACAATATCAACTCAATATCCTTTTAGATGTTATGGTATTTTAACAATATCAAATCAATATCTTTTTAGACATATTTTCGCTTTTATATTTATAGATGCTATTTTAACAATATCAGATCAATCTATTTTTGGATATAATGGTATTTTAACAATATAAAATAAATCACTTTTTAGATATAATGGTATTTTAAAAATATAAAATCAATCTCTTTTTAGAAATACTGGTATTTGAACAATATCAACTCAATATCTTTTTAGATTTAATGGTATTTTAACAATATCAACTCAATATCCTTTTAGATGTTATGGTATTTTAACAATATCAAATCAATATCTTTTTAGATTTAATGGTATTTTAACAATATCAACTCATTATCTTTTTAGATGTTATGGTATTTTAACAATATAAACTCAATCTCTTTTTAGATATAATGGTATTTTAACAATATCAAATCAATCTCTTTCTAGATATAATGGTATTTTAACAATATCAACTCAATCACTTTTAGGATATAATGGTATTTTAACAATATCAACTCAATCTCTGTTTAGATATAATGGTATTTTAACAATATAAAATCAATCTCTTTTTAGATGTAATGGTATTTTAACAATATAAAATCAATCTCTTTTTAGATGTAATGGTATTTTAACAATATCAAATCAATCACTTTTTAGATATAATGGAATTTTACCAATATCAACTAAATCTCCTTTTAGATATAATGGTATTTTAACAATATAAAATCAATCTCTTTTTAGATATAATTGTATTTTAACAATATAAAATCAATCTCTTTATAGATATAATGGTATTTTAACAATATAAAATCAATCTCTTTTTAGATATAATGGTATTTTAACAATATAAAATCAATCTCTTTTTAGATGTAATGGTATTTTAACAATATCAAATCAATATCTTTTTAGATGTAATGGTATTTTAACAATATAAACTCAATCTCTTTTTAGATATAATGATATTTTAACAATACAAAATCAATCTCTGTTTAGATATAATGGTATTTTAACAATATCAAATCAATCTCTTTTTAGATGTAATGGTATTTTAACAATATAAAATCAATCTCTTTTTAGATATAATAGTATTTTACCAATATAAAATCGTTCTCTTTTTAGATGTAATGGTATTTTAACAATATAAAATCAATCTCTTTTTAGATATAATGGTATTTTAACAATATCAAATCAATTTCTTTTTACATATAATGGTATTTTAACAATATAAAATCAATCTCTTTTTAGATGTAATGGTATATTAACAATATCAAATTAATCTCTTTTTAGATATAATGGTATCTTAACAATATCAACTCAATCTCTTTTTAGATATAATGGTATTTTAACAATATAAAGTCTATCACTTTTTAGATATAATGGTATTTTAACAATATTAACTCAATCTCTTTTTAGATATAATAGTATATTAACAATATAAAATCAATCTCTTTTTAGATATAATAGTATTTTAACAATATAAAATCAATCTCTTTTTAGATATAATGGTATTTTAACAATATTAACTCAATCTCTTTTTACATATAATGGTATTTTTACAATATCAAATCAATCTCTTTTTAGATATAATGCTATTTTAACAATATCAAATCAATCTCTTTTTAGATATAATGGTATTTTAACAATATCAACTCAATCTCTTTTTAGATATAATGGTATTTTAACAATATAAAATCAATCTCTTTTTAGATGTAATGGTATATTAACAATATCAAATTAATCTCTTTTTAGATATAATGGTATCTTAACAATATCAACTCAATCTCTTTTTAGATATAATGGTATTTTAACAATATAAAGTTTATCACTTTTTAGATATAATGGTATTTTAACAATATCAACTCAATCTCTTTTTAGATATAATGGTATTTTACCAATATAAAAACAATCTCTTTTTAGATGTAATGGTATTTTAACAATATAAACTCAATCTCTTTCTAGATATAATGGTAGTTTAACAATATAAAATCAATCTCTTTTTAGATATAATGGTATTTTAACAATATAAAATCAATCTCTTTTTAGATGTAATGGTATTTTAACAATATCAAATCAATCTCTTTTTAGATATAATGGTATTTTAACAATATCAACTCAATCACTTTTTAGATATAATGGTATTTTAACAATATCAACTCAATCTCTTTTTAGATATAATGGTATTTTAACAACATCAAATCAATATCTTTTTATATATAACTAGTGGGGGGTACCCGGCGTTGCCCGGGTTTTTGTGGTTTTGGGTAAATCAAAACTTTGGGGTTAAAATAAAAAAAAATAAGTATGAGGATCCAACCCGAACCCTTGAGGCAAAGTTGGAAATTAAAGTGTGGAAAAAAACCAAAAAAAAAAACGTGCGACGTTAACAATTGGGCAACCGCGAAATACTAACGGAAGCACGTTTGAATTTATTTAACTATTTAGAATTGGCAGGTGCCCGTTTTAATGAGGTCAACTTTGACTGCGGGGTAGTATATTATTAACTGCGGGAATGCTTTTTTTATTTTTTTTTTTCCAAGATGTTGGGGGAGGAAAACCAGCTCCCCATAACAAGGGATTTTCCAAATTGAATAGCAATTGTCTGACATAAGGAAAAAATTTCCACATTGATCAAAGCTGATTGCTTTCGGACATTTCCGGCGATCGCGACCGGAAAAATACCGCCAGATTAGTGCCGCATTTATTATACGAAAAAGCCTAATCCACATGCGGCGAGCGAAAAATGTTGAATATTTATCTTTCCGAAGTAGAGCAAATTAAATAGACAGGCGACCACCATTGTTAACCCGTAGATGTTATGATTTATATGTGATATAAAAAGTTTTAAGAAATTGTGAGCCGACCAACCGCTTCTCGGAAAAAAGCGTTTTACAGACATACACAAAAAGCGAACAGACATACACGTATTTTCGCTTTTATATTTATAGATTCTATTTTAACAATATCAGATCAATCTATTTTTGGATATAAGGGTATTTTAACAATATAAAATCAATCATAATGGTATCTTAACAATATTAACTCAATCTCTTTTTAGATATAATGGTATTTTAACAATATAAAGTCAATCACTTTTTAGATATAATGGTATTTTAACAATATCAAATCAATATCTTTTTAGATATAATGGTATTTTAACAATATAAAATCAATCTCTTCTTAGATGTAATGGTATTTTAACAATATCAACTCAATCTTTTTCTAGATATAATGGTATTTTAACAATATAAAATCAATCTCTTTTTAGATATAATGGTATTTTAACAATATAAAATCAATCTCTTTTTAGATGTAAGGGTATTTTTTCAATATAAAATCAATCTCTTTTTAGATATAATGGTATTTTAACAATATAAAATAATTATCTTTTTAGATATAATGGTATTTTAACAATATCAAATCAATATCGTTTCAGATGTAATGGTATTTTAACAATATAAACTCAATCTCTTTTTAGATATAATGGTATTTTAACAATATCAAATCAATCTCTTTTTAGATATAATGGTATTTTAACAATATAAAATCAATCTCTTTTTAGATGTAATGGTTTTTTAACAATATAAAATCAATCTCTTTTTAGATATAATGGTATTTTAACAAAATAACATCAATCTGTTTTTAGATGTAATGGTATTTTAACAATATAAAATCAATCACTTTTTAGATATAATGGTATTTTAACAATATCAAATCAATCTCTTTTTAGATATAATGGTATTTTAACAATATCAACTCAATATCCTTTTAGATATAATTGTATTTTAACAATATCAACTCAATCTCTTTTTAGATATAATGGTATTTTAACAACATCAAATCAATATCTTTTTATATATAACTAGTGGGGGGTACCCGGCGTTGGCCGGGTGTTTGTGGTTTTGGGTAAATCAAAACTTTGTGGTTAAAATAAAAAAAAAGTAAGTATGAGGACCCAACCCGAACCCTTGAGGCAAAGTTGGAAATTAAAGTGTGGAAAAAAACCAAAAAAAAAAAACGTGCGACGTTAACAATTGGGCAACCGCGAAATACTAACGGAAGCACGTTTGAATTTATTTAACTATTTAGAATTGGCAGGTGCCCGTTTTAATGAGGTTAACTTTGACTGCGGGGTAGTATATTATTAACTGCGGGAATGCTTTTTTTATTTTTATTTTCCCAAGATGTTGGGGAAGGAAAACCAGCTCCCCATAACAAGGGGATTTTCAAATTGAATAGCAATTGTCTGATATAAGGAAAAAATTTCCACATTGATCAAAGCTGATTGCTTTCGGACATTTCCGGCGATCGCGACCGGAAAAATACCGCCAGATTAGTGCCGCTTTTATTATACGAAAAAGCCTAATCCTCATGCGGCGAGCGAAAAATGTTGAATATTTATCTTTCTGAAGTAGAGCAAATTAAATAGACAGGCGACCACCATTGTTAACCCGTAGATGTTATGATTTATATGTGATATAAAAAGTTTTAAGAAATTGTGAGCCGACCAACCGCTTCTCGGAAAAAAGCGTTTTACAGACATACACAAAAAGCGAACAGACATACACATATTTTCGCTTTTATATTTATAGATGCTATTTTAACAATATCAGATCAATCTATTTTTGGATATAAGGGTATTTTAACAATATAAAATCACTCACTTTTAAGATATAATGGTATTTTAACAATATAAAATCAATCTCTTTTTAGATGTAATGGTATTTTAACAATATCAACTCAATCTCTTTTTAGATATAATGGTATTTTAACAATATCAAATCAATCTCTTTTTAGATATAATGGTATTTTAACAATATCAACGCAATCTCTTTTTAGATATAATGGTATTTTAACAATATAAAATCAATCTCTTTTTAGATACAATGGTATTTTAACAATATAAACTCAATCTCTTTTTAGATGCAATGGTATTTTAACAATATCAAATCAATCTCTTTTTAGATATAATGGTATTTTAACAATATAAACTCAATCTCTTTTCAGATATAATGGTATTTTAACAATATAAAATCAATCACTTTTTAGATATAATGGTATTGTACACATATAAAATCAATCTCTTTTTAGATGTAATGGTATTTTAACAATATCAACTCAATCTCTTTTTAGATATAATGGTATGTTCACAATATAACATAAATCTCTTGTTATATGTAATGGTATTTTAACAATATACACTCAATCTCTTTTTAGATATAATGGTATTTTAACAATATAAAATTAATCTCTTTTTAGATATAATGGTATTTTAACAATATCAAATCAATCTCTTTTTAGATATAATGGTATTTTAACAATATTAAATCAATCTCTTTTTAGATGTAATGGTATATTAACAATATAAAATCAATCTCTTTTTAGATATAATGGTATCTTAACAATATCAACTCAATCTCTTTTTAGATATAATGGTATTTTAACAATATAAAGTCAATCACTTTTTAGATATAATGGTATTTTAACAATATCAAATCAATCTCTTTTTAGATATAATGGTATTTTACCAATATAAAATAAATCTCTTCTTAGATGTAATGGTATTTTAACAATATCAACTCAATCTTTTTCTAGATATAATGGTTTTTAACAATATAAAATCAATCTCTTTTTAGATATAATGGTATTTTAACAATATACAATCAATCTCTTTTTAGATGTAATGATATTTTAACAATATCAAATCAATCTCTTTTTAGATATAATGGTATTTTAACAATATCAACTCAATCTCTTTTTAGATATAATGGTATTTTACCAATATAAAATAATTATCTTTTTAGATATAATGGTATTTTAACAATATCAAATCAATATCTTTTCAGATGTAATGGTATTTTAACAATATAAACTCAATCTCTTTTTAGATATAATGGTATTTTAACAATATAAAATCAATCTCTTTTTAGATATAATGGTATTTTAACAATATAAAATCAATCTTTTTTTAGATGTAATGGTTTTTTAACAATATAAAATCAATCTCTTTTTAGATATAATGGTATTTTAACAAAATAACATCAATCTCATTTTAGATGTAATGGTATTTTAACAATATAAAATCAATCACTTTTTAGATATAATGGTATTTTAACAATATCAAATCAATCTCTTTTTAGATATAATGGTATTTTAACAATATCAACTCAATCTCCTTTTAGATATAGTTGTATTCTAACAATATAAAATCAATCACTTTTTAGATATAATGGTATTTTAAAAATATAAAGTCAATCACTTTTTAGATATAATGGTATTTTACCAATATCAAATCAATCTCTTTTTAGATATAATGTTATTTTACTAATATAAAATCAATCTCTTTTTAGATGTAATGTTATTTTAACAATATCAACTCAATCTCTTTTTAGATATAATGGTATGTTAACAATATAAAATAAATCTCTTTTTATATGTAGTGGTATATTAACAATATCAAATCAATCTCTTATTAGATATAATGGTATTTTAACAATATAAAATCAACTTCTTTTTAGATGTAATTGTATTTTAACAATATAAACTCAATCTCTTTTTAGATATAATGGTATTTTAACAATATAAAATCAGTCTCTTTTTAGAGATAATGGTATTTTACCAATATCAAATCAATCTCTTTTTAGATATAATGGTATCTCACCAATATAAAATCAATCTCTTTTTAGATGTAATGGTATTTTAACAATATAAAATCAATCTCTTTTTAGATGTAATGGTATTTTAACAATATCAAATCCATCTCTTTTTAGATGTAATTATATTTTAACAATATAAACTTAATCTCTTTTTAGATATAATGGTATTTTAACAATATAAAATCAATCACTTTTTAGATGTAATGGTATTTTACCAATATAAAATCAATCTCTTTTTAGATGTAATTGTATTTTAACAATATAAACTCAATCTCTTTTTAGATATAATGGTATTTTAACAATATAAAATCAGTCTCTTTTTAGATATAATGGTATTTTAACAATATCAAATCAATCTCTTTTTAGATATAATGGTATCTCACCAATATAAAATCAATCTCTTTTTAGATGTAATGGTATTTTAACAATATAAAATCAATCACTTTTTAGATGTAATGGTATTTTACCAATATAAAATCAATCTCTTTTTAGATGTAATTGTATTTTAACAATATAAACTCAATCTCTTTTTAGATATAATGGTATTTTAACAATATAAAATCAATCTCTTTTTAGACATAATGGTATTTTAACAATATAAAATCAATCTCTTTTTAGATATAATGGTATTTTAACAATATCAAATCAATCTCTTTTTAGATATAATGTTATTTTACCAATATAAAATCAATCTCTTTTTAGATGTAATGGTATTTTAACAATATCAACTCAATCTCTTTTTAGATATAATGGTATGTTAACAATATAAAATAAATCTTTTTTTATATGTAGTGGTATATTAACAATATCAAATCAATCTCTTATTAGATATAATGGTATTTTAACAATATCAAATCAATCTCTTTTTAGATATAATGGTATTTTAACAATATAAAATCAATCTCTTTTTAGATATAATGGTATTTTAACAATATCAAATCTATCTCTTTTTAGATATAATGGTATTTTAACAATATAAACTCAATCTCTTTTTAGATATAATAGTATTTTAACAATATAAAATCAATCTCTTTTTAGATATAATGGTATCTTAACAATATAAAATCAATATCTTTTTAGATGTAATGGTATTTTTACAACATAAAATCAATCTCTTTTTAGATGTAATGGTATTTTAACAATATAAACTCAATCTCTTTTTAGATGTAATAGTATTTTAACAATATCAAATATATCTCTTTTTAGATATAATGGTATTTTAACAATATAAAATCAATCTCTTTTTAGATATAATGGTATTTTAACAATATAAAATCAATCTCTTTTTAGATATAATGTTATTTTAACAATATCAAATCAATCTTTTTTTTAGATATAATGCTATTTTAACAATATCAAATCAATCTCTTTTTAGATATAATGGTTTTTTAACAATATAAACTCAATATCTTTTTAGATGTTATGGTATTTTAACAATATCAAATCAATCTCTTTTTAGATGTTATGGTATTTTTACAATATAAAATCAATCTCTATTTAGATATAATGGTATTTATACAATATGAAATCGATCTCTTTTTAGATGTAATGGTAGTTTTACAATATAAAATCAATCTCTTTTTTAGATATAATGGTATTTTAACAATATCAAATCAATATCTTTTTAGATGTAATGGTATTCTAACAATATCAAATCAATATCTTTTAAGATTTAATGGTATTTTAACAATATCAACTCAATCTCGGTTTAGATATAATGGTATTTTAACAATATCAAATCAATCTCTTTTTAGATACAATGTTATTTTTACAATATAAAATCAATCTCTTTTTAGATGTAATGGTATTTTAACAATATAAACTCAATCTCTTTTTAGATATAATGGTATGTTAACAATATAAAATCAATCTCTTTTTAGATATAATTGTAGTTTAACAATATCAAATCAATCTCTTTTTTGATATAATGGTATCTTAACAATATATAATCAAGCTCTTTTTAGATGTAATGGTATTTTAACAATATCAAATCAATCACTTTTTAGATGTAATGGTATTTTACCAATATAAAATCAATCTGTTTTTTGATGTAATTGTATTTTAACAATATAAACTCAATCTCTTTTTAGATATAATGGTATTTTAACAATATAAAATCAATCTCTTTTTATATGTAGTGGTATATTAACAATATCAAATCAATCTCTTATGAGATATAATAGTATTTTAACAATATCAAATCAATCTCTTTTTAGATATAATGGTATTTTAACAATATAAAATCAATCTCTTTTTAGATATAATGGTATTTTAACAATATAAAATCAGTCTCTTTTTAGATATAATGGTATTTTAACAATATAAACTCAATCTCTTTTTAGATATAATAGTATTTTAACAATATAAAATCAATCTCTTTTTAGATATAATGGTATCTTAACAATATAAAATCAATATCTTTTTAGATGTAATGGTATTTTTACAACATAAAATCAATCTCTTTTTAGATGTAATGGTATTTTAACAATATGAAATCAATCTCTTTTTAGATGTAATAGTATTTTAACAATATCAAATCTATCTCTTTTTAGATATAATGGTATTTTAACAATATAAACTCAATCTCTTTTTAGATATAATGGTATTTTAACAATATAAAATCAATCTCTTTTTAGATATAATGGTATTTTAACAATATAAAATCAATCTCTTTTTAGATGTAATCGTTTTTTAACAATATTAAATCAATCTCTTTTTAGATATAATGGTATTTTAACAATATCAAATCAATATCTTTTTAGATGTAATGTTAATTTAACAATATAAAATCAATCTCTTTTTAGATATAATGGTATTTTAACAATATAAAATCAATCTCTTTTTAGATATAATGGTATTTTAACAATATCAAATCAATCTTTTTTTAGATATAATGCTATTTTAACAATATCAAATCAATCTCTTTTTAGATATAATGGTATTTTAACAATATAAACTCAATATCTTTTTAGATGTTATGGTATTTTAATAATATCAAATCAATCTCTTGTAAGATGTTATGGTATTTTAACAATATAAAATCAATCTCTTTTTAGATATAAAGGTATTTATACAATATAAAATCGATCTCTTTTTAGATGTCATGGTAGTTTTACAATATAAAATCAATCTCTGTTTTAGTTATAATGGTATTTTAACGATATAAAATCAATATCTTTTTAGATGTAATGGTATTCAAACAATATCAAATCAATATCTTTTAAGATTTAATGGTATTTTAACAATATCAACTCAAATCCGTGTTTAGATATAATGGTATTTTAACAATATAAAATCAATCTCTTTTTAGATGTAATTGTATTTTAACAATATCAAATCAATCTCTTTTTAGATATGATGGTATCTTAACAATATAAAATCAATCTCTTTTTAGATGTAATGGCATTTTAACAATATCAAATCCATCACTTTTTAGATATAATGGTATTTTAACAATATAAAATCAATCTCTTTTTAGATATAATGGTATTTTAACAATATCAAATCAATCTCTTTTTAGATGTAATTGTATTTTAACAATATAAACTCAATCTCTTTTTTAGATATAATGGTATTTTAACAATATAAAATCAATCTCTTTTTAGATATAATGGTATTTTAACAATATAAAATCAATATCTTTTTAGATATAATGGTATTTTAACAATATAAAATCAATCTCTTTTTAGATGTAATGGTTTTTTAATAATATAAAATCAATCACTTTTTAGATATAATGGTATTTAAACAATATAAAATCAATCTCTTTTTAGATGTAATGTTATTTTAACAATATCAAATCAATCTCTTTTTAGATGTTGTGGTATTTTAACAATATAAAATCAATCTCTTTTTAGATACAATGGTATTTTAACAATATCAAATCAATCTCTTTTTAGATGTATTTGTATTTTAACAATATAAACTCAATCTCTTTTTTAGATATAATGGTATTTTAACAATATAAAATCAATCTCTTTTTAGATATAATGGTATTTTAACAATATCAAATCAATCTCTTTTTAGATATAATGCTATTTTAACAATATCAAATCAATCTCTTTTTAGATATAATGGTATTTTAACAATATTAACTCAATATCTTTTTAGATGTTATGGTATTTTAACAATATCAAATCAATCTCTTTTTAGATGTAATGGTATTTTAACAATATCAACTCAATATCTATTTAGATGTTATGGTATTTTAACAATATAAACTCAATCTCTTTTTAGATATAATGGTATTTATACAATATAAAATCAATCTCTTTTTAGATGTAATGGTATTTTGACAATATCAAATCAATCTCTTTTTAGATATAATGGTATTTTAACAATATAAAATCGATCTCTTTTTAGATGTAATGGTATTTTTACAATATAAAATCAATCTCTTTTTTAAATATAATGGTATTTTAACAATAGCAAATCAATATCTTTTTAGATGTAATGGTATTTTAACAATATCAAATCAATAACTTTTAAGATTTAATGGTATTTTAACAATATCAACTCAATCTCTTTTTAGATGTAATGGTATTTTAACAATATCAAATCAATCACTTTTTAGATATAATGGTATTTTAACAATATAAAATCAATCTGTTTTAAGATATAATGGTATTCTAAAAATATAAAATCAATCTCTTTTTTAGATATAATCCGATTTTAACAATATAAAATCAATCTCTTTTTAGATGTAATGGTTTTTTAATAATATCAAATCAATCTCTTTTTAGATGTAATGGTATTTAAACAATATAAAATCAATCTCTTTTTAGATGTAATGTTATTTTAACAATATCTAATCAATCTCTTTTTAGATGTTGTGGTATTTTAACAATATAAAATCAATCTCTTTTTAGATATAATAGTATTTTAACAATATCAAATCAATCCCTTTTTAGATATAATGGTATCTTAACAATATAAAATCAATATCTTTTTAGATGTAATGGTATTTTAACAACATAAAATCTATCTCTTTTTAGATGTAATTGTATATTAACAATATAAACTCAATCTCTTTTTAGACATAATGGTATTTTAACAATATAAACTCAATCTCTTTTTAGATATAATGGTATTTTAACAATATCAACTCAATCTCTTTTTAGATATAATGGTATTTTAACAATATCAACTCAATCTCTTCTTAGATATAATGGTATTTTAACAATATAAAATCAATCTCTTTTTAGATGTAATGGTTTTTTAACAATATAAAATCAATCTCTTTTTAGATATAATGGTATTCTAACAATATAAAATCAATCTCTTTTTAGATGTAATGGTTTTTTAACAATATAAAATCAATCTCTTTTTAGATATAATGGTATTCTAACAATATAAAATCAATCTCTTTTTAGATATAATGGTATTTTAACAATATAAAATCAATCTCTTATTTTAGATATAATGGTATTTTAACAATATAAAATCAAGCTTTTTTTAGATATAATGGTATTTTAACAATATAAAATCAATCTCTTTTTAGATATAATGGTATTTTAACAATATAAAATTAATCTCTTTTTAGATGTAATGGTTTTTTAACAATATAAAATCAATCTCTTTTTAGATATAATGGTATTCTAACAATATAAAATCAATCTCTTTTTAGATATAATGGTATTTTAACAATATAAAATCAATCTCTTTTTAGATATAATGGTATTTTAACAATATAAAATCAATCTCTTTTTAGATATAATGGTATTTTTACAATATAAAATCAATCTCTTTTTAGATATAATGGTATTTTAACAATATAAAATCAATCTCTTTTTAGATGTAATGGTTTTTTAACAATATAAAATCAATCTCTTTTTAGATATAATGGTATTCTAACAATATAAAATCAATCTCTATTTAGATATAATGGTATTTTAACAATATAAAATCAATCTCTTTTTAGATATAATGGTATTTTAACAATATCAACTCAATCTCTTTTTAGATATTGTGGTATTTTTACAATATCAACTCAATCTCTTTTTAGATATAATGATATTTTAACAATATAAAATCAATCTCTTTTTAGATATAATGGTATTTTAATATTATCAAATCAATCTCTTTTTAGATATAATGCTATTTTAACAATATCAAATCAATCTCTTTTTAGATATAATGGTATTTTAACAATATCAACTCAATCTCTTTTTAGATATTGTGGTATTTTTACAATATCAACTCAATCTCTTTTTAGATATAATGATATTTTTACAATATCAAATCAATATCTTTTTAGATGTAATGGTATTTTAACAATATAAAATTAATCTGTTTTTAGATAAAATGGAAATTTAACAATATCAACTCAATCTCTTTTTAGATGTAATGGTATTTTAACAATATCAAATCAATCTCTTTTTAGATATAATGGTATTTTAACAATATAAAATCAATCTCTTTAGATGTAATGGTATTTTTACAATATCAAATCAATATCTTTTTAGATGTAATGGTATTTTAACAATATAAAATTAATCTCTTTTTAGATACAATGGTATTTTAACAATATCATTTCAATCACTTTTTAGATGTAATGGTATTTATACAATATAAAATCAATCTCTTTTTAGATATAATGGTATTTTAACAATATAAAATCGATCCCTTTTTAGATGTAATGGTATTTTTACAATATAAAATCAATCTCTTTTTTAGATACAATGGTATGTTAACAATATCAAATCAATATCTTTTTAGATGTAATGCTATTTTAACAATATCAAATCAATCTGTTTGTGATGTAATGGTATTTTAACAATATCAAATCAATCACGTTTTAGATATAATGGTATTTTTACAATATCAACTCAATCTCTTTTTAGATATAATGGTATTTTAACAATATAAAATAATTATCTTTTTAAATGTAATGGTATTTTAACAATATCAAATCAATATCTTTTCAGATGTAATGGTGTTTTAACAATATAAAATCAATCACTTTTTAGATATAATGGTATTTTAACAATATAAAATCAATCTCTTTTTAGATGTAATGGTTTTTTAACAATATAAAATCAATATCTTTTTAGAACAAATGGTATTTTAACAAAATAACATCAATCTCTTTTTAGATGTAATGGTATTTTAACAATATAAAATAAATCTCTTTGTATATGTAATGGTATATTAACAATATTAACTCAATCTCTTTTTAGATATTATGGTATCTTAACAATATAAAATCAATCTCTTTTTAGATATAATGGTATTTTAACAATATCAAATCAATATCTTTTTAGATTTAATGGTATTTTAACAATATCAAATCAATCTCTTTTTAGATGTTATGGTATTTTAACAATATCAAATCAATATCTTTTTAGATTTAATGGTATTTTAACAATATCAACTCAATATCTTTTTAGATGTTATGGTATTTTTACAATGTAAACTCAATCTCTGTTTAGATATAATGGTATTTTAACAATATAAAATCAATCTCTTTTTAGATGTAATGGTATTTTAACAATATCAAATCAATCTCTTTTTAGATGTAATGGTATTTTAACAATATCAAATCAATCACTTTTTAGATATAATGGTATTTTAACAATATCAACTCAATCTCTTATTAGATATAATGGTATTTTAACAATATAAAATCAATCTCTTTTTAGATGTAATTGTATTTTAACAATATAAACTCAATCTCTTTTTAGATATAATGGTATTTTAACAATATAAAATCAATCTCTTTTTAGATGTAATGGTATTTTAACAATATCAAATCAATCTCTTTTTAGATATAATGGTATTTTAACAATATAAAATCAATCTCTTTTTAGATATAATGCTATTTTAACAATATCAAATCAATATCTTTTTAGATGTAATGGTATTTTAATAATATAAACTCAATCTCTTTTTAGATATAATGGTATTTTAACAATATAAACTCAATCTCGTTTTAGATATAATAGTATTTTTACAATATCAAATCAATCTCTTTTTCGATGTAATGGTATTTTAACAATATAAAATCAATATCTTTTTAGATGTAATGGTATTTTAACAACACAAAATCAATCTCTTTTTAGATGTAATGGTATATTAACAATATAAACTCAATCTCTTTTTAGATATAATGGTATTTTAACAATATAAAATCAATCTCTTTTTAGATGTAATGGTATTTTAACAATATCAAATCAATCTCTTTTTAGATATAATGGTATTTTAACAATATAAACTCAATCACTCTTTAGATATAATGGTATTTTAACAATATAAAATTAATCACTTTTTAGATAAAATGGTATTTTAACAATATCAAATCAATCTCTTTTTAGATATAATGGTATATTAACAATATCAACTCAATCTCTTTTTAGATGTAATGGTTTTTTGACAATATCAAATCAATCTCTTTTTAGATATAATGGTATTTTAACAATATAAAATCAATCTCTTTTTAGATATAATGGTATTTTAACAATATAAAATCAATATCTATTTAGATGTAATGGTATTTTAACAATATCAAATCAATATCTTTTTAGATGTAATGGAATTTTACCAATATAAACTCAATCTCTTTTTAGATATTGTGCTATTTTAACAATATAAAATCAATCTCTTTTTAGATATAATGGTATTTTAACAATATAAAATCAATCTATTTTTAGATGTAATGGTTTTTTAACAATATAAAATCAATCTCTTTTAAGATATAATGGTATTTTAACAATATAAAATCAATCTCTTTTTAGATATAATGGTATTTTAACAATATAAAATCTATCTCTTTTTAGATATAATGGTATTTTAATAATATAAAATCAATCTCGTTTTAGATGTAATGGTATTTTAACAATATAAACTCAATCTCTTTTTAGATATTGTGGTATTTTAACAATATCAACTCAATCTTCTTTTAGATATAATGGTATTTTAACAATATAAAATCAATCACTTTTTAGATATAATAGTATTTTAAAAATATAAAGTCAATCACTTTTAAGATATAATGGTATTTTAACAATATCAAATCAACCTCTTTTTAGATATAATGGTATTTTACCAATATACAATCAATCTCTTTTAAGATGTAATGGTATTTTACCAATATAAAATCAATCTCTTTTTAGATATAATGGTATTTTAACAATATCAACTCAACCTCTTTTTAGATATAATTGTATTTTAACAATATAAAAGCAATCTCTTTTTAGATATAATGGTATTTTTACAACAGAAAATCAATCTCTTTTTAGATATAATGGTATTTTAACAATATCAACTCAATCTCTTTTTAGATATTGTTGTATTTTAACAATATCAAATCAATCTCTTTTTAGATATAATGGTATTTTAACAATATCAACTCAATCTCTTTTTAGATATAATGGTATTTTGACAATATAATATCAATCTCTTTTTAGATGTAATTGTATATTAACAATATCAAATCAATCTCTTTTTAGATATAATGGTATTTTAACAATATAAAATCAATCTCTTTTTGATGTAATGGTATATTAACAATATCAAATCAATCTCTTTTTAGATGTAATGGTATATTAACAATATAAAATCAATCTCTTGTTAGATGTAATCGTATATTAACAATATAAAATCAATCTCTTTTTAGATATAATGGTATATTAACAATATCAAATTAATCTCTTTTTAGATATAATGGTATTTTAACAATATCAACTCAATCTCTTTTTAGATGTAATGGTATATTAACAACATAAAATCAATCTCTTTTTAGATGTAATGGTATATTAACAATATAAAATCAATCTCTGTTTAGATGTAATGGTTTTTTTACAATATCAACTCAATCTCTTTTTAGATATAATGGTATTTTGACAATATAAAATCAATCTCTTTTTAGATTTAATGGTATATTAACAATATAAAATCAATCTCTTTTTAGATATAATGGTATTTTAACAATATCAACTCAATCTGTTTTTATATATAATGGTATTTTAACAATATAAAGTCAATCACTTTGTAGATATAATGGTATTTTAACAATATCAACTCAATCTCTTTTTAGATATAATGGTATTTTACCAATATATAATCAATCTCTTTAGATGTAATGGTATTTTAACAATATCAAATCAATCTCTTTTTAGATATAATGGTATTTTAACTATATAATATCCATCTCTTTTTAGATATAATGGTATTTTAACAATATAAAATCAATCTCTTTTTAGATATAATGGTATTTTAACAATATCAAATCAATATCTTTTTAGATGTAATGGTATTTTTACAATATAAAATCAATCTCTTTTTAGATCTAATGGTATTTTAACAATATCAACTCAATCTCTTTTTAGATATAATGGTATTTTAACAATATCAAATCAATCTCTTTTTAGATATAATGGTATTTTAACAACATCAAATCAATATCTTTTTAGATATAACTAGTGGGGGGTACCCGGCGTTGCCCGGGTGTTTGTGGTTTGGGGTAAATCAAAACTTTTTGGTTAAAATAAAAAAAAAATGAGTATGAGGATCGAACCCGACCCCTTGAGGCAAAGTTGGAAATTAAAGTGTGGAAAAAAAAACAAAAAAAAAAACGTGCGACGTTAACAATTGGGCAACCGCGAAATACTAACGGAAGCACGTTTGAATTTATTTAACTATTTAGAATTGGCTGGTGCCCGTTTTAATGAGGTCAACTTTGACTGTGGGGTAGTATATTATTAACTGCGGGAATGCTTTTTTCATTTTTATTTTCCCAAGATGTTGGGGGAGGAAAACCAGCTCCCCATAACAAGGGGATTTTCCAAATTGAATAGCAATTGTCTGATACAAGGAAAAAATTTCTACATTGGTCAAAGCTGATTGCTTTCGGACATTTCCGGCGATTTCGACCGGAAAAATACCGCCAGATTAGTGCCGCTTTTATTATGCGTAAAAGCCTAATCCACATGCGGCGAGCGAGAAATGTTGAATATTTATCTTTCCGAAGTCGAGCAAATTAAATAGACAGGCGACCACCATTGTTAACCCGTAGATGTTATGATTTATATATGATATAAAAAGGTTTAAGAAATTGTGAGCCGACAAACCGCTTCTCGGAAAAAAGCGTTTTACAGACATACACAAAAAGCGAACAGACATACACATATTTTCGCTTTTATATTTATAGATAATATTTTAACAATATCAAATCAATCTATTTTTGGATATAATGGTATTTTAACAATATAAAATCAATCACTTTTTAGATGTAACGGTATTTTACCAATATCAAATCAATCTCTTTTTAGATATAATGGAATTTTAACAATATCAACTCAATCTCTTTTTAGATATAATGGTATTTTAACAATATAAAATCAATATCTATTTAGATGTAATGGTATTTTAACAATATCAAATCAATATCTTTTTAGATGTAATGGTATTTTACCAATATAAACTCAATCTCTTTTTATATATTGTGGTATTTTAACAATATAAAATCAATCTCTTTTTAGATATAATGGTATTTTAACAATATCAACTCAATCTCTTTTTAGATATAATGGTATTTTAACAATATCAAATCAATATCTTTTTAGATGTAATGGTATTTTAACAATATCAAATCAATCTCTATTTAGATGTAATGGTATTCTAACAATATCAAATCAATCTCTTTTTAGATATAATGGTATTTTAACAATATAAAATCAATCTCTTTTTAGATGTAATGGTATATTACCAATATCAAATCAATCTCTTTTTAGATATAATGCTATTTTAACGATATCAAATCAATCTCTTTATATACAATCGTATTTTAACAATATCAACTCAATCTCTTTTTAGATATAATGGTATTTTGACAATATAAAATCAATCTCTTTTTAGATATAATGGTATTTTAACAATATAAAATCAATCACTTTTTAGATATAATGGTATTTTAACAATATCAAATTAATATCTTTTTAGATATAATGGTATTTTAACACTATCAGACCAATATCTTTTTAGATGTAATGGTATTTTAACAATATCAAATCAATCTCTTTTTAGATATAATGGTATTTTAACAATATCAACTCAATCTCTTTTTAGATATAATGGTATTTTAACAATATCAAATTAATATCTTTTTACATCTAATGGTATTTTAACACTATCAGACCAATATCTTTTTAGATGTAATGGTATTTTAACAATATAAAATCAATCTCTTTTTAGATATAATTGTATTTTAACAATATCAACTCAATCTCTTTTTAGATATAATGGTATTTTAACAATATAAACTCAATCTCTTTTTAGATATAATGGTATTTTAACAATATAAACTCAATCTCTTTTTAGATATAATGGTATTTTAACAATATAAACTCAATCTCTTTTTAGATATAATGGTATTTTAACAATACAAAATCAATCTCTTTTTAGATGTAATGGTATTTTAACAATATAAACTCAATCTCTTTTTAGATATAATGGTATTTTAACAAAATAAAATCAATCTCTTTTTAGATATAATGGTATTTTAACAATATAAAATCAATCTCTTTTTAGATATAATGGTATTTTAACAATATAAAATCAATCTCCTTTTTGATATAATGGTATTTTAACAATATAAACTCAATCTCTTTATAGATATAATAGTATTTTAACAATATAAACTCAATCTCTTTTTAGATATAATGGTATTTTAACAATATAAAATCAATCTCTTTTTAGATGTAATGGTATTTTAACAATATCAACTCAATCTCTTTTTAGATATAATGGTATTTTAACAATATAAAATCAATCACATTTTAGATATAATGGTATTTTAACAATATCAAATCAATCTCTTTTTAGATGTAATGGTATTTTAACAATATAAACTCAATCTCCTTTTAGATGTAATGGTATTTTAACAATATCAACTCAATCTCTTTTTAGATGTAATGGTATTTTAAAAATATCAAATCAATCTCTTTTTAGATGTAATGGTATTTTAACAATATAAAATCAATCTCTTTTTAGATATAATGGTATTTTAACAATATAAAATCAATCTCTTTTTAGATATAATGGTATTTTAACAATATAAACTCAATCTCTTTTTAGATATAATGGTATTTTAACAATATAAAATCAATCTCTTTTTAGATATAATGGTATTTTAACAATATCAACTCAATCTCTTTTTAGATATAATGGTATTTTAACAATATAAAATCAATCTCTTTTTAGATATAATGGTATTTTAACAATATAAACTCAATCTCTTTTTAGATATAATGGTATTTTAACAATATAAAATCAATCTCTTTTTAGATATAATGGTATTTTAACAATATCAACTCAATCTCTTTTTAGATATAATGGTATTTTAACAATATAAAATCAATCACATTTTAGATATAATGGTAATTTAACAATATCAAATCAATCTCTTTTTAGATGTAATGGTATTTTAACAATATAAAATCAATCTCCTTTTAGATGTAATGGTATTTTAACAATATAAAAATCAATCTCTTTTTAGATATAATGGTATTTTAACAATATAAAATCAATCTCTTTTTAGATATAATGGTATTTTAACAAAATAAAATCAATCTCTTTTTAGATATAATGGTATTTTTACAATATAAAATCAATCTCTTTTTAGATATAATGGTATTTTAACAATATCAACTCAATCTCTTTTTAGATATAATGGTATTTTACCAATATCAAATCAATCTCTTTTTAGATATAATGGTATTTTAACAATATAAAATCAATAACTTTTTAGATATAATGGTATTTTAACAATATAAACTCAATCTCCTTTTAGATATAATGGTATTTTAACAATATCAAATCAATCTCTTTTTCGATATAATGGTATTTTAACAATATAAAATCAATCTCTTTTTAGATATAATGGTATTTTAACAATATCAACTCAGTCTCTTTTTAGATATAATGGTATTTTAACAATATCAAATCAATCTCTTTTTAGATATAATGGTATTTTAACAATATCAAATCAATATCTTTTTACATCTAATGGTATTTTAACACTATCAGATCAATATCTTTTTAGATGTAATGGTATTTTAACAATATCAAATCAATCTCTTTTTAGATATAATGCTATTTTACCAATATAAAATTAATCTGTTTTTAGATATAATGATATTTTAACAATATCAAATCAATATCTTTTTAGATATAATGGTATTTTACCAATATCAAATCAATCTCTTTTTAGATATAATGGTATTTTAACAATATAAAATCAATTACTTTTTAGATATAATGGTATTTTAACAATATAAAATCAATGACTTTTTAGGTATAATGGTATTTTAACAATATCAACTCAATCTCTTTTTAGATGTAATGGTATTTTAACAATATATACTCAATCTCTTTTAGATATAATGGTATTTTAACAATATAAACTCAATCTCTTTTTAGATATAATGGTATGTTAACAATATCAAATCAATCTCTTTTTAGATATAATGGTATTTTAACAATATAAACTCAATCTCATTTTAGATATAATGGTATTTTAACAATATAAACTCAATCCCTTTTAGATGTAATGGTATTTTAACATTATCAACTCAATCTCTTTTTAGATATAATGGTATTTTAACAATATCAAATCAATCTCTTTTTAGATATAATGGTATTTTAACAATATAAAATCAATCTCTTTTTAGATATAATGGTATTTTAACAATATAAAATCAATCTCTTTTTAGATATAATGGTATTTTAACAATATAAAATCAATCTCTTTTTAGATACAATGGTATTTTAACAATATAAACTCAATCTCTTTTTAGATATAATGGTATTTTAACAATATAAACTCAATCTCTTTTTAGATATAATGGTATTTTACCAATATAAAATCAATCTCTTTTTAGATATAATGGTATTTTAACAATATAAAATCAATCTCTTTTTAGATATAATGGTATTTTAACAATATAAACTCAATCTCTTTTTAGATATAATGGTATTTTAACAATATAAACTCAATCTCTTTTTAGATATAATGGTATTTTAACAATATAAACTCAATCTCTTTTTAGATATAATGGTATTTTAACAATATCAAATCAATCTCTTTTTAGATATAATGGTATTTTTACAATATAAAATCAATCTCTTTTTAGATATAATGGTATTTTAACAATATAAACTCAATCTCTTTTTAGATATAATGGTATTTTAACAATATAAACTCAATCTCTTTTAAGATATAATGGTATTTTAACAATATAAACTCAATCTCTTTTTAGATATAATGGTATTTTAACAATATAAAATCAATCTCTTTTTAGATATAATGGTATTTTAACAATATAAACTCAATCTCTTTTTAGATATAATGGTATTTTAACAATATAAAATCAATCTCTTTTTAGATATAATGGTATTTTAACAATATAAAATCAATCTCTTTTTAGATATAATGGTATTTTAACAATATAAAATCAATCTCTTTTTAGATATAATGGTATTTTAACAATATCAAATCAATCTCTTTTTCGATATAATGGTATTTTAACAATATAAAATCAATCTCTTTTTAGATATAATGGTATTTTAACAATATAAACTCAATCTCTTTTTAGATATAATGGTATTTTTACAATATAAAATCAATCTCTTTTTAGATATAATGGTATTTTAACAATATAAAATCAATCTCTTTTTAGATATAATGGTATTTTAACAATATAAAATCAATCTCTTTTTAGATATAATGGTATTTTAACAATATAAAATCAATCTCTTTTTAGATATAATGGTATTTTAACAATATAAACTCAATCTCTTTTTAGATATAATGGTCTTTGAAAAATATCAAATCAATCTCTTTTTAGATATAATGGTATTTTAACAATATAAAATCAATCTCTTTTTAGATATAATGGTATTTTAACAATATAAACTCAATCTCTTTTTAGATATAATGGTATTTTAACAATATAAAATCAATCTCTTTTTAGATATAATGGTATTTTAACAATATCAACTCAATCTCTTTTTAGATATAATGGTATTTTAACAATATAAAATCAATCTCTTTTTAGATATAATGGTATTTTAACAATATAAACTCAATCTCTTTTTAGATATAATGGTATTTTAACAATATAAAATCAATCTCTTTTTAGATATAATGGTATTTTAACAATATCAACTCAATCTCTTTTTAGATATAATGGTATTTTAACAATATAAAATCAATCACATTTTAGATATAATGGTAATTTAACAATATCAAATCAATCTCTTTTTAGATGTAATGGTATTTTAACAATATAAAATCAATCTCCTTTTAGATGTAATGGTATTTTAACAATATAAAAATCAATCTCTTTTTAGATATAATGGTATTTTAACAATATAAAATCAATCTCTTTTTAGATATAATGGTATTTTAACAAAATAAAATCAATCTCTTTTTAGATGTAATGGTATTTTAACAATATCAACTCAATCTCTTTTTAGATATAATGGTATTTTAACAATATCAAATCAATCTCTTTTTAGATATAATGGTATTTTAACAATATAAAATCAATCACATTTTAGATATAATGGTAATTTAACAATATCAAATCAATCTCTTTTTAGATGTAATGGTATTTTATCAATATAAACTCAATCTCCTTTTAGATGTAATGGTATTTTAACAATATCAACTCAATCTCTTTTTAGATATAATGGTATTTTAACAATATCAAATCAATCTCTTTTTAGATATAATGGTATTTTAACAATATAAAATCAATCTCTTTTTAGATATAATGGTATTTTAACAAAATAAAATCAATCTCTTTTTAGATATAATGGTATTTTAACAATATAAAATCAATCTCTTTTTAGATATAATGGTATTTTAACAATATAAAATCAATCTCTTTTTAGATATAATGGTATTTTAACAATATCAAATCAATCTCTTTTTAGATATAATAGTATTTTAGCAATATAAAATCAATCTCTTTTTAGATATAATGGTATTTTAACAATATAAAATCAATCTCTTTTTAGATATAATGGTATTTTTACAATATCAAATCAATCTCTTTTTAGATATAATGGTATCTTAACAATATCAACTCAATCTCTTTTTAGATATAATGGTATTTTAACAATATAAAATCAATCTCTTTTTAGATATAATGGTATTTTAACAATATAAAATCAATCTCTTTTTAGATATAATGGTATTTTAACAATATAAAATCAATCTCTTTTTAGATATAATGGTATTTTAACAATACAAACTCAATCTCTTTTTAGATATAATGGTATTTTAACAATATCAAATCAATCTCTTTTTAGATATAATGGTATTTTAAGAATATAAAATCAATCTCTTTTTAGATATAATGGTATTTTAACAATATAAAATCAATCTCTTTTTAGATATAATGGTATTTTAACAATATAAAATCAATCTCTTTTTAGATATAATGGTATTTTAACAATATACACTCAATCTCTTTTTAGATATAATGGTATTTTAACAATATAAACTCAATCTCTTTTTAGATATAATGGTATTTTAACAATATAAAATCAATCTCTTTTTAGATATAATGGTATTTTAACAATATAAAATCAATCTCTTTTTAGATATAATGGTATTTTAACAATATAAACTCAATCTCTTTTTAGATATAATGGTATTTTAACAATATAAACTCAATCTCTTTTTAGATATAATGGTATTTTAACAATATAAACTCAATATCTTTTTAGATATAATGGTATTTTAACAATATCAAATCAATCTCTTTTTAGATATAATGGTATTTTAACAATATAAAATCAATCTCTTTTTAGATATAATGGTATTTTAACAATATAAACTCAATCTCTTTTTAGATATAATGGTATTTTAACAATATAAACTCAATCTCTTTTTAGATATAATGGTATTTTAACAATATAAACTCAATCTCTTTTTAGATATAATGGTATTTTAACAATATAAAATCAATCTCTTTTTAGATATAATGATATTTTAACAATATAAACTCAATCTCTTTTTAAATATAATGGTATTTTAACAATATAAAATCAATCTCTTTTTAGATATAATGGTATTTTAACAATATAAAATCAATCTCTTTTTAGATATAATGGTATTTTAACAATATAAAATCAATCTCTTTTTAGATATAATGGTATTTTAACAATATCAAATCAATCTCTTTTTCGATATAATGGTATTTTAACAATATAAAATCATTCTCTTTTTAGATATAATGGTATTTTAACAATATCAACTCAATCTCTTTTTAGATATAATGGTATTTTTACAATATAAACTCAATCTCTTTTTAGATATAATGGTATTTTAACAATATGAAATCAATCTCTTAGATATAATGGTATTTTAACAATATCAAATCAATCTCTTTTTAGATATAATGGTATTTTAACAATATAAAATCAATCTCTTTTTAGATATAATGGTATTTTAACAATATAAAATCAATCTCTTTTTAGATATAATGGTATTTTAACAATATAAAATCAATCTCTTTTTAGATATAATGGTATTTTAACAATATAAACTCAATCTCTTTTTAGATATAATGGTATTTTAACAATATAAACTCAATCTCTTTTTAGATATAATGGTATTTTAACAATATAAAATCAATCTCTTTTTAGATATAATGGTATTTTAACAATATAAAATCAATCTCTTTTTAGATATAATGGTATTTTAACAATATAAAATCAATCTCTTTTTAGATATAATGGTATTTTAACAATATAAACTCAATCTCTTTTTAGATATAATGGTATTTTAACAATATAAACTCAATCTCTTTTTAGATATAATGGTATTTTAACAATATAAACTCAATCTCTTTTTAGATATAATGGTATTTTAACAATATCAACTCAATCTCTTTTTAGATATAATGGTATTTTAACAATATAAAATCAATCTCTTTTTAGATATAATGGTATTTTAACAATATAAAATCAATCTCTTTTTAGATATAATGGTATTTTAACAATATCAACTCAATCTCTTTTTAGATATAATGGTATTTTTACAATATAAACTCAATCTCTTTTTAGATATAATGGTATTTTAACAATATTAAAACTAATCTCTTAGATATAATGGTATTTTAACAATATCAAATCAATATCTTTTTGGATATAATGGTATTTTAACAATATCAAATCAATATCTTTTTACATCTAATGGTATTTTAACAATATAAAATCAATCTCTTTTTAGATGTAATGGTATTTTAACAATATCAACTCAATCTCTTTTTAGATATAATGGTATTTTAACAATATCAAATCAATCTCTTTTTAGATATAATGGTATTTTAACAATATAAAATCAATCACATTTTAGATATAATGGTAATTTAACAATATCAAATCAATCTCTTTTTAGATGTAATGGTATTTTATCAATATAAACTCAATCTCCTTTTAGATGTAATGGTATTTTAACAATATCAACTCAATCTCTTTTTAGATATAATGGTATTTTAACAATATCAAATCAATCTCTTTTTAGATATAATGGTATTTTAACAATATAAAATCAATCTCTTTTTAGATATAATGGTATTTTAACAATATCAAATCAATCTCTTTTTAGATATAATGGTATTTTAACAATATAAAATCAATCTCTTTTTAGATATAATGGTATTTTAACAATATAAACTCAATCTCTTTTTAGATATAATGGTATTTTAACAATATAAACTCAATCTCTTTTTAGATATAATGGTATTTTAACAATATAAACTCAATATCTTTTTAGATATAATGGTATTTTAACAATATCAAATCAATCTCTTTTTAGATATAATGGTATTTTAACAATATAAAATCAATCTCTTTTTAGATATAATGGTATTTTAACAATATAAACTCAATCTCTTTTTAGATATAATGGTATTTTAACAATATAAACTCAATCTCTTTTTAGATATAATGGTATTTTAACAATATAAAATCAATCTCTTTTTAGATATAATGGTATTTTAACAATATAAAATCAATCTCTTTTTAGATATAATGGTATTTTAACAATATAAACTCAATCTCTTTTTAGATATAATGGTATTTTAACAATATAAAATCAATCTCTTTTTAGATATAATGGTATTTTAACAATATAAAATCAATCTCTTTTTAGATATAATGGTATTTTAACAATATAAAATCAATCTCTTTTTAGATATAATGGTATTTTAACAATATCAAATCAATCTCTTTTTCGATATAGTGGTATTTTAACAATATAAAATCATTCTCTTTTTAGATATAATGGTATTTTAACAATATCAACTCAATCTCTTTTTAGATATAATGGTATTTTTACAATATAAACTCAATCTCTTTTTAGATATAATGGTATTTTAACAATATCAAATCAATCTCTTAGATATAATGGTATTTTAACAATATAAAATCAATCTCTTTTTAGATATAATGGTATTTTAACAATATAAAATCAATCTCTTTTTAGATATAATGGTATTTTAACAATATAAAATCAATCTCTTTTTAGATATAATGGTATTTTAACAATATAAAATCAATCTCTTTTTAGATATAATGGTATTTTAACAATATAAACTCAATCTCTTTTTAGATATAATGGTATTTTAACAATATAAACTCAATCTCTTTTTAGATATAATGGTATTTTAACAATATAAACTCAATCTCTTTTTAGATATAATGGTATTTTAACAATATCAACTCAATCTCTTTTTAGATATAATGGTATTTTAACAATATAAAATCAATCTCTTTTTAGATATAATGGTATTTTAACAATATAAAATCAATCTCTTTTTAGATATAATGGTATTTTAACAATATCAACTCAATCTCTTTTTAGATATAATGGTATTTTTACAATATAAACTCAATCTCTTTTTAGATATAATGGTATTTTAACAATATTAAAACTAATCTCTTAGATATAATGGTATTTTAACAATATCAAATCAATATCTTTTTGGATATAATGGTATTTTAACAATATCAAATCAATATCTTTTTACATCTAATGGTATTTTAACAATATAAAATCAATCTCTTTTTAGATGTAATGGTATTTTAACAATATCAACTCAATCTCTTTTTAGATATAATGGTATTTTAACAATATCAAATCAATCTCTTTTTAGATATAATGGTATTTTAACAATATAAAATCAATCACATTTTAGATATAATGGTAATTTAACAATATCAAATCAATCTCTTTTTAGATGTAATGGTATTTTATCAATATAAACTCAATCTCCTTTTAGATGTAATGGTATTTTAACAATATCAACTCAATCTCTTTTTAGATATAATGGTATTTTAACAATATCAAATCAATCTCTTTTTAGATATAATGGTATTTTAACAATATAAAATCAATCTCTTTTTAGATATAATGGTATTTTAACAATATAAACTCAATCTCTTTTTAGATATAATGGTATTTTAACAATATAAAATCAATCTCTTTTTAGATATAATGGTATTTTAACAATATAAAATCAATCTCTTTTTAGATATAATGGTATTTTAACAATATAAAATCAATCTCTTTTTAGATATAATGGTATTTTAACAATATCAAATCAATCTCTTTTTCGATATAGTGGTATTTTAACAATATAAAATCATTCTCTTTTTAGATATAATGGTATTTTAACAATATCAACTCAATCTCTTTTTAGATATAATGGTATTTTTACAATATAAACTCAATCTCTTTTTAGATATAATGGTATTTTAACAATATCAAATCAATCTCTTAGATATAATGGTATTTTAACAATATAAAATCAATCTCTTTTTAGATATAATGGTATTTTAACAATATAAAATCAATCTCTTTTTAGATATAATGGTATTTTAACAATATAAAATCAATCTCTTTTTAGATATAATGGTATTTTAACAATATAAAATCAATCTCTTTTTAGATATAATGGTATTTTAACAATATAAACTCAATCTCTTTTTAGATATAATGGTATTTTAACAATATAAACTCAATCTCTTTTTAGATATAATGGTATTTTAACAATATAAACTCAATCTCTTTTTAGATATAATGGTATTTTAACAATATCAACTCAATCTCTTTTTAGATATAATGGTATTTTAACAATATAAAATCAATCTCTTTTTAGATATAATGGTATTTTAACAATATAAAATCAATCTCTTTTTAGATATAATGGTATTTTAACAATATCAACTCAATCTCTTTTTAGATATAATGGTATTTTTACAATATAAACTCAATCTCTTTTTAGATATAATGGTATTTTAACAATATTAAAACTAATCTCTTAGATATAATGGTATTTTAACAATATCAAATCAATATCTTTTTGGATATAATGGTATTTTAACAATATCAAATCAATATCTTTTTACATCTAATGGTATTTTAACAATATAAAATCAATCTCTTTTTAGATGTAATGGTATTTTAACAATATCAACTCAATCTCTTTTTAGATATAATGGTATTTTAACAATATCAAATCAATCTCTTTTTAGATATAATGGTATTTTAACAATATAAAATCAATCACATTTTAGATATAATGGTAATTTAACAATATCAAATCAATCTCTTTTTAGATGTAATGGTATTTTATCAATATAAACTCAATCTCCTTTTAGATGTAATGGTATTTTAACAATATCAACTCAATCTCTTTTTAGATATAATGGTATTTTAACAATATCAAATCAATCTCTTTTTAGATATAATGGTATTTTAACAATATAAAATCAATCTCTTTTTAGATATAATGGTATTTTAACAATATCAAATCAATCTCTTTTTAGATATAATGGTATTTTAACAATATAAAATCAATCTCTTTTTAGATATAATGGTATTTTAACAATATAAACTCAATCTCTTTTTAGATATAATGGTATTTTAACAATATAAACTCAATCTCTTTTTAGATATAATGGTATTTTAACAATATAAACTCAATATCTTTTTAGATATAATGGTATTTTAACAATATCAAATCAATCTCTTTTTAGATATAATGGTATTTTAACAATATAAAATCAATCTCTTTTTAGATATAATGGTATTTTAACAATATAAACTCAATCTCTTTTTAGATATAATGGTATTTTAACAATATAAACTCAATCTCTTTTTAGATATAATGGTATTTTAACAATATAAAATCAATCTCTTTTTAGATATAATGGTATTTTAACAATATAAAATCAATCTCTTTTTAGATATAATGGTATTTTAACAATATAAACTCAATCTCTTTTTAGATATAATGGTATTTTAACAATATAAAATCAATCTCTTTTTAGATATAATGGTATTTTAACAATATAAAATCAATCTCTTTTTAGATATAATGGTATTTTAACAATATAAAATCAATCTCTTTTTAGATATAATGGTATTTTAACAATATCAAATCAATCTCTTTTTCGATATAGTGGTATTTTAACAATATAAAATCATTCTCTTTTTAGATATAATGGTATTTTAACAATATCAACTCAATCTCTTTTTAGATATAATGGTATTTTTACAATATAAACTCAATCTCTTTTTAGATATAATGGTATTTTAACAATATCAAATCAATCTCTTAGATATAATGGTATTTTAACAATATAAAATCAATCTCTTTTTAGATATAATGGTATTTTAACAATATAAAATCAATCTCTTTTTAGATGTAATGGTATTTTAACAATATAAAATCAATCTCCTTTTAGATGTAATGGTATTTTAACAATATAAAAATCAATCTCTTTTTAGATATAATGGTATTTTAACAATATAAAATCAATCTCTTTTTAGATATAATGGTATTTTAACAAAATAAAATCAATCTCTTTTTAGATGTAATGGTATTTTAACAATATCAACTCAATCTCTTTTTAGATATAATGGTATTTTAACAATATCAAATCAATCTCTTTTTAGATATAATGGTATTTTAACAATATAAAATCAATCACATTTTAGATATAATGGTAATTTAACAATATCAAATCAATCTCTTTTTAGATGTAATGGTATTTTATCAATATAAACTCAATCTCCTTTTAGATGTAATGGTATTTTAACAATATCAACTCAATCTCTTTTTAGATATAATGGTATTTTAACAATATCAAATCAATCTCTTTTTAGATATAATGGTATTTTAACAATATAAAATCAATCTCTTTTAAGATATAATGGTATTTTAACAAAATAAAATCAATCTCTTTTTAGATATAATGGTATTTTAACAATATAAAATCAATCTCTTTTTAGATATAATGGTATTTTAACAATATAAAATCAATCTCTTTTTAGATATAATGGTATTTTAACAATATCAAATCAATCTCTTTTTAGATATAATAGTATTTTAGCAATATAAAATCAATCTCTTTTTAGATATAATGGTATTTTAACAATATAAAATCAATCTCTTTTTAGATATAATGGTATTTTTACAATATCAAATCAATCTCTTTTTAGATATAATGGTATCTTAACAATATCAACTCAATCTCTTTTTAGATATAATGGTATTTTAACAATATAAAATCAATCTCTTTTTAGATATAATGGTATTTTAACAATATAAAATCAATCTCTTTTTAGATATAATGGTATTTTAACAATATAAAATCAATCTCTTTTTAGATATAATGGTATTTTAACAATACAAACTCAATCTCTTTTTAGATATAATGGTATTTTAACAATATCAAATCAATCTCTTTTTAGATATAATGGTATTTTAAGAATATAAAATCAATCTCTTTTTAGATATAATGGTATTTTAACAATATAAAATCAATCTCTTTTTAGATATAATGGTATTTTAACAATATAAAATCAATCTCTTTTTAGATATAATGGTATTTTAACAATATACACTCAATCTCTTTTTAGATATAATGGTATTTTAACAATATAAACTCAATCTCTTTTTAGATATAATGGTATTTTAACAATATAAAATCAATCTCTTTTTAGATATAATGGTATTTTAACAATATAAAATCAATCTCTTTTTAGATATAATGGTATTTTAACAATATAAACTCAATCTCTTTTTAGATATAATGGTATTTTAACAATATAAACTCAATCTCTTTTTAGATATAATGGTATTTTAACAATATAAACTCAATATCTTTTTAGATATAATGGTATTTTAACAATATCAAATCAATCTCTTTTTAGATATAATGGTATTTTAACAATATAAAATCAATCTCTTTTTAGATATAATGGTATTTTAACAATATAAACTCAATCTCTTTTTAGATATAATGGTATTTTAACAATATAAACTCAATCTCTTTTTAGATATAATGGTATTTTAACAATATAAACTCAATCTCTTTTTAGATATAATGGTATTTTAACAATATAAAATCAATCTCTTTTTAGATATAATGATATTTTAACAATATAAACTCAATCTCTTTTTAAATATAATGGTATTTTAACAATATAAAATCAATCTCTTTTTAGATATAATGGTATTTTAACAATATAAAATCAATCTCTTTTTAGATATAATGGTATTTTAACAATATAAAATCAATCTCTTTTTAGATATAATGGTATTTTAACAATATCAAATCAATCTCTTTTTCGATATAATGGTATTTTAACAATATAAAATCATTCTCTTTTTAGATATAATGGTATTTTAACAATATCAACTCAATCTCTTTTTAGATATAATGGTATTTTTACAATATAAACTCAATCTCTTTTTAGATATAATGGTATTTTAACAATATGAAATCAATCTCTTAGATATAATGGTATTTTAACAATATCAAATCAATCTCTTTTTAGATATAATGGTATTTTAACAATATAAAATCAATCTCTTTTTAGATATAATGGTATTTTAACAATATAAAATCAATCTCTTTTTAGATATAATGGTATTTTAACAATATAAAATCAATCTCTTTTAAGATATAATGGTATTTTAACAATATAAACTCAATCTCTTTTTAGATATAATGGTATTTTAACAATATAAACTCAATCTCTTTTTAGATATAATGGTATTTTAACAATATAAAATCAATCTCTTTTTAGATATAATGGTATTTTAACAATATAAAATCAATCTCTTTTTAGATATAATGGTATTTTAACAATATAAAATCAATCTCTTTTTAGATATAATGGTATTTTAACAATATAAACTCAATCTCTTTTTAGATATAATGGTATTTTAACAATATAAACTCAATCTCTTTTTAGATATAATGGTATTTTAACAATATAAACTCAATCTCTTTTTAGATATAATGGTATTTTAACAATATCAACTCAATCTCTTTTTAGATATAATGGTATTTTAACAATATAAAATCAATCTCTTTTTAGATATAATGGTATTTTAACAATATAAAATCAATCTCTTTTTAGATATAATGGTATTTTAACAATATCAACTCAATCTCTTTTTAGATATAATGGTATTTTTACAATATAAACTCAATCTCTTTTTAGATATAATGGTATTTTAACAATATTAAAACTAATCTCTTAGATATAATGGTATTTTAACAATATCAAATCAATATCTTTTTGGATATAATGGTATTTTAACAATATCAAATCAATATCTTTTTACATCTAATGGTATTTTAACAATATAAAATCAATCTCTTTTTAGATGTAATGGTATTTTAACAATATCAACTCAATCTCTTTTTAGATATAATGGTATTTTAACAATATCAAATCAATCTCTTTTTAGATATAATGGTATTTTAACAATATAAAATCAATCACATTTTAGATATAATGGTAATTTAACAATATCAAATCAATCTCTTTTTAGATGTAATGGTATTTTATCAATATAAACTCAATCTCCTTTTAGATGTAATGGTATTTTAACAATATCAACTCAATCTCTTTTTAGATATAATGGTATTTTAACAATATCAAATCAATCTCTTTTTAGATATAATGGTATTTTAACAATATAAAATCAATCTCTTTTTAGATATAATGGTATTTTAACAATATCAAATCAATCTCTTTTTAGATATAATGGTATTTTAACAATATAAAATCAATCTCTTTTTAGATATAATGGTATTTTAACAATATAAACTCAATCTCTTTTTAGATATAATGGTATTTTAACAATATAAACTCAATCTCTTTTTAGATATAATGGTATTTTAACAATATAAACTCAATATCTTTTTAGATATAATGGTATTTTAACAATATCAAATCAATCTCTTTTTAGATATAATGGTATTTTAACAATATAAAATCAATCTCTTTTTAGATATAATGGTATTTTAACAATATAAACTCAATCTCTTTTTAGATATAATGGTATTTTAACAATATAAACTCAATCTCTTTTTAGATATAATGGTATTTTAACAATATAAAATCAATCTCTTTTTAGATATAATGGTATTTTAACAATATAAAATCAATCTCTTTTTAGATATAATGGTATTTTAACAATATAAACTCAATCTCTTTTTAGATATAATGGTATTTTAACAATATAAAATCAATCTCTTTTTAGATATAATGGTATTTTAACAATATAAAATCAATCTCTTTTTAGATATAATGGTATTTTAACAATATAAAATCAATCTCTTTTTAGATATAATGGTATTTTAACAATATCAAATCAATCTCTTTTTCGATATAGTGGTATTTTAACAATATAAAATCATTCTCTTTTTAGATATAATGCTATTTTAACAATATCAACTCAATCTCTTTTTAGATATAATGGTATTTTTACAATATAAACTCAATCTCTTTTTAGATATAATGGTATTTTAACAATATCAAATCAATCTCTTAGATATAATGGTATTTTAACAATATAAAATCAATCTCTTTTTAGATATAATGGTATTTTAACAATATAAAATCAATCTCTTTTTAGATATAATGGTATTTTAACAATATAAAATCAATCTCTTTTTAGATATAATGGTATTTTAACAATATAAAATCAATCTCTTTTTAGATATAATGGTATTTTAACAATATAAACTCAATCTCTTTTTAGATATAATGGTATTTTAACAATATAAACTCAATCTCTTTTTAGATATAATGGTATTTTAACAATATAAACTCAATCTCTTTTTAGATATAATGGTATTTTAACAATATAAAATCAATCTCTTTTTAGATATAATGGTATTTTAACAATATAAACTCAATCTCTTTTTAGATATAATGGTATTTTAACAATATAAAATCAATCTCTTTGTAGATATAATGGTATTTTAACAATATAAACTCAATCTCTTTTTAGATATAATGGTATTTTATCAATATCAAATCAATCTCTTTTTAGATATAATGGTATTTTAACAATATCAAATCAATCTCTTTTTAGATATAATGGTATTTTAACAATATAAAATCAATCTCTTTTTAGATATAATGGTATTTTAACAATATAAACTCAATCTCTTTTTAGATATAATGGTATTTTAACAATATAAACTCAATCTCTTTTTAGATATAATGGTATTTTAACAATATAAACTCAATCTCTTTTTAGATGTAATGGTATTTTAACAATATAAAATCAATCTCTTTTTAGATATAATGGTATTTTAACAATATAAACTCAATCTCTTTTTAGATATAATGGTATTTTAACAATATAAACTCAATCTCTTTAGATATAATGGTATTTTAACAATATAAACTCAATCTCTTTTTAGATATAATGGTATTTTAACAATATAAAATCAATCTCTTTTTAGATATAATGGTATTTTAACAATATAAAATCAATCTCTTTTTAGATATAATGGTATTTTAACAATATCAACTCAATCTCTTTTTAGATATAATGGTATTTTTACAATATAAACTCAATCTCTTTTTAGATATAATGGTATTTTAACAATATCAAATCAATCTCTTAGATATAATGGTATTTTAACAATATCAAATCAATATCTTTTTGGATAGATTGGTATTTTAACAATATCAAATCAATATCTTTTTAGATATAATGGTATATTAACAATATAAACTCAATCTCTTTTTAGATATAATGGTATTTTAACAATATAAAATCAATCTCTTTTTCGATATAATGGTATTTTAACAATATAAAATCAATCTCTTTTTAGATATAATGGTATTTTAACAATATAAACTCAATCTCTTTTTAGATATAATGGTATTTTAACAATATAAACTCAATCTCTTTTTAGATATAATGGTATTTTAACAATATAAACTCAATCTCTTTTTAGATATAATGGTATTTTAACAATATAAACTCAATCTCTTTTTAGATATAATGGTATTTTAACAATATAAACTCAATCTCTTTAGATATAATGGTATTTTAACAATATAAACTCAATCTCTTTTTAGATATAATGGTATTTTAACAATATAAAATCAATCTCTTTTTAGATATAATGGTATTTTAACAATATAAAATCAATCTCTTTTTAGATATAATGGTATTTTAACAATATCAACTCAATCTCTTTTTAGATATAATGGTATTTTTACAATATAAACTCAATCTCTTTTTAGATATAATGGTATTTTAACAATATCAAATCAATCTCTTAGATATAATGGTATTTTAACAATATCAAATCAATATCTTTTTGGATAGATTGGTATTTTAACAATATCAAATCAATATCTTTTTAGATATAATGGTATATTAACAATATAAACTCAATCTCTTTTTAGATATAATGGTATTTTAACAATATAAAATCAATCTCTTTTTAGATATAATGGTATTTTAACAATATAAAATCAATCTCTTTTTAGATATAATGGTATTTTAACAATATAAACTCAATCTCTTTTTAGATATAATGGTATTTTAACAATATAAACTCAATCTCTTTTTAGATATAATGGTATTTTAACAATATAAACTCAATCTCTTTTTAGATATAATGGTATTTTAACAATATAAACTCAATATCTTTTTAGATATAATGGTATTTTAACAATATAAAATCAATCTCTTTTTAGATATAATGGTATTTTAACAATATAAACTCAATCTCTTTTTAGATATAATGGTATTTTAACAATATAAAATCAATCTCTTTTTAGATATAATGGTATTTTAACAATATAAAATCAATCTCTTTTTAGATATAATGGTATTTTAACAATATAAAATCAATCTCTTTTTAGATATAATGGTATTTTAACAATATCAAATCAATCTCTTTTTCGATATAATGGTATTTTAACAATATTAAATCATTCTCTTTTTAGATATAATGGTATTTTAACAATATCAACTCAATCTCTTTTTAGATATAATGGTATTTTTACAATATAAACTCAATCTCTTTTTGATATAATGGTATTTTAACAATATCAAATCAATCTCTTAGATATAATGGTATTTTAACAATATCAAATCAATCTCTTTTTAGATATAATGGTATTTTAACAATATAAAATCAATCTCTTTTTAGATATAATGGTATTTTAACAATATAAAATCAATCTCTTTTTAGATATAATGGTATTTTAACAATATAAAATCAATCACATTTTAGATATAATGGTATTTTAACAATATAAACTCAATCTCTTTTTAGATATAATGGTATTTTAACAATATAAACTCAATCTCTTTTTAGATATAATGGTATTTTAACAATATAAAATCAATCTCTTTTTAGATATAATGGTATTTTAACAATATAAAATCAATCTCTTTTTAGATATAATGGTATTTTAATAATATAAACTCAATCTCTTTTTAGATATAATGGTATTTTAACAATATAAACTCAATCTCTTTTTAGATATAATGGTATTTTAACAATATAAACTCAATCTCTTTTTAGATATAATGGTATTTTATCAATATCAAATCAATCTCTTTTTAGATATAATGGTATTTTAACAATATAAAATCAATCTCTTTTTAGATATAATGGTATTTTAACAATATAAACTCAATCTCTTTTTAGATATAATGGTATTTTAACAATATAAACTCAATCTCTTTTTAGATATAATGGTATTTTAACAATATAAACTCAATCTCTTTTTAGATATAATGGTATTTTAACAATATAAACTCAATCTCTTTAGATATAATGGTATTTTAACAATATAAACTCAATCTCTTTTTAGATATAATGGTATTTTAACAATATAAAATCAATCTCTTTTTAGATATAATGGTATTTTAACAATATAAAATCAATCTCTTTTTAGATATAATGGTATTTTAACAATATCAACTCAATCTCTTTTTAGATATAATGGTATTTTTACAATATAAACTCAATCTCTTTTTAGATATAATGGTATTTTAACAATATCAAATCAATCTCTTAGATATAATGGTATTTTAACAATATCAAATCAATATCTTTTTGGATAGATTGGTATTTTAACAATATCAAATCAATATCTTTTTACATCTAATGGTATTTTAACAATATAAAATCAATCTCTTTTTAGATGTAATGGTATTTTAACAATATCAACTCAATCTCTATTTAGATATAATGGTATTTTAACAATATCAAACTAATCTCTTTTTAGATATAATGGTATTTTAACAATATAAAATCAATCACATTTTAGATATAATGGTAATTTAACAATATCAAATCAATCTCTTTTTAGATGTAATGGTATTTTATCAATATAAACTCAATCTCCTTTTAGATGTAATGGTATTTTAACAATATCAACTCAATCTCTTTTTAGATATAATGGTATTTTAACAATATCAAATCAATCTCTTTTTAGATATAATGGTATTTTAACAATATAAAATCAATCTCTTTTTAGATATAATGGTATTTTAACAAAATAAAATCAATCTCTTTTTAGATATAATGGTATTTTAACAATATCAAATCAATCTCTTTTTAGATATAATGGTATTTTAACAATATAAACTCAATCTCTTTTTAGATATAATGGTATTTTAACAATATAAAATCAATCTCTTTTTAGATATAATGGTATTTTAACAATATAAAATCAATCTCTTTTTAGATATAATGGTATTTTAACAATATAAACTCAATCTCTTTTTAGATATAATGGTATTTTAACAATATAAACTCAATCTCTTTTTAGATATAATGGTATTTTAACAATATAAACTCAATCTCTTTTTAGATATAATGGTATTTTAACAATATCAAATCAATCTCTTTTTAGATATAATGGTATTTTAACAATATAAAATCAATCTCTTTTTAGATATAATGGTATTTTAACAATATAAACTCAATCTCTTTTTAGATATAATGGTATTTTAACAATATAAACTCAATCTCTTTTAAGATATAATGGTATTTTAACAATATCAACTCAATCTCTTTTTAGATATAATGGTATTTTTACAATATAAACTCAATCTCTTTTTAGATATAATGGTATTTTAACAATATCAAATCAATCTCTTAGATATAATGGTATTTTAACAATATCAAATCAATCTCTTTTTAGATATAATGGTATTTTAACAATATAAAATCAATCTCTTTTTAGATATAATGGTATTTTAACAATATAAAATCAATCTCTTTTTAGATATAATGGTATTTTAACAATATAAAATCAATCTCTTTTTAGATATAATGGTATTTTAACAATATAAACTCAATCTCTTTTTAGATATAATGGTATTTTAACAATATAAACTCAATCTCTTTTTAGATATAATGGTATTTTAACAATATAAACTCAATCTCTTTTTAGATATAATGGTATTTTAACAATATAAAATCAATCTCTTTTTAGATATAATGGTATTTTAACAATATAAAATCAATCTCTTTTTAGATATAATGGTATTTTAACAATATAAACTCAATCTCCTTTTAGATATAATGGTATTTTAACAATATAAACTCAATCTCTTTTTAGATATAATGGTATTTTAACAATATAAACTCAATCTCTTTTTAGATATAATGGTATTTTAACAATATAAACTCAATCTCTTTTTAGATATAATGGTATTTTAACAATATAAAATCAATCTCTTTTTAGATATAATGGTATTTTAACAATATAAACTCAATCTCTTTTTAGATATAATGGTATTTTAACAATATAAACTCAATCTCTTTTTAGATATAATGGTATTTTAACAATATAAACTCAATCTCTTTTTAGATATAATGGTATTTTAACAATATAAACTCAATCTCTTTAGATATAATGGTATTTTAACAATATAAACTCAATCTCTTTTTAGATATAATGGTATTTTAACAATATAAAATCAATCTCTTTTTAGATATAATGGTATTTTAACAATATAAAATCAATCTCTTTTTAGATATAATGGTATTTTAACAATATCAACTCAATCTCTTTTTAGATATAATGGTATTTTTACAATATAAACTCAATCTCTTTTTAGATATAATGGTATTTTAACAATATCAAATCAATCTCTTAGATATAATGGTATTTTAACAATATCAAATCAATATCTTTTTGGATAGATTGGTATTTTAACAATATCAAATCAATATCTTTTTAGATATAATGGTATTTTAACAATATAAACTCAATCTCTTTTTAGATATAATGGTATTTTAACAATATAAAATCAATCTCTTTTTAGATATAATGGTATTGTAACAATATAAAATCAATCTCTTTTTAGATATAATGGTATTTTAACAATATAAACTCAATCTCTTTTTAGATATAATGGTATTTTAACAATATAACCTCAATCTCTTTTTAGATATAATGGTATTTTAACAATATAAACTCAATCTCTTTTTAGATATAATGGTATTTTAACAATATAAACTCAATCTCTTTTTAGATATAATGGTATTTTAACAATATAAAATCAATCTCTGTTTAGATATAATGGTATTTTAACAATATAAACTCAATTTCTTTTTAGATATAATGGTATTTTAACAATATAAAATCAATCTCTTTTTAGATATAATGGTATTTTAACAATATAAAATCAATCTCTTTTTAGATATAATGGTATTTTAACAATATAAAATCAATCTCTTTTTAGATATAATGGTATTTTAACAATATCAAATCAATCTCTTTTTCGATATAATTGTATTTTAACAATATAAAATCATTCTCTTTTTAGATATAATGGTATTTTAACAATATCAACTCAATCTCTTTTTAGATATAATGGTATTTTTACAATATAAACTCAATCTCTTTTTAGATATAATGGTATTTTAACAATATCAAATCAATCTCTTAGATATAATGGTATTTTAACAATATCAAATCAATCTCTTTTTAGATATAATGGTATTTTAACAATATAAAATCAATCTCTTTTTAGATATAATGGTATTTTAACAATATAAAATCAATCTCTTTTTAGATATAATGGTATTTTAACAATATAAAATCAATCTCTTTTTAGATATAATGGTATTTTAACAATATAAACTCAATCTCTTTTTAGATATAATTGTATTTTAACAATATAAACTCAATCTCTTTTTAGATATAATGGTATTTTAACAATATAAAATCAATCTCTTTTTAGATATAATGGTATTTTAACAATATAAAATCAATCTCTTTTTAGATATAATGGTATTTTAACAATATAAACTCAATCTCTTTTTAGATATAATGGTATTTTAACAATATAAACTCAATCTCTTTTTAGATATAATGGTATTTTAACAATATAAACTCAATCTCTTTTTAGATATAATGGTATTTTATCAATATCAAATCAATCTCTTTTTAGATATAATGGTATTTTAACAATATAAAATCAATCTCTTTTTAGATATAATGGTATTTTAACAATATAAACTCAATCTCTTTTTAGATATAATGGTATTTTAACAATATAAACTCAATCTCTTTTTAGATATAATGGTATTTTAACAATATAAACTCAATCTCTTTTTAGATATAATGGTATTTTAACAATATAAACTCAATCTCTTTAGATATAATGGTATTTTAACAATATAAACTCAATCTCTTTTTAGATATAATGGTATTTTAACAATATAAAATCAATCTCTTTTTAGATATAATGGTATTTTAACAATATAAAATCAATCTCTTTTTAGATATAATGGTATTTTAACAATATCAACTCAATCTCTTTTTAGATATAATGGTATTTTTACAATATAAACTCAATCTCTTTTTAGATATAATGGTATTTTAACAATATCAAATCAATCTCTCAGATATAATGGTATTTTAACAATATCAAATCAATATCTTTTTGGATAGATTGGTATTTTAACAATATCAAATCAATATCTTTTTACATCTAATGGTATTTTAACAATATAAAATCAATCTCTTTTTAGATGTAATGGTATTTTAACAATATCAACTCAATCTCTTTTTAGATATAATGGTATTTTAACAATATCAAATCAATCTCTTTTTAGATATAATGGTATTTTAACAATATAAAATCAATCACATTTTAGATATAATGGTAATTTAACAATATCAAATCAATCTCTTTTTAGATGTAATGGTATTTTATCAATATAAACTCAATCTCCTTTTAGATGTAATGGTATTTTAACAATATCAACTCAATCTCTTTTTAGATATAATGGTATTTTAACAATATCAAATCAATCTCTTTTTAGATATAATGGTATTTTAACAATATAAAATCAATCTCTTTTTAGATATAATGGTATTTTAACAAAATAAAATCAATCTCTTTTTAGATATAATGGTATTTTAACAAAATAAAATCAATCTCTTTTTAGATATAATGGTATTTTAACAATATCAAATCAATCTCTTTTTAGATATAATGGTATTTTAACAATATAAAATCAATCTCTTTTTAGATATAATGGTATTTTAACAATATCAAATCAATCTCTTTTTAGATATAATAGTATTTTAGCAATATAAAATCAATCTCTTTTTAGATATAATGGTATTTTAACAATATAAAATCAATCTCTTTTTAGATATAATGGTATTTTTACAATATCAAATCAATCTCTTTTTAGATATAATGGTATCTTAACAATATAAAATCAATCTCTTTTTAGATATAATGGTATTTTAACAATATAAACTCAATCTCTTTTTAGATATAATGGTATTTTAACAATATAAAATCAATCTCTTTTTAGATGTAATGGTATTTTAACAATATCAACTCAATCTCTTTTTAGATATAATGGTATTTTAACAATATAAAATCAATCACATTTTAGATATAATGGTAATTTTACAATATCAAATCAATCTCTTTTTGGATGTAATGGTATTTTAACAATATAAACTCAATCCCTTTTAGATGTAATGGTATTTTAACATTATCAACTCAATCTCTTTTTAGATATAATGGTATTTTAACAATATCAAATCAATCTCTTTTTAGATATAATGGTATTTTAACAATATAAAATCAATCTCTTTTTAGATATAATGGTATTTTAACAATATAAAATCAATCTCCTTTTAGATATAATGGTATTTTAACAATATCAAATCAATCTCTTTTTAGATATAATGGTATTTTTACAATATCAAATCAATCTCTTTTTAGATATAATGGTATCTTAACAATATAAAATCAATCTCTTTTTAGATATAATGGTATTTTAACAATATAAACTCAATCTCTTTTTAGATATAATGGTATTTTAACAATATAAAATCAATCTCTTTTTAGATGTAATGGTATTTTAACAATATCAACTCAATCTCTTTTTAGATATAATGGTATTTTAACAATATAAAATCAATCACATTTTAGATATAATGGTAATTTTACAATATCAAATCAATCTCTTTTTGGATGTAATGGTATTTTAACAATATAAACTCAATCCCTTTTAGATGTAATGGTATTTTAACATTATCAACTCAATCTCTTTTTAGATATAATGGTATTTTAACAATATCAAATCAATCTCTTTTTAGATATAATGGTATTTTAACAATATAAACTCAATCTCTTTTTAGATATAATGGTATTTTAACAATATAAACTCAATCTCTTTTTAGATATAATGGTATTTTAACAATATACACTCAATCTCTTTTTAGATATAATGGTATTTTAACAATATAAAATCAATCTCTTTTTAAATATAATGGTATTTTAACAATATAAACTCAATCTCTTTTTAGATATAATGGTATTTTAACAATATAAACTCAATCTCTTTTTAGATATAATGGTATTTTAACAATATAAACTCAATCTCTTTTTAGATATAATGGTATTTTAACAATATAAACTCAATCTCTTTAGATATAATGGTATTTTAACAATATAAACTCAATCTCTTTTTAGATATAATGGTATTTTAACAATATAAAATCAATCTCTTTTTAGATATAATGGTATTTTAACAATATAAAATCAATCTCCTTTTAGATATAATGGTATTTTAACAATATCAACTCAATCTCTTTTTAGATATAATGGTATTTTTACAATATAAACTCAATCTCTTTTTAGATATAATGGTATTTTAACAATATCAAATCAATCTCTTAGATATAATGGTATTTTAACAATATCAAATCAATATCTTTTTGGATAGATTGGTATTTTAACAATATCAAATCAATATCTTTTTAGATATAATGGTATTTTAACAATATAAACTCAATCTCTTTTTAGATATAATGGTATTTTAACAATATAAAATCAATCTCTTTTTAGATATAATGGTATTGTAACAATATAAAATCAATCTCTTTTTAGATATAATGGTATTTTAACAATATAAACTCAATCTCTTTTTAGATATAATGGTATTTTAACAATATAACCTCAATCTCTTTTTAGATATAATGGTATTTTAACAATATAAACTCAATCTCTTTTTAGATATAATGGTATTTTAACAATATAAACTCAATCTCTTTTTAGATATAATGGTATTTTAACAATATAAAATCAATCTCTGTTTAGATATAATGGTATTTTAACAATATAAACTCAATCTCTTTTTAGATATAATGGTATTTTAACAATATAAAATCAATCTCTTTTTAGATATAATGGTATTTTAACAATATAAAATCAATCTCTTTTTAGATATAATGGTATTTTAACAATATAAAATCAATCTCTTTTTAGATATAATGGTATTTTAACAATATCAAATCAATCTCTTTTTCGATATAATGGTATTTTAACAATATAAAATCATTCTCTTTTTAGATATAATGGTATTTTTACTATATCAACTCAATCTCTTTTTAGATATAATGTTAGTTTTACAATATAAACTCAATCTCTTTTTAGATATAATGGTATTTTAACAATATCAAATCAATCTCTTAGATATAATGGTATTTTAACAATATCAAATCAATCTCTTTTTAGATATAATGGTATTTTAACAATATAAAATCAATCTCTTTTTAGATATAATGGTATTTTAACAATATAAAATCAATCTCTTTTTAGATATAATGGTATTTTAACAATATAAAATCAATCTCTTTTTAGATATAATGGTATTTTAACAATATAAACTCAATCTCTTTTTAGATATAATTGTATTTTAACAATATAAACTCAATCTCTTTTTAGATATAATGGTATTTTAACAATATAAAATCAATCTCTTTTTAGATATAATGGTATTTTAACAATATAAAATCAATCTCTTTTTAGATATAATGGTATTTTAACAATATAAACTCAATCTCTTTTTAGATATAATGGTATTTTAACAATATAAACTCAATCTCTTTTTAGATATAATGGTATTTTAACAATATAAACTCAATCTCTTTTTAGATATAATGGTATTTTATCAATATCAAATCAATCTCTTTTTAGATATAATGGTATTTTAACAATATAAAATCAATCTCTTTTTAGATATAATGGTATTTTAACAATATAAACTCAATCTCTTTTTAGATATAATGGTATTTTAACAATATAAACTCAATCTCTTTTTAGATATAATGGTATTTTAACAATATAAACTCAATCTCTTTTTAGATATAATGGTATTTTAACAATATCAAATCAATCTCTCAGATATAATGGTATTTTAACAATATCAAATCAATATCTTTTTGGATAGATTGGTATTTTAACAATATCAAATCAATATCTTTTTACATCTAATGGTATTTTAACAATATAAAATCAATCTCTTTTTAGATGTAATGGTATTTTAACAATATCAACTCAATCTCTTTTTAGATATAATGGTATTTTAACAATATCAAATCAATCTCTTTTTAGATATAATGGTATTTTAACAATATAAAATCAATCACATTTTAGATATAATGGTAATTTAACAATATCAAATCAATCTCTTTTTAGATGTAATGGTATTTTATCAATATAAACTCAATCTCCTTTTAGATGTAATGGTATTTTAACAATATCAACTCAATCTCTTTTTAGATATAATGGTATTTTAACAATATCAAATCAATCTCTTTTTAGATATAATGGTATTTTAACAATATAAAATCAATCTCTTTTTAGATATAATGGTATTTTAACAAAATAAAATCAATCTCTTTTTAGATATAATGGTATTTTAACAATATCAAATCAATCTCTTTTTAGATATAATGGTATTTTAACAATATAAAATCAATCTCTTTTTAGATATAATGGTATTTTAACAATATCAAATCAATCTCTTTTTAGATATAATAGTATTTTAGCAATATAAAATCAATCTCTTTTTAGATATAATGGTATTTTTACAATATAAAATCAATCTCTTTTTAGATATAATGGTATTTTTACAATATCAAATCAATCTCTTTTTAGATATAATTGTATCTTAACAATATAAAATCAATCTCTTTTTAGATATAATGGTATTTTAACAATATAAACTCAATCTCTTTTTAGATATAATGGTATTTTAACAATATAAAATCAATCTCTTTTTAGATGTAATGGTATTTTAACAATATCAACTCAATCTCTTTTTAGATATAATGGTATTTTAACAATATAAAATCAATCACATTTTAGATATAATGGTAATTTTACAATATCAAATCAATCTCTTTTTGGATGTAATGGTATTTTAACAATATAAACTCAATCCCTTTTAGATGTAATGGTATTTTAACATTATCAACTCAATCTCTTTTTAGATATAATGGTATTTTAACAATATCAAATCAATCTCTTTTTAGATATAATGGTATTTTAACAATATAAAATCAATCTCTTTTTAGATATAATGGTATTTTAACAATATAAAATCAATCTCCTTTTAGATATAATGGTATTTTAACAATATCAAATCAATCTCTTTTTCGATATAATCGTATTTTAACAATATAAAATCAATCTCTTTTTAGATATAATGGTATTTTAACAATATCAACTCAATCTCTTTTTAGATATAATGGTATTTTTACAATATACACTCAATCTCTTTTTAGATATAATGGTATTTTAACAATATCAAATCAATCTCTTAGATATAATGGTATTTAAACAATATCAAATCAATATCTTTTTGGATATAATGGTATTTTACCAATATCAAATCAATATCTTTTTACATCTAATGGAATTTTAACAATATAAAATCAATCTCTTTTTAGATGTAATGGTATTTTAACAATATCAACTCAATCTCTTTTTAGATATAATGGTATTTTAACAATATCAAATCAATCTCTTTTTAGATATAATGGTATTTTAACAATATAAAATCAATCACATTTTAGATATAATGGTAATTTAACAATATCAAATCAATCTCTTTTTAGATGTAATGGTATTTTAACAATATAAACTCAATCTCCTTTTAGATGTAATGGTATTTTAACAATATCAACTCAATCTCTTTTTAGATATAATGATATTTTAACAATATCAAATAAATCTCTTTTTAGATATAATGGTATTTTAACAATATAAAATCAATATCTTTTTAGATATAATGGTATTTTAACAAAATAAAATCAATCTCTTTTTAGATATAATGGTATTTTAACAATATAAAATCAATCTCTTTTTAGATATAATGGTATTTTAACAATATAAAATCAATCTCTTTTTAGATATAATGGTATTTTAACAATATAAAATCAATTTCTTTTTAGATATAATGGTATTTTAACAATATAAACTCAATCTCTTTTTAGATATAATGGTATTTTAACAATATAAACTCAATCTCTTTTTAGATATAATGGTATTTTAACAATATAAAATCAATCTCTTTTTAGATGTAATGGTATTTTAACAATATCAACTCAATCTCTTTTTAGATATAATGGTATTTTAACAATATAAAATCAATCACATTTTAGATATAATGGTAATTTAACAATATCAAATCAATCTCTTTTTAGATGTAATGGTATTTTAACAATATAAACTCAATCTCCTTTTAGATGTAATGGTATTTTAACAATATCAACTCAATCTCTTTTTAGATATAATGGTATTTTAACAATATAAACTCAATCTCTTTTTAGATATAATGTTATTTTAACAATATAAACTCAATCTCTTTTTAGATATAATGGTATTTTAACAATATAAAATCAATCTCTTTTTAGATATAATGGTATTTTAACAATATAAACTCAATCTCTTTTTAGATATAATGGTATTTTAACAATATAAACTCAATCTCTTTTTAGATATAATGGTATTTTAACAATATAAAATCAATCTCTTTTTAGATATAATGGTATTTTAACAATATAAAATCAATCTCCTTTTAGATATAATGGTATTTTAACAATATCAAATCAATCTCTTTTTCGATATAATCGTATTTTAACAATATAAAATCAATCTCTTTTTAGATATAATGGTATTTTAACAATATCAACTCAATCTCTTTTTAGATATAATGGTATTTTTACAATATACACTCAATCTCTTTTTAGATATAATGGTATTTTAACAATATCAAATCAATCTCTTAGATATAATGGTATTTTAACAATATCAAATCAATCTCTTAGATATAATGGTATTTTAACAATATCAAATCAATATCTTTTTGGATATAATGGTATTTTAACAATATCAAATCAATATCTTTTTGGATATAATGGTATTTTAACAATATAAAATCAATCTCTTTTTAGATGTAATGGTATTTTAACAATATCAATTCAATCTCTTTTTAGATATAATGGTATTTTAACAATATCAAATCAATCTCTTTTTAGATATAATGGTATTTTAACAATATAAAATCAATCACATTTTAGATATAATGGTAATTTAACAATATCAAATCAATCTCTTTTTAGATGTAATGGTATTTTAACAATATAAACTCAATCTCCTTTTAGATGTAATGGTATTTTAACAATATCAACTCAATCTCTTTTTAGATATAATGGTATTTTAACAATATCAAATCAATCTCTTTTTAGATATAATGGTATTTTAACAATATAAAATCAATCTCTTTTTAGATGTAATGGTATTTTAACAATATCAACTCAATCTCTTTTTAGATATAATGGTATTTTAACAATATAAAATCAATCACATTTTAGATATAATGGTAATTTAACAATATCAAATCAATCTCTTTTTAGATGTAATGGTATTTTAACAATATAAACTCAATCTCCTTTTAGATGTAATGGTATTTTAACAATATCAACTCAATCTCTTTTTAGATGTAATGGTATTTTAAAAATATCAAATCAATCTCTTTTTAGATATAATGGTATTTTAACAATATAAACTCAATCTCTTTTTAGATATAATGTTATTTTAACAATATAAACTCAATCTCTTTTTAGATATAATGGTATTTTAACAATATAAAATCAATCTCTTTTTAGATATAATGGTATTTTAACAATATAAACTCAATCTCTTTTTAGATATAATGGTATTTTAACAATATAAAATCAATCTCTTTTTAGATATAATGGTATTTTAACAATATAAAATCAATCTCTTTTTAGATATAATGGTATTTTAACAATATAAAATCAATCTCCTTTTAGATATAATGGTATTTTAACAATATCAAATCAATCTCTTTTTCGATATAATCGTATTTTAACAATATCAACTCAATTTCTTTTTAGATATAATGGTATTTTAACAATATCAAATCAATCTCTTAGATATAATGGTATTTTAACAATATCGAATCAATATCTTTTTGGATATAATGGTATTTTAACAATATCAAATCAATATCTTTTTACATCTAATGGTATTTTAACAATATAAAATCAATCTCTTTTTAGATGTAATGGTATTTTAACAATATCAACTCAATCTCTTTTTAGATATAATGGTATTTTAACAATATCAAATCAATCTCTTTTTAGATATAATGGTATTTTAACAATATAAAATCAATCACATTTTAGATATAATGGTAATTTAACAATATCAAATCAATCTCTTTTTAGATGTAATGGTATTTTAACAATATAAACTCAATCTCCTTTTAGATGTAATGGTATTTTAACAATATCAACTCAATCTCTTTTTAGATATAATGGTATTTTAACAATATCAAATCAATCTCTTTTTAGATATAATGGTATTTTAACAATATAAAATCAATCTCTTTTTAGATATAATGGTATTTTAACAATATAAACTCAATCTCTTTTTAGATATAATGGTATTTTAACAATATAAAATCAATCTCTTTTTAGATATAATGGTATTTTAACAATATAAAATCAATCTCTTTTTAGATGTAATGGTATTTTAACAATATCAACTCAATCTCTTTTTAGATATAATGGTATTTTAACAATATAAAATCAATCACATTTTAGATATAATGGTAATTTAACAATATCAAATCAATCTCTTTTTAGATGTAATGGTATTTTAACAATATAAACTCAATCTCCTTTTAGATGTAATGGTATTTTAACAATATCAACTCAATCTCTTTTTAGATGTAATGGTATTTTAAAAATATCAAATCAATCTCTTTTTAGATGTAATGGTATTTTAACAATATAACATCAATCTCTTTTTAGATATAATGGTATTTTAACAATATCAAATCAATCTCTTTTTAGATATAATGGTATTTTAACAATATAAAATCAATCTCTTTTTAGATATAATGGTATTTTAACAATATCAAATCAATCTCTTTTTAGATATAATGGTATTTTAACAATATCAAATCAATCTCTTTTTAGATATAATGGTATTTTAACAATATAAACTCAATCTCTTTTTAGATATAATGGTATTTTAACAATATCAAATCAATATCTTTTTAGATATAATGGTATTTTAACAATATCAAATCAATATCTTTTTACATCTAATGGTATTTTAACACTATCAGATCAATATCTTTTTGGATGTAATGGTATTTTAACAATATCAAATCAATCTCTTTTTAGATATAATGGTATTTTACCAATATAAAATTAATCTGTTTTTAGATATAATGATATTTTAACAATATCAAATCAATATCTTTTTAGATATTATCGTATTTTAACAATATAAAATCAATCTCTTTTTAGATATAATTGTATTTTAACAATATAAAATCAATCTCTTTTAAGATATAATGGTATTTTAACAATATCAACTCAATCTCTTTTTAGATATAATGGTATTTTAACAATATAAAATCAATCTCTTTTAAGATATAATGGTATTTTAACAATATCAACTCAATCTCTTTTTAGATATAATGGTATTTTAACAATATCAAATCAATCTCTTTTTAGATATAATGGTATTTTAACAATATAAACTCAATCTCTTTTTAGATATAATGGTATTTTAACAATATAAAATCAATCTCTTTTTAGAGGTAATGGTATTTTAACAATATCAACTCAATCTCTTTTTAGATATAATGGTATTTTAACAATATAAAATCAATCACATTTTAGATATAATGGTAATTTTACAATATCAAATCAATCTCTTTTTGGATGTAATGGTATTTTAACAATATAAACTCAATCCCTTTTAGATGTAATGGTATTTTAACATTATCAACTCAATCTCTTTTTAGATATAATGGTATTTTAACAATATCAAATCAATCTCTTTTTAGATATAATGGTATTTTAACAATATAAAATCAATCTCTTTTTAGATATAATGGTATTTTAACAATATAAAATCAATCTCTTTTTAGATATAATGGTATTTTAACAATATAAAATCAATCTCTTTTTAGATATAATGGTATTTTAACAATATAAACTCAATCTCTTTTTAGATATAATGGTATTTTAACAATATAAAATCAAAATGGTATTTTAACAATATAAACTCAATCTCTTTTTAGATATAATGGTATTTTAACAATATCAAATCAATATCTTTTTAGATATAATGGTATTTTAACAATATCAAATCAATATCTTTTTACATCTAATGGTATTTTAACACTATCAGATCAATATCTTTTTAGATGTAATGGTATTTTAACAATATCAAATCAATCTCTTTTTAGATATAATGGTATTTTACCAATATAAAATTAATCTGTTTTTAGATATAATGATATTTTAACAATATCAAATCAATATCTTTTTAGATATTATCGTATTTTAACAATATCAAATCAATCTCTTTTTAGATATAATGGTATTTTAACAATATAAAATCAATCACTTTTTAGATATAATGGTATTTTAACAATATAAAATCAATGACGTTTTAGGTATAATGGTATTTTAACAATATAAAATCAATCTCTTTTTCGATATAATGGTATTTTAACAAAATAAAATCAATCTCGTTTTAGATATAATGGTATTTTAACAATATCAACTCAATGTCTTTGTAGATATAATGGTATTTTAACAATATAAACTTAATTTCTTTTTAGATATAATGGTATTTTAACAATATAAAATCAATCTCTTTAGATATAATGGTATTTTAACAATATCAAATCAATATCTTTTTAGATATAATGGTATTTTAACAATATCAAATTAATATCTTTTTACATCTAATGGTATTTTAACACTATCAGACCAATATCTTTTTAGATGTAATGGTATTTTAACAATATAAACTCAATCTCTTTTTAGATATAATGGTATTTTAACAATATAAACTCAATCTCTTTTTAGATATAATGGTATTTTAACAATAAAAACTCAATCTCTTTTTAGATATAATGGTATTTTAACAATATAAAATCAATCTCTTTTTAGATGTAATGGTATTTTTACAATATAAAATCAATCACATTTTGGATATAATGGTATTTTAACAATATAAAATCAATCACATTTTAGATATAATGGTATTTTAACAATATAAAATCAATCTCTTTTTAGATGTAATGGTATTTTAACAATATCAACTCAATCTCTTTTTAGATATAATGGTATTTTACCAATATAAAATCAATCACATTTTAGATATAATGGTAATTTAACAATATCAAATCAATCTCTTTTTAGATGCAATGGTATTTTAACAATATAAACTCAATCTCCTTTTAGATGTAATGGTATTTTAACAATATCAACTCAATCTCTTTTTAGCTATAATGGTATTTTAACAATATCAAATCAATCTCTTTTTAGATATAATGGTATTTTAACAATATAAAATCAATCTCTTTTTTGATATAATGGTATTTTAACAAAATAAAATCAATCTCTTTTTAGATATAATGGTATTTTAACAATATAAAATCAATCTCTTTTTAGATATAATGGTATTTTAACAATATAAAATCAATCTCTTTTTAGATATAATGGTATTTTAACAATATAAAATCAATCTCTTTTTAGATATAATGGTATTTTAACAATATAAACTCAATCTCTTTTTAGATATAATGGTATTTTAACAATATAAAATCAATCACATTTTAGATATAATGGTAATTTAACAATATCAAATCAATCTCTTTTTAGATGCAATGGTATTTTAACAATATAAACTCAATCTCCTTTTAGATGTAATGGTATTTTAACAATATCAACTCAATCTCTTTTTAGATGTAATGGTATTTTAAAAATATCAAATCAATCTCTTTTTAGATGTAATGGTATTTTAACAATATAAAATCAATCTCTTTTTAGATATAATGGTATTTTAACAATATCAAATCAATCTCTTTTTAGATATAATAGTATTTTAACAATATAAAATCAATCTCTTTTTAGATATAATGGTATTTTAACAATATAAAATCAATCTCTTTTTAGATATAATGGTATTTTAACAATATCAAATCAATCTCTTTTTAGATATAATGGTATCTTAACAATATCAACTCAATCTCTTTTTAGATATAATGGTATTTTAACAATATAAAATCAATCTCTTTTTAGATATAATGGTATTTTAACAATATAAAATCAATCTCTTTTTAGATATAATGGTATTTTAACAATATCAACTCAATCTCTTTTTAGATATAATGGTATTTTAACAATATAAAATCAATCTCTTTTTAGATATAATGGTATTTTTACAATATCGAATCAATATCTTTTTAGATATAATGGTATTTTAACAATATAAAATCAATCTCTTTTAAGATATAATGGTATTTACAATATAAACTCAATCTCCTTTTAGATATAATGGTATTTTAACAATATCAAATCAATCTCTTTTTAGATATAATGGTATTTTAACAATATAAAATCAATCTCTTTTTAGATATAATTGTATTTTAACAATATAAACCCAATCACTTTTTAGATATAATGGTATTTTAACAATATAAACTCAATCTCTTTTTAGATATAATGGTATTTTAACAATATAAACTCAATCTCTTTTTAGATATAATGGTATTTTAACAATATAAACTCAATCTCTTTTTAGATATAATGGTATTTTAACAATATAAACTCAATCTCTTTTTAGATATAATAGTATTTTAACAATATAAAATCAATCTCTTTTAAGATATAATGGTATTTTAACAATATCAACTCAATCTCTTTTTAGATATAATGGTATTTTAACAATATCAAATCAATCTCTTTTTAGATATAATGGTATTTTAACAATATAAACTCAATCTCTTTTTAGATATAATGGTATTTTAACAATATAAAATCAATCTCTTTTTAGAGGTAATGGTATTTTAACAATATCAACTCAATCTCTTTTTAGATATAATGGTATTTTAACAATATAAAATCAATCACATTTTAGATATAATGGTAATTTTACAATATCAAATCAATCTCTTTTTGGATGTAATGGTATTTTAACAATATAAACTCAATCCCTTTTAGATGTAATGGTATTTTAACATTATCAACTCAATCTCTTTTTAGATATAATGGTATTTTAACAATATAAAATCAATCTCTTTTTTGATATAATGGTATTTTAACAAAATAAAATCAATCTCTTTTTAGATATAATGGTATTTTAACAATATAAAATCAATCTCTTTTTAGATATAATGGTATTTTAACAATATAAACTCAATCTCTTTTTAGATATAATGGTATTTTAACAATATAAAATCAATCACATTTTAGACATAATGGTATTTTAACAATATAAAATCAATCTCTTTTTAGATGTAATGGTATTTTAACAATATCAACTCAATCTCTTTTTAGATATAATGGTATTTTAACAATATCAAATCAACATCTTTTTAGATGTAATGGTATTGTAACAATATCAAATCAATCTCTTTTTAGATATAATGGTATTTTAACAATATCGAATCAATATCTTTTTAGATATAATGGTATTTTAACAATATAAAATCAATCTCTTTTTAGATATAATGGTATTTTAACAATATAAAATCAATCTCTTTTTAGATGTAATGGTATTTTAACAATATAAAATCAATCTCTTTTTAGATATAATGGTATTTTAACAATATAAAATCAATCTCTTTTTAGATGTAATGGTATTTTAACAATATCAAATCAATATCTTTCTAGATATAATGGTATTTTAACAATATAAAATCAATCTCTTTTTAGATATAATCGTATTTTAACAATATCAAATCAATCTCTTTTTAGATATAATGGTATTTTAACAATATCAAATCAATCTCTTTTTAGATATAATGGTATTTTTACAATATCGAATCAATATCTTTTTAGATATAATCGTATTTTAAAAATATAAAATCAATCTCTTTTTAGATGTAGTGGTATTTTAACAATATCAAATCAATATCTTTTTAGATATAATGGTATTTTAACAATATAAAAGCAATCTCTTTTTAGATATAATTGTATAACAATATAAAATCAATCTATTTTTAGAGATAATGGTATTTTAACAATATCAAATCAATCTCTTTTTAGATATAATGGTATTTTAACAATATAAACTCAATCTCTTTTTAGATACAATGGTATTTTAACAATATCAAATCAATCTCTTTTTAGATGTAATGGTATTTTAACAATATCAACTCCATCACTGTAGATATAATGGTATTTTAACAATATAAAATCAATCTCTTTTTAGATATAATGGTATTTTAACAATATCAACTCAATCTCTTTTTAGATACTATGGTATTTTAACAATATCAAATCAATCTCTTTTTAGATGTAATGGTATTTTAACAATATAAAATCAATCTATGTTTAGATATAGTGGTATTTTAACAATATCGAATCAATATCTTTTTAGATATAATGGTATTTTAACCATATCGAATCAATATCTTTTTAGATATAATGGTATTTTAACAAAGTCGAATCAATATCTTTTTAGATATAATGGTATTTTAACAATATCAAATAATATCCTTTTCGATATAATATTTTTAAATGTAATCATGCACTGACACATGTTTCCTCGTCTACGACTCATCAGAGTGGCTGTATCTAGCGAGATTGGCTGTATCTTTTCGATAAAATGGTATTTTAACAATATCAAATCAATCTCTTTTTAGATATAACTAGAGGGGCTACCCAGCGTTGCTCGGGACCGTATACACAATGAAAAAATTGAATTTGGTTTTGTAATATATTTATTATTCTTATGAGAGAGGAATTTTGTATGTTTATGTATCAGTTGCTATTTCGAGCAAAAGAATATTTTACCTACATAAGACGGGTATTACACATATGAAATAATTGTATCTTACCTAGGGTAGGTAATTTACAGCATGTGTATGCAAGGACAGGTAATATGCAACACACTTATCTCATCAAATCCCAAGCGATGCCAGGTATTTTGCTAATATATATTCTCCCCTAATTCATTCAATCCCGGGCAACGCTGGGTGTTTTGCTAGTATATATCTCAATAAATCTCATGAAATCCTGGGCGACACAAGGTATTCTGTTAGTATATATTTCAATCAATCTAATTCAATCCAAGGCAACGCCAAGTATTCTGCTAGTATATATTTGCATCTATCTCATTACATCCCAGGTGACCATGTATTCTGCTTGCATACATTTGCATGTATCTCATTAAATCCAGGGTGACTTCTGGTAATCTGTAAGTATATATGTTGACGTATCTCATTGAATCCCATAATTCTTGGATTGTTACACATTTCGACAATTTAACACACATTATCGCTCACCTGTCTAAAATAATAACTTTAAGACATTGTCTTGGTTGGTTTTTCATTACAAACACATCATCCAAATAACTCACATTTAATCATTTTTCATAATTTTTTGATATGTTACTAAATTACACACCCATGTCACATGATTTAACTTACATTATCGCCTCCACTCTTACTAAAATAAAAACATTGATACATAGGCTATGGTATGTTACTAATTTCTTCTATCATTTTTCATGAGTAAATCCACATTATCGCCCCCTTCTATCACTATAATAATAACTTTTAGACATTGTATGACTGGTTATTTCATTACAAACCCACCAACAAAGTAACTCACATTATATCATTTTTCATAATTCTTGGATATGTTACTAATTTCGACGATTATTTTTCATGAAGTAACCCAAATAATCTTGCTAAAATAATAACTTCCATAAATTGTCTGGTATGTCTACTTCATTATGAATATACCAATAAAATAACTCACATTTCATCATTTTTCATAATTTTTGGATATGTTGTTAATTTCAACCGTCATTTTTTCTGAGTTCAATCACATAATCCCTCTCCTCTTTCTAAAATAATACCTTTGAGACATTTCTAAGCTGTTTATTTCATTACAAAAACACATCAATAAAATACCTCACATTTCATAATTTTTCATAATTCTTGGATATGTTATGAATTTCGACAATCAAATTTAATGAGTGCGCACATCTAATTGCCCAATTCTTATTAAAATCATACATTTACTACATTGACTGGGCTGTTTATTTCATTATAAACACAACAATCAAATAACTTACATTTAATAACTTTTCATAATTCTTGGATATGATACTAATTTCGACAATCGTTTTTCATGATTTAACCCACATAATCCCCTTTCTTCTAGCTAAAATAATAACTTTGAGACATTGTGTCTGGTTATTTCATGATAAACACACCAATCAAATAACTCATATTTTATCATTTTTCATAATTCTTAGATATGTTACAAATTTTGACAATCGTTTTATTTTATTTAACCCACATAATCCCCTCACCTCTTGCTAAACAATAACTTTGATACATTGTCTTGCTGGTTATTTCATTATAAACACATCAATCAAATAACTCACATTTTATTTTTCATAATTCTTGGATATGTTACTAATTTCAACAATCATTTTTAATTATGTAACCCACATAATCGACCCACTCCTACTAAAATATTAACTTTAAGACTATATCTGGCCTATTCATTTCATTATAAACACATCAACCCAATAACTTACATTTAATCACTTTTCATAATTCTTGGATATGTTTCTAATTTCGACAATCGTTTTTTATAATTTAACCAACATAATATCATTTCCTCTAGCTAAAATAATTACTTTGTGAGATTGTCTGACTGGTTATTTCATTACAAACACATTAATCAAATACCTCACATTTCATCATATTTCATAATTCTTGGACATGTTACTAATTTTGACAATCATTTTTCATGATTTAACCCACATAATCCCTTTTCCTCTTACTAAAATAATAACTTAGAGATATTATCTGGCTAGTTATTTTATTACAAACACACCAATCAAATAACTCACATTTCATCATTTTTCATAATTCCTGGATATGTTACTAATTTCAACAGTCATTTTTCATGATTAACCCCACATAATTTACCCCGTCCTTCTAAAGAAATAACTGAGGCTTTTTACTGGCTGTTTATTTCATTATTAGCGGGGGTACCCGGCGTTGCCCGAGTGTTTGTTTCTGGGACGGGTGGGAGTTTTAAAAAATGTTATGGTAGGTAAGTAGGAAGGATCAAACCCGGAGTCATGAGTAAAAGTAGGAAAATAAAGTGTGAAAAAAAAAAAAAAACCATCTGCAACGTTAACAGTTCGGCCACCAAGAAAAGTCCATTCCAGTTGTTTAGGAAAAAAATAAAAAATAAACGACTACGGTAGGTCGGCGCGAATGTGAAAATATAATGTGAATTGTCCAGCACGCTAACCACTACGCCACAGAGCACTGCAGCTTAATTTAGTGATTTTAAATGACTTCACATGAAAGAACTACGAAGCCAAACCGATGTTCTTTTCCTAACTGTTCCTTGTGAACGATCCCCAAACGGTGTTAAGTGGTGGCAGGGGGAGGAGGAATTTATTAGAGAGAAAATATTTTACCACTTCCATTGATCTTAACCGATTTTGGCCGTGACTTCTCAGCAGAAAAAGTATAGAAATCTAAGATTATCGAGGAATTTGAGAAATAATAAGCCTATAACACACCTCAGATATTGTTCTGCCGTTTGTGCATATTATATTTGCATGAAATATCTTGATTTTTAATCCTATTAAGGTCAAAATCCGACGGGAAAAAATGAGTTCATTTTATTTATATAGATAAAAATAATATAACTTACATTTCATAACTTTTTATAATTCTTAGATATGTTACTTATTTCAACAATCATGTTTCATGAGTTACCCAACATTATCGCCCACCTCTTACTAAAATAATACATTTGAGAAATTGTCTGGGCTGTCTATTTAATTACAAACATACTAATAAAATTACTCACATGTCATCATTTTTCATAATTCTTGGATATTTTACTAATTTTGATCATCATTTTTCTTCATTGAACACTAATTATAGCCCCGTTCTTACTAAAATTATAACTTTAATGCATCATCTTGGCTTTCTATTTTATTAAGAACACACCAAACAAATAACTCAAATTTACTCATTTTTAATAATTCTTGGATATGTTACTAATTTTTACGATCATTTTTTATCATGTAACCCACTTAATTAACCCCCTCTTACTAAAATAATAACTTTCAGACTATATATAGGCTGTTTATTTCATTATAAACACATATAGCTTACATTTAATCACTTTTCATATTTCTTGGATATGTTGCTAATTTCGACAATAATTTTTTTTATGATTTAACCCACATAATCCCCTTCCCCTTACTAAAATAATAACTTTGAGATATTGTCTGGTTGTTGTTTTTTTTTTTCATTACTAAAATACTAACTTTCAGACAATATCTGGGCTGTTTATTTCATTACAAACACACCAATCAAATAACTCACAGTTCATAATCTTCCTAATTCTTGGATATCTTATTTGGACAATAATTTTTCATGATTTTACGACATATTCGCCCCATCTTCCTATATAGAGTATTCTGTTATCACAAATATCCACCTATCTTATCCAATCCCAGGTATTCTCCTAGGAAACAAACCACCTATCTCATCCAATCCCAGGCAATGTCGGGTATTTTGCTAGTACATATATCCACCCGTCTTATCCAATCACCAGCAACGCTTGGTATTCTGCTAGTACAAATATCCAGCTATAAAGCCACATAAAAGAGAGTTTACTGGCATAATATTACAATGATTGCATATTAATCTAATGGTATTCGACAATAAAGCTACATCCAAGGGAGATCACTTGCATATTATAACAATGATTGTATATTATTCTAATGGTATTTGACAATGAAGCTATCCCCAAGGGAGGTCACTTATATAATATAACAATGATTGTATATTAATCTAATGGTATTCGACAATGAAGCTACACCCAATGGAGGTTACTTACATATTATAAGAACAATTGTATATTAATCTAATGGAATTCGACAATGAAGGTAAACCCAAGGGAGGTCACTCGCATATGACAATAATTTTATATTTTTCTAATCGTTTTTCATAATTTAACCCACATAATCCCCTCTCCTCTTGCTAAAATAAAAACTTTGAGACATTGATACTGGTTATTTCATGATAAACACACCAATAAAATAACTCACATTCTATCATTTTTCATAATTCTTAGATATGTTACTAATTTCGACAATCATTTTCGATGATTTAACACGCATAATCGCCCCTCTCTTACTAAAATAACAACCATGCGACATTGTCTAGGGTGTCTATTTCATTACAAATATGCACATCAAATAACTAACATTTCATAATTTTTCATAATTCTTGGATATGTTACTAATTTTGACAATCATGTTTCATGAGTTAACCCACATAATCCCCTTCCTCTTACTAAATTAATACATTTGAGACATTGTAATTAAGTTACCAGCACAGACAAACACACCAATCACATAACTCACATTTCATACCGTTTCACTTTTCTTGGATATGTTACTAATATCTACAAGCATTTTTAATGATGTAACCCACATAATCGACCCCCTCTTAATAAAATATTAACTTTAAGACTATATCTGGGCTGTTCATTTCATTATAAAACCCCAATCCAATAACTTACATTTAATCACTTTTCATAATTCTTGGATATGTTACTAATTTTGACAATCGTTTTTCATAATTTAGCCCACATAATATCCTTTCCTTTGCTAAAATAATTATTTGTGACATTGTCTGGCGTGTTCTTTCATTATAAACACACCAACAAATAACTCGCATTTCATCATTTTTCATAATTCTTCGATATGTTACTAATCTGGAAAATAATTTTTCATGATTTTACGATATAATCACACCATCTTCCTATATGAGGTATTCTGTTAGCACAAATATCCACCCATCTGATCCGATCCCAGGAATTCTAGGAAACATCCCACCCAATCCCAGGCAACGTCGGGTATTTTGTTACTACATATATCCACCTTTCTTATACAATCCCCGGCAACGCTGGGTATTATGCTAGTACAAATATCCAGCTATGAAGCCATATCCTAGAGCGTTCACTGGCATAATATTACATTGATTGCATACTAATCTAATAATATTCGACAATGAAGCTACATCCAAGGGAGGTCACTTACATATTATAACAATTATTGTATATTAATCTAATTGTATTCAGAAATTAAACTACAGCCAATTGAGGCCACTTGCGTAATCTAATGGTAGTCGACAATGAAGTTACCGAAAAGGGAGGTCACTCGAATGTTATAACAATGATTGTATATTATTCTAAAGGTATTCGACAATGAAGCTACATCCAAGGGAGGTAACTTGCATAGTATAACAATGATTTTATATAAATGTAATGGCATTCGAGAATGAAGCTACATCCAAGGGAGGTCACTTACATATTATGACAATGAATGTATATTTATCTAATGGTATTGGAGAATGAAGCTATATCTAAGGGAGGTCACTTGCATATTATGACAATAATTATATATTAATATAATGGAATTCTAGAATGAAACTACACTCAATGGAGGCCACTTACATATTAATCTAATGGTATTCGACAATGAAGTTACACTCTATGGAAGTCACTTGCATATTACACCAATGATTTTATATTATTCTAATGGTATTCGACAATGACTATATATCCAAGAGATCACTTGCATATTGTAACAATGATTGTATATTAATCTAATGGAATTCGACAATGAATCTACACCCAAGGGAGGTCACTTGCATATTATAATGATTGTATTATTCTAATAGAATTTGCCAATGAAGCTACATCCATGGGAGGTAACTTACATATCATAACAATTATTCTATATTATCTAATGGTACTCGACAATGAAGCTACATCCAAAGGAGGTTACTTACATATTATGACAATGATTGTATATTAATCTAATAGTATTTCACAACGAAGCTACATCCAAGGGAGGTCACTTACATATTATGACAATGATTGTATATTATTCTAATGGTCTAACGGAATTCAACAATGAAGCTACACCCAAGGGAGGTCACTTACATATTATGACAATGATTGTATATCAATTTAATGGAATTCGACAGTAAGGCTACACCCAAAGTAGTTCACTCGCATATTATAACAATGACTGTATATTAATCTAATGGAATTCGACAATGAAGCTGCACCAAAGGGAGGTCACTTGAATATTATAATGATTGTATTATTCTAATAGAATTTGACAATGTAGCTACATCCAAGGGAGGTAACTTAAATATCATGACAATTATTTTATATTAATCTAATGGTATTCGACAATGAAGCTACATCCAAGGGAGGTCACTTACATATTATGACAATGATTGTATATAATTCTAATGGTATTCGACAATGGAGCCACACCATAGGGAGGTCGCCTGCATATTATAACAATGATTGTATATCAATCTAATGGTATTAGGCAATGAAGCTACACTCAAGGGAGGTCACTTGCATATTATAACAATGATTGTATATTAATCTAATGGAATTCGATAATGAAGGTACATCCAAGGGAGGTCAGTTGCATATTATAACAATCATTGTATATTAATCTAATGGAATCTGATAATGAAGCTACATCCAAGGGAGGTCACTTGCATATTGTAACATATATACTGCACAAGCACCTTCTAAATTTTTCAAATCGGACCTATAATGCACCTTCAAAATTTTCACATCGGACATATACTGCACAAGCACCTTCTAAATTTTTGAAATTGGATCTATACTGCACAAGCACCTTAAAAATTCTCAAATGGGACCTATACTGCACAAGCACCTTAAAAATTGTCGAATCGGACCTATACTTCTATATCATACAATCCCAGACGACACTTGGTATTCTGCTAGTACACATCCACCTATGTCATACAATCTCGCGCAACGCCGGTTGTTCTGCTAGTGCATATACACCTACTTTATCCAATCCTGGGCTATGCCGGGTATTTTGCTAGTACAGATATCCACCTATGTAATCCATCCCGGGCTAGGCTGGGCATTTGGCTAGTACATATATCAACCAATTTTTTTCCAATCTCAGGCGTCGCCGAGTGTTCTTCCAATCCCAGGCCATGCCGGGTAATCAGCTAGTATATATGTCGTGCTAGTGCGATGTCATACTATTACGGGTGACGCTGGGTATTTTTCTTGTACTAATTCTGTCCAATACGCATCTTTTTTTTACTTGGTCTTTTGGCTAAGATCAAAGTGTAGTATCTGTTCTTAGAAATAAAGCGGTTTCATCTTTTGCCCCCTCCTCCCACTAACTCATAATATGCCTCTCACCTTCTTCAAAAATATATAATATGCATTTTTTTTTTTACTTGGTCTTTTGGCTAAGATCAAAGTGTAGCATCTGTTCTTTGAATTCAAGTGGTCTCATCTTTCGCCCCAACCCCCACTAAGAAAACTCAAAAATAAGGAGGAGTACATATATCAACCAATTTTTTCCAATCCCAGGCCATGCCGGGTAATCAGCTAGTATATATGTCGTGCTAGTGCTATGTCATACTATTACTAGCGACGCTGGGTATTTTGCTCGTACATATGCACCAATTCTGTCCAATACGCATCTTTTTTTTTTACTTGGTCTTTTGGCTAAGATCAAAGTATAGTATCTGCTCCGGCAGATACTGCAAGCAAAGACCGGGGGCAACCCCACATATAAGACCTTGGTCAATGTAGGGGTAACCCTTCATGCCAATTGTCACTATCCAGCTCCCCTACTCCCCAGGGAGTTGGTCCCCATTTCCCCTTCACTCCTCACTTTAAAAATCGGCCTTGTGCCTAATTTGCTCAGTGGGGGAGCAAATAAATACCTCAAAGTGTAGTATCTGTTCTTAGAAATAAAGCGGTTTCATCTTTCACCCCCCTCCTCCCACTAACTCATAATATGCCTCTTACCTTCCTCAAAAATATATAATATGCATTTTTTTTACTTGGTCTTTTGGCTTAGATCAATGTGTAGTATCTGTTCTTAGAATTGAAGCGGTTTCATCCTTCTCCCCCCCCCCCCCCACCAAGTAAATATAAATTATGCATCTTTTTTTAATAGGAGATAATGCTCAGGAGAAAATTAAGCTGTATAAGACGGTTACTTGGTCTTTTTGGCTAAGATCAAAGTGTAGTATCTGTTCCTAGAATTCAAGCGGTCTCATCATTTTCGTATAAACAATCGTTACTCGAAAATAAGGAGGGTATAGGCCTGGGATGTGATCAAATACAATCACTCTTATGTTTGTTTATTTACATTTTAAAACACAGTAAAACGAATCTCATTTCCTGTCTAGACATCTCTCTCTCCGTCTCTCTCTCTCTCTCTCACTTCGTCTTCCTTATCCTAAGGAGTGTTATTAAAAAGGAAAATGGCGTCTCGCGTTTTTTTTTTTTTTTTTTTAGTAAAAACATCGATCGTTAATACTTTTTGTAAGCGTATTTTTTTTTTTTTTTACTTCACATTTTTGGCTTGTTATTTTTCGTTAAACTATAGTATCTAATTATTTTTAACATACTAAAACTTTGGTAACGTTTTCCTAACATGAATTTTTTGTATTTTGATGTGCATGATGTCTTTTTTACCGATAACAAAAGTCTCTATTCAATGTTTTCATAAACCTATCGCCATTACAGCTTGCTTACGTCAGGGTCACGTGACATGACTCAGCGTTTATTAAATTACGTATAAATATCATTAAAATGTCACTTTTTGGTGCACCCCCCTCCTGCAGAAAATCGATCAGCTTACCTACTTCTGATGGTCCTTTTGGGCTAATTTTTTGATATTTGTCATCCGGAGGGTGGGGCTTTAATATGATACCAAGTTTGTTAATTTTTGTTGTGTCTGTCAAAAGTTTTTAGCAGATACACAAACATACATACATACACACATTTTCACTTTTATATATATAGACTAGCGAGGGGTACCCGGCGTTGCCCGGGTGTTTGTATGTGTGTGTGAAAAAAAAACAGGTGCCCGTGAAAAAAAAAAGCCTTGACGACGCGCAGTTGGAAAATAGTAAAGTGTGAAAAAAAAAGAAAAAAAAAGGTGCTCGTTTTTTATTGACGTGACGGCGATAGGTATTCAGCAGTCAGCATTTTGCGTGGGACAGTTTTTAATGAGGTCAATAAATCGGTTTGTTTGTTTTCAAAAACCCACTCCCCCGTCTGATATGATGAAGTCGACAAACGTCCACTGGCTTTGGGCCTGTTATTAGAGTCGAGTTTCGCTTTTTGTTTATACCGAAAACCGAATGTAACGCGTGCCGATGCGGGAAATGTTGAATAATTAACGTTTGAAAGTCAATAAAATTAAATAGACAGGCGAGCTCCATGGTTAAGTGTGAGATATTACAATTTATAGAGGATATAAAAAGTTTTAAGAAGTTGTGAACCGAGTAAGCGCTTCTCTGAAAGAAGCCTTTTGTGGACATCGAGGAAAAGCGTACATATATACATTTTCGCTTTTATATATATAGATGGTATTTTAACAATATCAAATCAATATCCTTTTAGATATAATGGTATTTTAACAATATCAAATCCATCTCTTTTTAGATATGGTATTTTAACAATATCAAATCAATATCCTTTTCGATATAATGGTTTTTAACAATACCAAATCAATATCTTTTTAGATATAAAGGTATTTTAACAATATCAAATCAATCTCTTTTTAGATGTAATGGTATTTTAACAATATCAAATCAATATCTTTTTAGATATAATCTATTTTAACAATATCAAATCAATATCGTTTTAGATATAATTGTATTTTAACAATATGAAATTAATATCGTTTTAGATATAATGGTATTTTAACAATATCAAATCTTTTTAGATATGGTATTTTAACAATATCAAATTCCAAAAAGTGATCCAAATTTTTTTTAGAGAACATAAATATTTGCTATTTGCAACTCACTCCATTAACTACTCAACAAAATGTAGTGAATCAATTATATAACTACACAGCCTTCAGGATGCTATGAAAGTTCCGTTCTGTCAGGGCAAGAGAAACGATTTTCAACTGGATCAGATAAGTAAATAAAGACAGTATAAAATATGTGCAGAAATACAGGAATGTAGTGAAATTTATTGTAAACAAGAATTCTATTTGTCAAGTTAAACTAATTAGAACTTTAGCACTCTACTGATTTCCTTTTAAGGTGTTAACACCAACATTAAAAATTGTCCTGGACCATAAGTGGCTCCAGCCAGCTGTTTATTACTACTATATATATTTCCTAATCAAACCTTTACTTGAAGGAGAGAATTTTGCTCATAATACATTTGCTTCGATGGCATCATTCATCCTATTTTTCAAGTTTGGAATCGTGCTCTGGATTCCTATTACAAATACTTGATTAAGCTTTGGCAATTTTTTTCTATTTTATTTTACTTAATAAACTGCAGTTTTTGATCAATTATATTTAGAGCAGAATCATCGAAAGCTTTTTATTACTACTATATATATTTTCATGCACAGATTTTAATTTCACTATTTTACCTTTATTGAAAGATAGACACAGTTTTGAATTCCTGTCAGCATTCCGTTGGTTAGACCAACTTTTTTACTGCCACAATAATTTGCAGGTTAAAAAAAATTCCATCAACAAATTAGACAACTGAAGATAAATAGAAAAACAGACGCAAAAAAAAATATTCACAAGTTCATTTTATTAGTCCCTCTCGATTATTTGTTGAAGAATTAACTCCTAATAACTTTCCAGATTGGTTATTAGGACAGAGAGTCTGTTTACTAAAACTGCTCAACATCAACTGCTACTGAACCTTTTTAAGGCATAACCCTATCTTGCAGTCGGGATCTAGCACAACTAAACTTCCTATCTCTCAGCTGCCTTATTTAGTTCATTTTTAACTATAGAAATTGCAAAAAAAAGTAGAAATATGTAAAAGCAACAAAAAAAAAAAAAAAAAAAAGAAAAAAAAAAGTCAAGCTGAATGCTTATAAATATGTTAGAACAAAAAGTTTATTTCATAACTGAACAAGTCATATAGATTATGGAATAGAGATGTTAAAACAGCAGCAATTAACAAGCCATAATTGATGGTAAATAAAGTTATCATTTGGGGAGAAGGAGGAGAGGAGGAAAAGTAATGCACATCTGAACCCAAGATTAGAAATTATGGGAATAGAAAATTTACGAAAGCAACATGTTGAGAAAGGAGGGGGGGGGGATGGTATTTCTTTTTGTTAGAGTCCAAAGAGATGAGACAAACTTAAAATTAACAAGGAAATAAAATAAATACTTTTTCAAATTATCTTATGAGCAAAAAGAAAGGTTTGTAAAATATCTCTTTTCAGCATGAAATGAAAACTTAACCTCTTTTTTCTTGGTAATTTATTGATACGAGAACGTGAAAAAGATCCCTTGTGATTATAGAAATTGTTGATGTAGAAGAATGTCATGTCTTAATGAATTTGTTACTATGAAAAGAACAGAATAGAGTTGCACGTAGAAATCTTAGAATGAAAGTGTAAGAATATGTTTGCAAGATCAGAAGAATAGGTAGTAATAACAGAATTCAGAACAAAATTAAAGACCCCTCCTTCCCCCAATCAATAATGATTGTTTACTGTTTTTGTATTTGTTCTTGTTTAAGTTTGTCCGTTTCAGCTGCTGATGTTTCTAGAGAATGCTGTTTACCCAACAGCAGATACAAGGATTTCGGAAACAATTGGATCTGATGATCTGACTGTAAGTTGCATGGTAACTCCACTGTCGGCAAGAGCCAACTTAGCACGTACTAAAGCATCATGACCTCCACGGAACACGCCTGCCAAAAAGAGGGTGTGAGAATTCTTATTTGGTAGAACTTTGTCTGATCGTTCACAGGGTTGCATGCCAAGATACTGAATTATATTCTTCACTGCTTCTGCAAAAAAAACAAAACTTAAATGAAAATATTTTTTTCCTTTAAAGAAAAAAAAGATTCATCGAAAAGTATCTAAGATTTTAAAGTTAAAAAGTTAAAAACACATGTAAAAAGACAAAGGGAGGAGAAGATATGAAAAGGATAATGAAAAAAAAAAAAGCAAATAAAAAAAACAAGGAAATAAAAAAAAAGCAAGGAAATAAAAAAAAAAACAAGGAAATAAAAAAAAGGAAATAAAAATCATCAATTCAGCCAGTGTCTGTCAGTTAATCTCACATTTGCATTTTGAAAGCATAAAAATTTTGCTATTACGAGACACCTTAAATAAGTTTCCAGACTTTTTTTTTTCGTATGTGCACTTTTATTAAAAGTACATGAAACTCTAGTCCCCTTTGAAATAATCTTCTCCAGCTGCAATGTACTTGTACCATTCCAACAACTTCTTGAAGATCCCTTGGAAGTCCTCTTGTGCGAACATCTCACAAATTCTTTCATCTCCTTAATTTTTTCATAATGACAGCCTCTAAGGTTTTCCTTGAACTTAGGAAATAACCAGGGAGCAAGGTCTGTAATATAGGGAGGGTGAAGAATTGTCTTGGTTAAATAATCTGTGACAAGGATGGAGTTGTTGATTGTCCTCGTGGAAATGCCACCGACCTGATTTGAATCTTTTCTTGAACTCTCTTAAAACCTCAACATAATATTCCTTGTTGACTGTCTGTCCAGTGGGAACCCAGTGCATGTAGATCATGCCGGTACTGTCAAAAAAAGATGCTGTAGATGTTTATTTGGACCCAAATCATAAAAACTGGTCAGTCATCTCATAAGATGTATAGCAATAACATACTGAATTTTCAAGAGTCTATGACAATTTTAAATGTCTGTACAAAAAACGTCTGGAAATTATTGAAGGGAACTCATAAATTCAATTTCCTAAAATTTGTTTTATTAAATCTGGATACTTTTATAAATTGACATCCCCCCCCTCAATTTTATTGATGAATACAGCTTTCTATTTAAAAGCTGCACATGTGAATCTGGTTTGGCAGTGACCTAACCTTAACTTTAGATATGTCTTTCCGAAAAATATGTCATTTTGATATTTTACCTATGAATAAATAAAAGGGAGAATGGCCGACTAGCGGCCATTCTCCCTTTTATTGCTATGAGAGTGAGTGAGTAGCCTACCCTTTGTACTCTTACTTTGTCCCAGATCACTTCCACATAAATACGGCATTAATCATGTATAACATGCTACATGGTACCATAATTACTATGCCGACTCACAATTAAACGGCCAACAAAAAAATACAATTTAATTTCCTACTTACAAAATCTAGAAAAAAAAAAAAAAAATCTCTGCAAGGACATGCAAAAAACTTTTGCAAAAAAACTTATTTTTACTACTTTTTAGTTATGCTGACAAAAATAATTCTAGAAACTAGATGAACAGTAGTCAACTATAGAAACACTGTCTACACAAACATGTCTTTCGTTATAGCAACAGTTGGCATATGTTTCAGCTGGTGACAAAAGTTCAATCAAGTCAAGAAACAATTATTAAGTTAACGCATAAGTTTTCATATCATCAATATTTACACATTTCATTTCCACTTATAAAGAACTTTTGCATGTTTATGCCATAATTATTCTCTCTCTCTCTCTATATATATATATATAATTTTATGGCGGTGCATTGAAATGTTAAAAATATATAGAGATGCATTTAAATGAAAATAGAAACGGCTCATTGAAAGATTTCTTGTGAAAGAAATCTGATATTTATAAGCACAAAATAAACATTTAGTTTTATTTTTCCTTCATTATTTGCATTTTTTCTACTTAGTTTAATCAAATTAATGAGGATGCTGTTCATTAGTCACAAACAATACAATGCTATTTCTTATTTACAGTTTTCTTAGTTGTTGAAATTTAATTTATATATTGTCCATTAATTTAATCCAGAGGTTTCTTTCACACAAACTATTCACTTACATAACCGGGTTGTTTTCAAATTGCTTGCATTTTTATACTTATTTTAATTACACGGTGGTATTTTAATATTACTTAAACAAATTACTATAAAATAGTGCATATTGTTCCAATGTTTGTGGGTTACTTAATGTTATGCATAAGTGCAGATTTAAAAAAAAAAATACAAAAGAACCCTCACCTTTATGGAGAAATGTTGATGAGCGTTTTTCAAACAGACAATTTTTTACACAAACAATTCGCTTATTCTTTATGTAAAGGTGCTGTTTAAAATGTTCACTATTACTTGCAAGTTTTATGATTAAATTAATGTATTATTTAATAAATATAATGCAAAAACGATTTTTTCCACAACCAGTTTGATTTTTCTAGGATGTTAGGAATTATGCTGCTTTTTTGTGTTGTTTTTAATTGTTGGCATAGACAATATTGCTGTTGATAATTGTTGGCATAGACAATATTGCTGTTGATAATTGTTGCCATAGACAACATTGCTGTTGATAATTGTTGCCATAGACAACATTGCTCTTGATAATTGTTGCCATAGACAACATTGCTCTTGATAATTGTTGCCATAGACAACATTGCTCTTGATAATTGTTGCCATAGACAACATTGCTCTTGATAATTGTTGCCATAGACAACATTGCTCTTGATAATTGTTGCCATAGACAACATTGCTCTTGATAATTGTTGCCATAGACGACATTGCTCTTGATAATTGTTGCCATAGACGACATTGCTCTTGATAATTGTTGCCATAGACGACATTGCTCTTGATAATTGTTGCCATAGACGACATTGCTCTTGATAATTGTTGCCATAGACGACATTGCTCTTGATAATTGTTGCCATAGACGACATTGCTCTTGATAATTGTTGCCATAGACGACATTGCTCTTGATAATTGTTGCCATAGACGACATTGCTCTTGATAATTGTTGCCATAGACGACATTGCTCTTGATAATTGTTGCCATAGACGACATTGCTCTTGATAATTGTTGCCATAGACGACATTGCTCTTGATAATTGTTGCCATAGACGACATTGCTCTTGATAATTGTTGCCATAGACGACATTGCTCTTGATAATTGTTGCCATAGACGACATTGCTCTTGATAATTGTTGCCATAGACGACATTGCTCTTGATAATTGTTGCCATAGACGACATTGCTCTTGATAATTGTTGCCATAGACGACATTGCTCTTGATAATTGTTGCCATAGACGACATTGCTCTTGATAATTGTTGCCATAGACGACATTGCTCTTGATAATTGTTGCCATAGACGACATTGCTCTTGATAATTGTTGCCATAGACGACATTGCTCTTGATAATTGTTGCCATAGACGACATTGCTCTTGATAATTGTTGCCATAGACGACATTGCTCTTGATAATTGTTGCCATAGACGACATTGCTCTTGATAATTGTTGCCATAGACGACATTGCTCTTGATAATTGTTGCCATAGACGACATTGCTCTTGATAATTGTTGCCATAGACGACATTGCTCTTGATAATTGTTGCCATAGACGACATTGCTCTTGATAATTGTTGCCATAGACGACATTGCTCTTGATAATTGTTGCCATAGACGACATTGCTCTTGATAATTGTTGCCATAGACGACATTGCTCTTGATAATTGTTGCCATAGACGACATTGCTCTTGATAATTGTTGCCATAGACGACATTGCTCTTGATAATTGTTGCCATAGACGACATTGCTCTTGATAATTGTTGCCATAGACGACATTGCTCTTGATAATTGTTGCCATAGACGACATTGCTCTTGATAATTGTTGCCATAGACGACATTGCTCTTGATAATTGTTGCCATAGACGACATTGCTCTTGATAATTGTTGCCATAGACGACATTGCTCTTGATAATTGTTGCCATAGACGACATTGCTCTTGATAATTGTTGCCATAGACGACATTGCTCTTGATAATTGTTGCCATAGACGACATTGCTCTTGATAATTGTTGCCATAGACGACATTGCTCTTGATAATTGTCGCCATAGACAACATTGCTCTTGATAATTGTCGCCATAGACAACATTGCTCTTGATAATTGTCGCCATAGACAACATTGCTCTTGATAATTGTCGCCATAGACAACATTGCTCTTGATAATTGTCGCCATAGACAACATTGCTCTTGATAATTGTCGCCATAGACAACATTGCTCTTGATAATTGTCGCCATAGACAACATTGCTCTTGATAATTGTCGCCATAGACAACATTGCTCTTGATAATTGTCGCCATAGACAACATTGCTCTTGATAATTGTCGCCATAGACAACATTGCTCTTGATAATTGTCGCCATAGACAACATTGCTCTTGATAATTGTCGCCATAGACAACATTGCTCTTGATAATTGTCGCCATAGACAACATTGCTCTTGATAATTGTCGCCATAGACAACATTGCTCTTGATAATTGTCGCCATAGACAACATTGCTCTTGATAATTGTCGCCATAGACAACATTGCTCTTGATAATTGTCGCCATAGACAACATTGCTCTTGATAATTGTCGCCATAGACAACATTGCTCTTGATAATTGTCGCCATAGACAACATTGCTCTTGATAATTGTCGCCATAGACAACATTGCTCTTGATAATTGTCGCCATAGACAACATTGCTCTTGATAATTGTCGCCATAGACAACATTGCTCTTGATAATTGTCGCCATAGACAACATTGCTCTTGATAATTGTCGCCATAGACAACATTGCTCTTGATAATTGTCGCCATAGACAACATTGCTCTTGATAATTGTCGCCATAGACAACATTGCTCTTGATAATTGTCGCCATAGACAACATTGCTCTTGATAATTGTCGCCATAGACAACATTGCTCTTGATAATTGTCGCCATAGACAACATTGCTCTTGATAATTGTCGCCATAGACGACATTGCTCTTGATAATTGTCGCCATAGACGACATTGCTCTTGATAATTGTCGCCATAGACGACATTGCTCTTGATAATTGTCGCCATAGACGACATTGCTCTTGATAATTGTCGCCATAGACGACATTGCTCTTGATAATTGTCGCCATAGACGACATTGCTCTTGATAATTGTCGCCATAGACGACATTGCTCTTGATAATTGTCGCCATAGACGACATTGCTCTTGATAATTGTCGCCATAGACGACATTGCTCTTGATAATTGTCGCCATAGACGACATTGCTCTTGATAATTGTCGCCATAGACGACATTGCTCTTGATAATTGTCGCCATAGACGACATTGCTCTTGATAATTGTCGCCATAGACGACATTGCTCTTGATAATTGTCGCCATAGACGACATTGCTCTTGATAATTGTCGCCATAGACGACATTGCTCTTGATAATTGTCGCCATAGACGACATTGCTCTTGATAATTGTCGCCATAGACGACATTGCTCTTGATAATTGTCGCCATAGACGACATTGCTCTTGATAATTGTCGCCATAGACGACATTGCTCTTGATAATTGTCGCCATAGACGACATTGCTCTTGATAATTGTCGCCATAGACGACATTGCTCTTGATAATTGTCGCCATAGACGACATTGCTCTTGATAATTGTCGCCATAGACGACATTGCTCTTGATAATTGTCGCCATAGACGACATTGCTCTTGATAATTGTCGCCATAGACGACATTGCTCTTGATAATTGTCGCCATAGACGACATTGCTCTTGATAATTGTCGCCATAGACGACATTGCTCTTGATAATTGTCGCCATAGACGACATTGCTCTTGATAATTGTCGCCATAGACGACATTGCTCTTGATAATTGTCGCCATAGACGACATTGCTCTTGATAATTGTCGCCATAGACGACATTGCTCTTGATAATTGTCGCCATAGACGACATTGCTCTTGATAATTGTCGCCATAGACGACATTGCTCTTGATAATTGTCGCCATAGACGACATTGCTCTTGATAATTGTCGCCATAGACGACATTGCTCTTGATAATTGTCGCCATAGACGACATTGCTCTTGATAATTGTCGCCATAGACGACATTGCTCTTGATAATTGTCGCCATAGACGACATTGCTCTTGATAATTGTCGCCATAGACGACATTGCTCTTGATAATTGTCGCCATAGACAACATTGCTCTTGATAATTGTCGCCATAGACAACATTGCTCTTGATAATTGTCGCCATAGACAACATTGCTCTTGATAATTGTCGCCATAGACAACATTGCTCTTGATAATTGTCGCCATAGACAACATTGCTCTTGATAATTGTCGCCATAGACAACATTGCTCTTGATAATTGTCGCCATAGACAACATTGCTCTTGATAATTGTCGCCATAGACAACATTGCTCTTGATAATTGTCGCCATAGACAACATTGCTCTTGATAATTGTCGCCATAGACAACATTGCTCTTGATAATTGTCGCCATAGACAACATTGCTCTTGATAATTGTCGCCATAGACAACATTGCTCTTGATAATTGTTGCCATAGACAACATTGCTCTTGATAATTGTTGCCATAGACAACATTGCTCTTGATAATTGTTGCCATAGACAACATTGCTCTTGATAATTGTTGCCATAGACAACATTGCTCTTGATAATTGTTGCCATAGACAACATTGCTCTTGATAATTGTTGCCATAGACAACATTGCTCTTGATAATTGTTGCCATAGACAACATTGCTCTTGATAATTGTTGCCATAGACAACATTGCTCTTGATAATTGTTGCCATAGACAACATTGCTCTTGATAATTGTTGCCATAGACAACATTGCTCTTGATAATTGTTGCCATAGACAACATTGCTCTTGATAATTGTTGCCATAGACAACATTGCTCTTGATAATTGTTGCCATAGACAACATTGCTCTTGATAATTGTTGCCATAGACAACATTGCTCTTGATAATTGTTGCCATAGACAACATTGCTCTTGATAATTGTTGCCATAGACAACATTGCTCTTGATAATTGTTGCCATAGACAACATTGCTCTTGATAATTGTTGCCATAGACAACATTGCTCTTGATAATTGTTGCCATAGACAATATTGCTCTTGATAATTGTTGCCATAGACAATATTGCTCTTGATAATTGTTGCCATAGACAATATTGCTCTTGATAATTGTTGCCATAGACAATATTGCTCTTGATAATTGTTGCCATAGACAATATTGCTCTTGATAATTGTTGCCATAGACAATATTGCTCTTGATAATTGTTGCCATAGACAATATTGCTCTTGATAATTGTTGCCATAGACAATATTGCTCTTGATAATTGTTGCCATAGACAATATTGCTCTTGATAATTGTTGCCATAGACAATATTGCTCTTGATAATTGTTGCCATAGACAATATTGCTCTTGATAATTGTTGCCATAGACAATATTGCTCTTGATAATTGTTGCCATAGACAATATTGCTCTTGATAATTGTTGCCATAGACAATATTGCTCTTGATAATTGTTGCCATAGACAATATTGCTCTTGATAATTGTTGCCATAGACAATATTGCTCTTGATAATTGTTGCCATAGACAATATTGCTCTTGATAATTGTTGCCATAGACAACATTGCTCTTGATAATTGTTGCCATAGACAACATTGCTCTTGATAATTGTTGCCATAGACAACATTGCTCTTGATAATTGTTGCCATAGACAACATTGCTCTTGATAATTGTTGCCATAGACAACATTGCTCTTGATAATTGTTGCCATAGACAACATTGCTCTTGATAATTGTTGCCATAGACAACATTGCTGTTGATAATTGTTGCCATAGACAACATTGCTGTTGATAATTGTTGCCATAGACAATATTGCTGTTGATAATTGTTGCCATAGACAATATTGCTGTTGATAATTGTTGCCATAGACAATATTGCTGTTGATAATTGTTGCCATAGACAATATTGCTGTTGATAATTGTTGCCATAGACAATATTGCTGTTGATAATTGTTGCCATAGACAATATTGCTGTTGATAATTGTTGCCATAGACAATATTGCTGTTGATAATTGTTGCCATAGACAATATTGCTGTTGATAATTGTTGCCATAGACAATATTGCTGTTGATAATTGTTGCCATAGACAACATTGTTAATTGTTCGCATAGACAATATTCTTAATTGTTCGCATAGACAATATTCTTAATTGTTCGCATAGACAATATTCTTAATTGTTCGCATAGACAATATTCTTAATTGTTCGCATAGACAATATTGTTTTTGATAATTGTTGGCATAGACAATATTGCTGTTGATAATTGTTGGAATAGACAATATTGCTGTTGATAATTGTTGGAATAGACAATATTGCTGTTGATAATTGTTGGAATAGACAATATTGCTGTTGATAATTGTTGGCATAGACAATATTGCTGTTGATAATTGTTGGCATAGACAATATTGCTGTTGATAATTGTTGGCATAGACAATATTGCTGGTGATAATTGTTAGCATAGACAATATTGCTGTTGTTAAATGTTGGCATAGACTATATCATTAATTGTTGGCATAGACAATATCGTTAATTGTTGGCATAGACAATATCGTTAATTGTTGGCATAGACAATATCGTTAATTGTTGGCATAGACAATAACGTTAATTGTTGGCATACACAATATCGTTAATTGTTGGCATACACAATATCGTTAATTGTTGGCATACACAATATCGTTAATTGTTGGCATACACAATATCGTTAATTGTTGGCATACACAATATCGTTAATTGTTGGCATACACAATATCGTTAATTGTTGGCATACACAATATCGTTAATTGTTGGCATACACAATATCGTTAATTGTTGGCATACACAATATCGTTAATTGTTGGCATACACAATATCGTTAATTGTTGGCATACACAATATCGTTAATTGTTGGCATAGGCAATATCGTTAATTGTTGGCATAGGCAATATCGTTAATTGTTGGCATAGGCAATATCGTTAATTGTTGGCATACACAATATCGTTAATTGTTGGCATACACAATATCGTTAATTGTTGGCATACACAATATCGTTAATTGTTGGCATACACAATATCGTTAATTGTTGGCATAGGCAACATTGTTTATTGTTGGCATAGGCAACATTGTAAATTGTTGGCATAGGCAATATTGTTGATTGTTGGCATAGACAATATTGTTGTTTTTATAGACAATATTGTTAATTGTTTGCATAGACAATATCGTTAATTGTTTGCATAGACAATATTGTTAGTTGTTTGCATAGACAATATTGTGTTGTTGTCGATAATTGTTTGCCTAGATAATATTGTGTTGTTGATAATTGTTTGCATAGACAATATCACTAAGCCAAAAATTTTACATATTTAAAAAATTCTTTCCAAATTTCAAAATGTTGCAGGGAATAGATGGGTTCGATTTCTTAATCATGAAATAAGACAAAGGTTTAAATTTTTGTGGTTTTATAGAATTAATGCTTATAAGTACAAATTTGAATTAAACATTCATCATGAAATTAAAAACAATCAATTTCAGGAGTTATTTTATATATTAAAAAAAATATTAAAAAAATGTAAGTTATTATTAATTCAACAAAAATACAATAGCATCAAATTTCAAGGGGAATAACATGTTTTGTTTATCTTTTGATATTCATCTTTTTTGTTTTATTTTCTCTTTATCTTCGATAACTCTTTAAAATTATTTTTTTTTGCAGCTTCAATCGCTAACTGATATTTATTCCACTTTCTAGAATATTCTTATTTCTAAATGAAATTTAAAAATAACTAAATCTTTGATTACATTTTTAGCCTTTTATATTCAATTGTTTCAAATTATTCTTATTTGTTTAACTTTAAAAAAAATATTTTTAATAATAATAACGTTATTTTTTAAATCTAAATAAATTTGTTTATTTCTATATCTATTTTTATTATATAATTATATACTTATCCTTTAATGTTTATTCTTCTTTAATGTCTTAATTTAACTCTTTATTTCTATATAAAAAAAGGGTTTGTTTTTAAATTTTTGGTAATTTGGTGAAGTTGAGATAAGTAGGTCCTACAGACAAGCCCCGTTCTGACATTCTGAAAATTTAGGTTAACAACCGGTGAAGCTACCGAAAAGTAACCCTTTTGAATGAAGATGGATATAAACTATATTTTTTAAATTAATTTCTTAATTTTACTTGTAAAGAATTTTTTTTTAAAAATAATTATTGAAAAATATTGCAGTGTTTACATAGCTGGTTCTTTGGGATAAACCTCTCTTCCAAAATGAAAAAGCTTTAGTGTTTTTACTATTTTAAAGCACTTTTTTTTTTTGTTTTTTTTTTAAAGTTTGAAACACAAGTAGTGACTAGTTAATTTAGAACAACAAGGGTGCATGGCGGAAATTCTTCAGGGTTTAAATGTATTTTAATGCTTTTATTAAGGTCGAAAAACATTTTTCGGACGCCATATTACTTCCTATTTACTTGCCTCCCCATGAGAGTAGAGTTAGACACAAGGTCGATTTTTAATGTAGAGAAGCATTTATTACAAAAAAACGAAATGGTGAAATATAAAATAAAGTTGAGCTACAAGTTAAAACAAATTTTTTTTTAAAATTCCAAGAATTAAAGAGAGAAAAAAAAAATTCAAAGAAATTTTGAACATTTATTACTGTAAACATAATGAAGAAGTGAAACATAACGAACAAGTGAAAATAAAGGCAAGATAAGTCAATGTTTTACATTCACTTATCTTGCCTAGGAAAACAGATTTTTTTGAATAGCAAAGTTCAGGTGACCTAACTGTTCAGATTTTTCAGAATGAGGCTCGTCTGCTGGACAGTAAAAAAAAAAAACTTGCCAAAAGATAAGCGCCCTTTTTTTTTTAAATTTATTTTTTTTTAGTTACCAGTTGGAAAAACCACTGATTTTTAACATGATTTACTCACAATGAGAGCATTGTAAAATATTTTTGCTCTAAGTATTCATCAAATGGACTTGACGTAGTTAGGTTGTTTTATACATAAACTTCGCTCACAAATGAAAACAAGGCTACCTTGCGACCCCTAAAGTTTCAGTACAAGTGCAAACATAACTAATCATGAGCCTCGAAGTTTCGAAACAGACAACGCCTCTGTATGTGATGGAATAAGAAAACTCATTTAAGATAAATAAAGATTACCTTTAAAGTAGTTAATAAAATTCTTGTACATCATATTAAATATGTTATGAAAAGTTCTATGACGTTTTGGTACTTCTACACTTTATCACCAAAACTGGAGACGCCATTTTATTTCACGCACCTGTCGTTGAAATCCAAGGAAGACATCAGTATTTTAAACTATGACCGAAGCATGAAATAAATAAAATTAAACTAGATGATGATTTTTCGGTTTCATTTAAATTAATTTGTTGTTGACCCTTCAAAGTTGCTTTAATTCAAAACAATGTTTCATTAAAATTATTTATTTGTTCGAAAGAAAAAAAAAACAAAATAATCAACTTTATAAAAAATCCAATGTTGCTTTCATTACAAAATTGTTTTATTAAAATTATATTTTCTTACACAAACTTTTCAATAAATGTTTTTACAATTATATTTTGATAAATTTTTATACAGTAAACGTTTTGGTTTTCAAATGGCACCCGCCCAGTTTAGACAATTATGAATATGTCCTTTTCATTTTCTGTTTTTAATAAAAAAAAAAAAAAAAATATATATATATATATATATATGTATGTATGTATATATATATATATTTCATGAAAAACTTTCCGTTTTCATTAATTAAATCGAAACATTTTCAATTAAATAATTACGGATATATGTTCTCTTTCACTTTCTTTATTTACTTTTTTTCATACTTCGTTCATAGTTTAAAATACAGATTTCTCCCTTGAATTTCAACAACAGGTGTGTGAAATAAAATGGCGTTTCTAGTTTCGGCGATAACGTGTAGATGTACCGACGTTATTATAAATATTTGACAGCATTAATCTCACTTCAAACAAACAGTTCAACTTAAAAATATAAGAAAATTGTAATGAAAGAATCGTAAATCTAAGATATTTTTTAAAAATGCGATTCCGATTCCCCCCAAATACACGATTCATACGATTAATGATTCCGATTAATTGCCACACCACTAATTAAGATAAAATATCTTATATTAAAAAAAATAATTGTTCTACCTTCAAGTGTTTTGACAGAGGACAAAACAAAAGTGTCTTCTAATTCATTGGTCACACCAACTTCTTCCCAGGAGGCACTAAAATTGGGTTTCATTACTCGTTGGACATGGTCACCAACACTAACCTCAATATCTTCAAGCTACAAAGAAACAAAGAGGACAATCAATCACACACAAAAAAAAAGGAAAAGTTTTTTTAGGCCGCAAATATTTTCATAAAATTTTTTTTTTAATTCTTGGTTACATTGTGAGGCGTTGGGGATAAGATTGGAGATCAATCCTTATATGATTTTATAGCCAAAATTTGTCATTTCATACAAGTTTACAGGAGACGAAAGAGTTAGGATGTTCATTTCATATTGTAATATTGTTATTAGCAATCTCAATACCAATTGCTATATTGCCGTTATAAATGTTATATTTCAACGATGTCGACAATTATAACAACAAATGAGTGTATGGTAGCAAGAAAGACAGATAAGAATATTAAGTTTAAATATTTATTTAAAAAAAATGAAATGGTTAAAAATTGTCTCTTGTTGTTAGGCTGTTCCGGAAATAAAAGGAAATTATTAATGTCTCTTATTGTCAGGGTGTGCTGGAAATAAAAGAAAATTAGTAATATCCTTTGTTTTTAAGAAGTATCGAAGCCTGAAAGAAAGGAGGGTTAAAATTGTCCTTGTCGCTATATCCTTATTGCGCATTAACTTGTAGATGTTAGGTCTGGTGCAAACAAAAGAAAAGCAGTTTTGGCAGGGTGGATTGTAGGAGTGTATACTGGTGTTGCATACTAGCAAGCTGCTGCTGCTAGGGCGAAGAAGGAGATGTTAGCGGCGGTGACATAAGAAGAAAGGATAGTTCATGAGACACCCTGGCTTCCTCTCTCACCAGCTGCTGCTGTCAGTTGATGACACAGACTTTATATAACGATGACACAGACATAGTTGTAGAGGCCTAAGTTGCAGGGGTACTATGTAGGGAGTTTAGTAGCAAGATGTCTGTTTACATTACAGTCAGTACAGTTGGGGAAGCAGGAAACCGGAAGAGAATTCCAAAGTCCTGCAGAGTCCTGCTATTAGAGTAAAAGGCTTTCTTACATCTAGGGATCTCAACTCTGTAGGGGTGGAACTTCGCTGCTTGTCGGGGGGTATGAAGGCTTGTAGACCGTCAGAGCATCCATCATGTAAAACAGGCAGAGGGATGCAACATTATGTCGGTGGGACAAGGGCTGAAGTTTAGATGACAGTTCAGGACCTATTAGGTTGGCTACTCTCTTTTGAACTCTATCCAGGAGTGAGAGACTAGTAGCAGATGCACCAGCCCAAATATGACAGCAGTAGTCCATACATGGACGAATAGTGGCTTTGTAGAGGTACAGGATACTTTTTTTTTTTTTTTTTTTACATGGAGTTCACCACTTATCAAGGCCCAATGGCCACTCAGGGATAAGGGTTATTGTGTGTACAGTAATCAAAGGGATAGTGTAGCAATAGTATTGGAGAATTGGTAAGGTGTCATTACTTGGGGGGGGGGCGGTTCATCAGGAATTTGTTTGTGTTGGACTTGAAGACATCCAGGTTGAAGTCAGGAGGGAAACAGGCAAGCGGAACAGAGTTCCACAGGCGTGCAGTTCTAAGAAAGAAGCTTTGTTCATGGAATCTACGTTTTGATTTAGGCACAGATAGGGAGTGGGGAAAATTATTGACGGTGGTTTCAGCTAGTCGGATGTTTTTTGAGAAAGATTGGCGAGGGGGACCAGAGAATGGAGCTCAGACGAGCACCTGCCATGGAAATAACGATAGAACAATGACAGGCTCGCTACGTCTCTTCTGTGGGAAAGAGGTTGCAGGGTAGAGAAAAGGGCATCCCCCACCAAGCCACAGAGTCTATTTTGTACTCCGTCAAGGCAGGATAGGCTGTTTTTTGCAGCCCCCGCCCAGATGTGGCAGCAGTACTTCATCTTTGGACGTACTTGGCTCTTATATAGATAGAGAATTGCATCATTAGTGAGATATCTTCTGGAGCGGTAGAAGGATCCCACCATTTTCCCCAGCGACCTTGGCCACAGACTTGATGTATGTGTTCCATTTAAGATCAGGTGTAAAGGTCAAACCCAGGAGCTTATCAAATCCTGGGGCCTCCCTTAGATGAGAGCCATCCATTTCAATTGATGCCAGATGGGGATCAGAGCGTTTATGATGTAGAGATAGGAGCTTGGTCTTAGATGCATTAAAGGTAACCAGCCACCTCTTTCCCCACTGTACCACACGCTCAAGATCAGAGGAGAGAGAATCAGAGAGAACATCATCATTTACAGCCTTTGATGTGTTGCCATAGATGGTTGTGTCATCAGCATAGATGTCAACGAAAGATTTTAGTATGTGTTTTGGGAGATCATTGATGTAGATCAGGAAGAGAGTTGGGCCCAGTATGGACCCCTGAGGGACTCCAGCATTAATACTGTGGGCCTCTGATTTCTTCCTATCAACAACTACTCTTATGAGCCTATCTGAGAGAAATGACTTAATGATAGAGAAAACATTTTCAGTTATACCGTAACTGGAAATCTTGTGTAGTAGGCCTTTATACCAAACCTTATCGAAGGCCTTTGATATGTCGAGAGCAATTGCCCTAGAAATTAAGCCTTTGTCGAGAGGTTCACTAATCCTATGAGATATAACCATTAGCACATCTGCTGTAGATCTAGCAGAGCGGAAACCATATTGCGTGTCGCTAAGGTTATTTTTGCTGAGGTGGTTGACTACTTTTCTATTTATTGTGGATTCCAGCAACTTACTCATGACACACAGGAGACTTATTGGTCTGTACTGAGAGGGGGATGACTTATCACCTGAATTCTTAAATACAGGGTTTACTGATGAGGCTTTCCAGGGTGTTGGAAAGCACTTCTCCTTAAGGCAACGCTTAAACAGTTTGGAAAGTATGGGGGCAAGTTCTGGTTGTAATTTTTTTAACACTATAATTGGAATACCGTCGGGACCAGTTGCTTTACTGGAGTCAAGGTTCTTGATTAGCTTGGCGACCTCACGCACAGATATTTGTATGTTGCATAGCGTGTTGTCTGTTATAGGAGGGAATATGGGGAGTTGATGGCCTTCGTCACACAGGGTAGAATTTGCCGCAAAGTTCTTGGCAAATAGTTTGGCCTTGTCGGATGCTGTCGAGATGATCTCTGGTCCATTGATAATGGTTGGGATAGAGCGCACGTTTCTGTTCAAGATCCTATTTGCTATTTGCCAGAACTGGTGGGAACCAAGCCGCTGCTCAGCTACTTTGGACTTAACGGATTGCGCATATAGTTCTCTTGCATTTTTTATTACTCTTTTACAGTGGTTGCTGGCAGTTCTGAAAGCAGCTTTAGTTTCAGTGCATCTATTACGTTGGTAGCTATGGAAAAAGTGATTTCTGTGTGCGATGGTAGCAGCACATTTGGGGGAGAACCATGGCTGGCTGTTAGGTTTTTGTTGGAATTTTTTGGATGGTATGAATTGGCCTATGTCTACAAGTAAGCATTCGGTCAGATCTGATACTATAGAGGACACATCCTTTTTAAACATGGAATGGAGAGGGAGATCAGATATGAATGTATGGAAGCTATCCCAGTCTGCCATAGAGTATCGGTATACAGTACGGTGGAGAGGTACGTCTGTAGATTTATTATATTTCATTTTTATCTTAACTGATACGACGCAGTGGTCAGAGGATCGCAGAGGAGATAGAACGGAACATGAGCATAGCTCAGGGGAAGTGGATAGAAAAAGGTCTAAGAGGCTTGCGAACTGACCGGTACTATCGGGCACACGGGTGGGCTCGCGGACAATCTGAGTGAGGTCATAGGCAATGGCAAAATCATGACAGAACCTCCCCTCCTCATCAGTCTTTGAGTGGCTCAGCCATTCCACATTATGGACATTGAAGTCACTGCAAATGTGAATGTTAGCCGAGGGATGAGCAGACAGGATGTGGTCAATTTTTTCTGATATACTCTTAAAGGCAGTAACTCCACTGTTGTGGGGGCGATAGAGGGCAAATATAAATGCGGTGGTGTAAGCAAGTGCAATCCGGAAGCACATATAAGGTAGATTAGGGTCTTCTCTGGAGATATCCCTGCCACATGGGAAGCCATCTTTAATGTAGGCACATATTCCATGCCTGTGGCGATCTTGGGGGTCAGATTTAGATGTTAGGTTAGAGTATCCTTTAATTATGAACTCATCTAGGGAGGTGGTCGGCCCTATTCCAGTTTCGCTTAGAAAGAATATGTCAGGTTTTGTCTCCTGTAATTGGGTTTCAACCTCTGGAAGGTTAGAACGTAGACCCCTGATGTTGGAGAAGGAGATATGGTAGTAGGGGACTACGTAGGAGGATGGGGTTCTAGATTTATTCGTGTTTTCTTTTTTGAGATATTTCCTGTTGAGGATTTTGGGGTTTGTGGAACAGGTCAGCATACTTGGTTAGAGCAGAACAGAGAGGGAAAGTAAGAGAGGAAAGACAGGAATTTTTTTTTTTTTTTTGTAGCACATGATAAGGTAAAGCCGTAACCCACTAGTATGGCATCGAGAGGCCCCACCAGAGACTACTGCATGGTCCAGAATCCATTCACCAAATGGCAATACAGCAGCCCCAGTACTTTGCACCTGCTGATAGGACAGCCTCCTTAGTGGTTATTCCAAGGTTCGGGTCCCTGACTATCAGGCGGTTAACGTCAGCCCAGATGAAAACGTTTACCTCCAGCACCCTTACTAGTGACATGGCCGCAAGGATAGACATAGAGACAGAAAATTTCCGACATCTCAGACTACTGTTCACGAAGTACTACCAACCTGGGAAGCAGCTTTTTCTTCACCCTTTGTCAGAAACATCACTCATTAGAAATGAGAACTGAGGGACAAAAAAGGAGAAGCGAGAGTTACTGGAGCTGCCGATAACACATCCACTGCATTATCTACTCTCCATTAAAAAAAAAAAAAAAAAAAAAAAAAAAGAAAAAAAAACGGTAAGAGGGACTTATTTTTATCTACTAAGTATAAGTCCTTTGTCCATTCCCAGTTCAGAATAGAATTTGACGATAGTCTCTCCTCCCATATTAATCCGTGGAGGTTTTTTTTTTTTTTTTTTTGCTTTTGGTTCCTAGCGATAGAACCTTCGAGATTAAACTTATAATTACATTTCAATAATGCAACTTGTCAGCTTATGTTTTTAGATTGGGGGCATCTTATTTAAAGGCTACTTTAGGATAATACCAGACGTATTTAACAAAAAAAAAAGTTTAAAACACGAGTAATAAGACATGATAGGTAATGTTAAGGAGTTTCAATTTTTAGTAAGACTGCAATAAGAGAACAAAGCGTAAGTAACTTTCTAGCATGATCGAGAGAGCCCACCTTCTTTGCAGCAGCCTTAGCAATAATCTCAATGTATCTATTCCAACTCATGTTTCCTGTGAACGTTGAGCCAAGGAGCTTGAACAAAGTGCTCTCAGGTAAAGTATCGCTAACCATAGCTATTGGTGGTTGGTAAGGTTTTATGTAATTATTAAAGGAAACGAGTTTTGTCTTGGCAGTGTTAAATGTTACCATCCATTTTTGACCCCATTCCATTATAGACTGAAGGTCTTCCTCTAAGGTTTCGGCCATTACCTTAGATATGTGCTCATTAGTTTTCACCATGTACCTGCTATAGAGAAAAAATTAGGAAGAAAGTGGCTTGCAAACTGACGGGGAGCATGTTAGCTTTCTCAGTTGTTGTGCAAACAACCTCATGATTGTTTAAATAGTGGGGGTATTGTCGATTGCCCATTATTTACTACACTATTGTAGATTTTCCAGAAATCACGAGTTCCTAATTTTTACGCTTCAATGCGTTTCCTAGTGATTTCAGTATATTTACTCTTAGCTGTTGCTACTTCTTTCTTGCAATTATTTCTAGCTTCTATATACTTTTGTCTGTTTATACAGAACTTATGCCGGATAAATCTATGGTATGCATGTTGCCTCTGAGCAACGGCAGCTGCGCATGTAGAAGTTAACCATTGAGGAAAATGGGTTTTATTGTAGAACTTCCATGTGCTTCAATTGCTGCTTTGAACCATTCAGTAGTCTCATTTGCACACTGTTCTGCTGAAAGAGAAAAGATATTTCCCCATGGGGTGTCTCTGATGTGATCTCTAATTGCATCCCAGTCAGCCTTATTGTAGTACCCTGTCGTTTTGAGCAATAGCTCTTCAACTTGGGGTCAGGAGTTTAGAGAAATGTCTATCATTATCACAGTGTGATCAGCATTCCCGAGTGGGCAATTTTGGCATTTTTATAATTATTCTTTTATCAATACATACTCGTAGTCAGTTGATGAAAACAAAGTGCCTTCCTTCTCTAGTGTAGTTATTCCCTTCCACGAATGTGTTATACATTACACTAGTAAGGCTAGTTTGTTGCATCGAATTGATAATGGGTGTTCGTTGGCATATTGATGGAGGAAGTTTGGAAGGCGTCCAGTGCAAGCCTGAGGTCCTGATGTTGAACGGTGTCTAATGTCTTTATGTATGACTTTCTGGTAGCACCATAAATGAAACTGCCATAATCTAGTTTTGATCACACTAATGATCTATATAACTTTAATAGGGCTTGTCTACTCCTCAATCTGTGTGGGTAATGACTCGCATGAGTTTTGTTACATATGTTCTATATAGGGTTCATCTGCAACAGGAATCTGGGTATCATCTAGTTTTAAAAGAGGATCTGGGTGCAGTTTTCTAAGCTGACAAAAGTACATGCATTTTGTTTTATACATGACAAATTTGAATCCGTTCTTAGTTATCCATTTTTATTATTTTGTCAATTGACGCTCAATTAGATGGATATATCTTGAGCTGTATGAAATTAGGAAATCATCAACATATATAGAACAATCCATGCCTTGGTTTATGCATCCAACGATATTTATTTTTAGGCTAAATAATGCTACCGACAAAATAATTCCCTGTGGGATTCCCGTTTCCTGTTCCTTGATGTCAGAGATGCAGGTTTCTACACGGACATCGAATAGTCTATTGTTGAAGATGTGTTGTCTTCCTTTCATTCCAGCTTTGAGATCTTTCATGATACCATACCTCCATGTGGTATCATAAGCCTTTTTAAGATCCAAGAAAATAGCAGTCATATGTTTTTTTGTATAAATGAATTTCTAATAAAAGTTTCTAATCGAATTAAATGATCTGTAGTGCTCCAATGTTTTTGGAAGCTGCATGGAAAATTGGTTATTATTTTATTAGTTTCAAGAAACCAAATTAGTCTCGCATTTACCATTTTCTCAGTTGTCTTACACACACACACAACTTGTTAGTGATATGGGGCGATAATTGGAGGGGTCAGATGCATCCTTTCCTGGTTTGGGTATGAGAATGACTGTAGCTTGTTTCCATATAGCTGGAAGATGGCCATTGATCCAGATGTCATTAAGAATGGAAAGTAAATATTTTAATGGTTCATCTGGTAGTTGTTTTAGGAATCCATTTGTAATCTCATCTGGTCTCTCAGCCAGGTTATTGGCTTTTTTTTAATGAATCCTTTGATTCATGGATGGTAAAAGGTTTGTTGTATTCTTCCTCATTATTACTTTTGAGGTTCAGTTTGTTTTTATCTGATTCCTGTTTAATAGTGTGGAATTTTTTATCGCAATTTTTGGATGACTTATTTGCAATAGTATCTGCAAGACATTTAGCCATGTTCTTTTTTTTGGGTTATTTTGTTATTGTTTATACAGAGGTGGTTGAGAGAGGAACTGGTGTTTTTTCCTGATATTTTCTGAATCATATTCCATATGGTTATGTCTTTGATGTTATTATTGAATTTGGACACAAAATTCTTCCATGATTCCCATTTGGCTTCTTTTATTGTTTGGCATGCTTTAGCTCTGCATAATTTAAAGTTGTTTAAATTCTGAGTAGTTGGTTGGTTGTTGAATTTTCCTAATGCAGCATGTCATAGCCTGATAGCCTTTTGCAGTCATCATTTAACCAGGGCCAATTATACTTTTATTTAGGTATGCATTCCTCAGCTATTAAGATGGTCTCTGTAAAGTGAGTAATCGGATCTTTCTCATGTTTCCCTGGTAGGAGTTTGTGTGTGCATAATAATTTTAATTTATTCCAGTTAGCTTTTTTAAGGTTCTAGCAAGGAATTTCTGAGGTTATTTCAGGACCAAAGTGTTCTAATGTTACTAGGAAGTAGTCACTTTCACAGGTGTCCTCATGCACTGTCCAGTTGTAATCCATAAAGATACTAGGATCACTTATAGAGAGGTCAATTGCTGAGTATAAGTTTGTAGCAGAGTGAATAAAGGTTGTATTTTTGTTGTTGTTGATAATATTTTTTATAATGATTCCTTTTCTGTCTGTGTCTGAGCATCCCCAACTATTATGACTGTTAAAGTTGCCTAATAATAAGGATTGAGGGAGTTGGTTGATAAGTTTTTCTATTTTTACGTTTGGAGGTAGGTGGTAGCAGATTGTGACCGTTCTATATAGGGTGGCTGTGATGGCAATTGCCTGTAAGTTAGTTTGTAGATTTATTTGGCTTTGTGATGTGTAAAAACATATCACAAAGCCAAATAATGTTAATGAGAATGGATGTTTCTCCAGAAGCGCTATTGGGTTATTTGTTGTTCAGTGAAGCTATGGAGATTGAGATTTTTAAATGGTTTTAAAAAGGTATTTTGTAGGCATATTAATGTAGGGCATAGATCGGATATTAGTAGAAGTAATTCATTCCGGTTGGCTTTTATACCTCTACAATTCTATCGGATTATTTTGTTGGCAATAGTTTAATTTTTATGTATTTGATTTCCTTTTTGTGTTATTGAGAATGTTTTTTGTTTTTTTTCTACTATTTGATTAGGGAGGTTCTGTCATCTATTTCCATTGTTTCCAAAGTTTTAAATTAATTCTTCAAGTCATTGGACCATTTCATGTGCATTTGTGTACTTGTGAGCTTTTTACCATTGGTGGATTTGGTTTCTGTTTCCATGGCTTCTGGTTCTTTGCATTCAATTGACTTGTTAGTTTTTATGCTTGATTTATCTCTGTTTTTAAAGGTTGGTTTGGTTTTTGTGGGGCTGTTTTTTTTTTCAAGGAATTTTTCCCCACTTATTGTTCTTGTCTGTTCGGATGTTTTTGTAGAGTTTTTGTTTTTTTTTTTTGTTTATGGTTATCTGTTTTTATATTAGAACTCTTGTGGGGGATTGAAAGACTTTTCTTATTGTTGGTATTCTGCTCCTCAAAGTTTATCTCCAATCTTTTAAAGCTATTGGAGAGGGGAATTTGTGGGTTTATTTGTAGTTTTTGTTTAGTTAGATCTGGTTCTGGTTTGTTTGTTTTGGATTTGTTTCTTGTTTGAATCATTTCTGGGTATTGTAGTAGGCATTATTTGATTCATGTTGATTTCTTTTGGGGTCTTTTTTAGGATTTCAATTAGATCTTTGAGCCCCGAATTAATTTGTTGAGGGAATCTTGGTAGTTTGTTTGGCTTGATTTTGGGGCAATTTCTGCATAATAAGCATTTGTTTTTTGGAGGGAATTTACATCTGGGAAGGAAATGTTTTGTATTTCACCTCCACAATTTCTTTTTCTTTTTTAAAAATCTTGCAAATTCTGGAATAAACCAGGTGATTTTCATGACAGTTTGGACATTTTAATTTGTTTGGGCATTAGTCCTCTGTATGATTAGGTTCTTTTATGTTACATTTTCCGCATGTTCTGTACCCTCTACTGGTTTCTTTATGATGCTCAAATTTATGGCACTTGAAGCATCTTAAAGGGTTCAACTTTTATAAGGTTCAACTTTTCCAATTATGTATCTGATTTTAAGTTTCTGTGGGATTGTGAGGGTATTAAAAGTCAGGTGTACATATTTGTGGATATAGTCTGACCATTTCTTTTTTTTTTTCGGGTGTGGTCAATTGTTTTTTTAAAGCGGTTTGGATTTTGTCGGATTTTGCGAAGGTTAGTTCCTGGTTAGTTTGGATTTTGCAAAGGTTAGTTCCATGATGCCTTTTGACGTGTTTCAGTTTTTATGGTCAAATACCCTACATTGGTAAACGTGGAAGTTTTTCATTTTTAAGAGATTTTGAGCATATTTACTTTGATCAGAAGATTGCAATTTTTCATTTTAAAAAAATTTTTTTTTTTTTACCGTTTTTGGCATGCAAATTTTGTGTAGTAACTTTTTCAATTAGGAATGGTGACAGTCCACTGACTTTTTTTCCGTTCTAAGATTTCTATTACTAGAAATCTTGGGAAATTTTTCTTTTCTATAAATTCCATTGATATGGATTCTGTGTTCTTTTAATTTTAGCATTATTGATTAAATTTTTTTTTTTTTTAGTAGTTTTCCAATTTCCATGTATATTTGGTAATTTCATCTATTTACTCCCCACCTTCCTCGGCGCCCAAATGTGGGAGATGTTGGGTGGGAAGCCCATCGCCTTTTCATCCCTAGGATACAAAAAAGACATACTCAATCGGTTGAGTTTGTGCCATCATTTTCTGATTCCTCCTTTAGTTTAATTTTCCAAGTTTAATAGAAACATTGAATAGGGAACAGTTGTGTGGTTTTATCTCAGCAATTGAGTGACCCTTGCCACCGCTTTCTTACACTTACTTGGTTGGCTTGACTAGCCGATTGATCGGATTGGGTCTCTCCGAGCTCCAGTCTAACCGAAGTGGTGTGTTGAAAGGCCACAACTCCCCCCCCCCCCCAAGGTCATGGACTGTTTAATGACCAGGATCCTGGGCCAAGACATTACGGGTTGCTACTTACGGCCAACAGGTAGCCCCATTAAGGGACATTTATCCTCTACAGGTGGTCAGTCGGCATATTCTGATGCTCCACCCAGCTTAGTAACATCTGGTCAATTGGAAAAAAACTTTTATGCTTCAAGTTGTTTATTTCTTCAAAAGTTTTATTCATAGATTTTGATTTGGTTGTTTTTAATTACTTCCTTCATGAATCATAATGCTTGGTTTTGTGTTCTTGTGATGGATTTTATTGTTTTCATTCTCGGCCCTGCAGAAGATGATTGAGTTTTGGAAAGGATTATAGTATTATTGGTTGGTATGTTTTAAGTTAGAAAACTAGTAAGGAAGTGGGGGTGGGTGTAGAAAAAAGGGGGGCGGGGAGGGGAAGAGGACTTGTTTTTGTTTTGGGCTTTGCAGAAGATGACTTAGTTGTGCAAATAATTAAAAAAAAAACAAACAAACACAGAAAGGTGTTAATGTAGGTGCATTTGTATCAACGAGTCATCTTCTGACAGCCTCATCTGGTTGCACAAGGGGGATTATTTCTGATAGCATGTTAATTGATCAAATAGTGCTGGATTAAACAAAGGGTCACCATTGTTGTTTATATATTGATATTGGCTTTTTTACTAGTAATACACACGGACGAAAAAACGCTTTGGATAATCACAGATTTCAAGGTAGTTCTACTAAAATAGTCATATTTTTTAAACCAAAGCACTTCAAGTCTTCAAATTACTACTGTTTTGTTCGGAAATGAATATACTTTCAAATGAATTAATAAATATGAATGTACATTATATATTTTAAGAGTTTTAAGCAAATAAAGTGATAAAAATGTGAACGTCATAAAATGGCGTTATTGGTAAGGTTTTGTAATGACCCCCTCTGTTTTCTAAAGGTCCGTACCGTGATTGTATGAAGAATTTCGTCATGAAATTTGGAAACCAATCAGAAGAGGTGTTAATCTTAATACTGTCAAGTGTCCGAAATATTTTTGACCATTTCTTTTTTTGTCGTGTTAAAAATAAACCTTTAATATGACGAGTATCGAACATTTTGAAAAAAAAATTCTTCGGACACCCAGTAGTAAGTAAATCAATCTTTTTACTATCTTTATCAATTAAAAGTATTATTTTATGTTGAGTAGGACCGTGGTAATTGATAATTTAAAAGGACCTACCCGAAAAAAAAATTGTTTCTATTTCTCGAATTTGGTCAAATGAAGTACTAGCAGCAGCAGCTCCAGCCTGTAGAATCAGCCATAGCACAGCATAGTGTATAAACAACATGCGTTCTTTAATTTTTATTCAAGAACGAATTAAGAAAAACATGAAAATATGAATATAAATGTTCTTATATGTTTAATTAGAGCTATTTTGTTATCAGAATAACATTAGTTTAGAACTATTCGGTTTTCAGAATGTATAATAACAACAATCCCAACCAATTCGGCATTATGAATCTGTAACAGTGTCAGAATCTTTGGGAAAAATCGCCATTGCAAATTTGACACCCCTAAGACAAAACTGCAAATAAAATATAAAAAAATCGTAATTTCTGTTTTTAAAGTAGGTTTTTTATTTTATTTATGGAATATACTTCCAAAATAAACTATTAAAGTTGTTTCAAACATAATAAAAATATTATTTCTTATTTGTTAAAAAACCGTGTTGACAAAATATCCGCTCGCGGTGATTGAATACGCGGACATTCATTGAATCTGTTGCAATTTCTCACATTTCTCGTCAAATTTAAAAACATGGTTAAAAAAACAAAATAAACTTTTGTAGATTGCATGCACTTTTATTCTTTAAATTAGTTTTGAACAGCGAATTAAAACAATGTTTTACTGCGAACAGTCACAAATGTTTTTTTTCAAAATCAAAATAAGTATCAAAATCTCGTTTATACATAGATTCGAAAAAGTTGTCAAAAAACAAATATATAACAAATAAATGTTATCAAAGGCAAGATAAGTTACTTTTCTACCTAACTGGATAATTTTCTAGTGTTTTTATTTAATGTAACATGTTTATTCAGCTCGAAAAACGTACAGTGTTTACCGATGTATTGGAAAATTAAAAATGGCGCCCGGCCCGACTCTCTTTCACGCGGTAAGTTTGAGAAAAGGAGTTAAAAATAAAAAAAACTATACAAAATACTGTTAAAAACTCACCGAATATATGTCAGCCTATGTCACATGTCACGGTAACATATACTGAGCGAGTTTCTAGCAGTATTTTGTCTACTTTTTTATTTTTAACTCTTTTCCCCAAACTTACCGTTTCAAGAGTCGGGCGCCATTTTAAATTTTCCAAAACATCGGTAAACACTGTTTTCAAGCTGAATAAACATGTTACATTAAATAAAAACACTAAAAAATTATCCAGTTATGTAGAAAAGTAACTTGCTTTTGATAACATTTATTTGTTATATATTTGTTTTTTGACAACTTTTTCGAATCTATGTGTATAGTAATACAAACCCTCAAAATCTATATCAATATTCTTGAAATTTTAAAAGAAAACACATCAAACTACAATTAGGAAGCTTTTTATTTCGTTATTTTTTTTTCTACTTATTAAGCGAAAGATATTTTTACAACCTGCTCCAGCGTAGTATAAACGACCTATGGAATTAACACCTTCAACCTCGAAAATAGAAATCAACAAATTTATGGAATTTTCTTTGAAATTTCGCAACGCAGTTTCTTATTAAATTAAAACTAAACATAACATTTTCTGACTTATTTACCTATCGAATACACACACACACACACACATATATATGTATGTATGTATATATATATATGTATATGTATGTATATATATATATATATATATATATCTTTCTGTAAAATATTTATTTGAAATGGAAACGGCATTTTGCAGTTAGGACAACAAAACAAAAATGAAGTAACGGTTCGTATTCCTAAAACACTCTTTAACCCTAACAATAACACTAAGTTCGAGTGGCAAGCCCCCCCCCAAAAAAATAAAATACCTTTGTAAGCCACATACAAGCATCTAAAACAAACAAACAAAAAATAGATCCTTCCTTAAAGAAAAATACACATGAAAATAAATTGGTTAACTGTCCTAAAATGCTAGAATGGCCAGGAAATGGTGAATTATTTTACATTAAATTTTTGTGAAACTAACCGCTCCCCCCTCTAATATTGTTTTTGTTAGCTTTGTCTCTGTCAAGTTTTCAGTATGTTCACACATAATTTTCCTTAGCCCCTACAATTAATTCAAAGTCTGAATGGCCATATTCTCATTGCATAGAAACCCTCTTAAAACTACACATAATCATCTTTTAAAAAAAAAAAAAAAAAAAAAAAAAAAAACAGTTAACTGCCCTAAAATGCTAGAATGACCTATATTAGGAAATTATTTTACATTCAATTCTAAAATAATTTGTTTATCTTTCATTAAAGTTTTTCATGGCATTTTATACATAATTTCCTAAAAAGGTAGAATCACATTTTGGAGGGGTGGTCAGAAGGAGTTGAGTGGGGTTAAACAGAAGGTGTTAATCTACAATAATACCAAAGAAATATTGCAATATATTCATTTTTAAATGGTCTTCTGTTTAGATTTAAGTTTTTTGTACATAAAGCACATTACAATTCAACTTTGAGTTCTCCAACTTCTTTTCTGTTTATGGATATATGGCATTTTTAAGGAATTGCTGCATATTTATGCACATTTACTGCAGATTATTTGGAAACCATAAACTTTGGGAGATTTTCAGTTGCATATTCTGATTCCTTGTACAAAAATACACTTATATGGTAAATTTCATTTCTTAGTCTTGTGTTTTAACAAAGATATGACATTTTTACTGAAAAAGTAGTGTAAAAAATGTGACGAAACGCATATGGTCTTAAAGAGGGAAAAATATCCAAACGTGTGAGGCACAAAAATAGCCATAACTTCCTTAATTTTAATCAGATTTTAAAAATTTAAAAAGATTCTTTCTTAGCTCATCAAGCTCTTTCTATGCATACCAATATTGAAATATTTCAAGCTATTTCAATTTTTTCATGTGTATTGCTATTTTTACTGCTTCTGCTATTATTAGTTATGTGTGGCTACTGCTGATGTTACGACTTTGCTACTGCTGCTATAATCTGTGTTAATGATGTCTGATAGATACCTTATATTTCACAATATAACAATATCAATATTTTTATTGACTATTTTACTTTGTCATTTTGTTTTTAAAGTATCCAAGTTGCTCCGCTAACTTCCTATTGCTTTGCAAAGTTTGGTACTTAAAAAATTTATTTAAAATAATAAAAGTGAATGTACAGGTTGGTTGGTTATCTTGTTTTACGGCATATCAACCCTGCAAATTATAATAAAGGGTTGTTGTCGGTAGCATCAGGTTTCATTATTTGATTGGCTCTTGCCATCATCTTCTAGTATCAGTATGGGTTTTTTTTTTTTTTTTTTTTTTTTTTTAAAGGTGTTTGTGTGTGATGTATTTGTATTTATCTTTTTGTGAGGGTTTACAACATGGCTTGGCATGACTAGCCAATTGATTGGGTCAGGCCTTCCCGACTGCCCGTCTAACCGCAGTGAGGGCCAAAGTGGAGTGTTGTAGACTCACGGCAACTTGGGTCCGGGTCATGAGGTACTCAGCCACCAGGATCCTGTTCTAGAGCATTACGGATCGCCACCCATGGCCAACAGGTGGCCTCATTGAGGGACTTTTACTCTCTTCAGGAGGGGGGGGGGGAGGAGTCAGTGTATTCTAATGCCCCACTGACAGGGTTGGGAAGTAGGGAAGGAAAAAAAAAAGGAAGGGGGGGCTGTTGTTTTTGTTTTTGCAGAACATAATTAAGTTTTACAAAAGAAAAAGGAAACAAAAAGAGAACATCAATGTAGGTGCATTTCGTCTCAGGAAGCGAATAGACAGCCCGATCTGGTCGCACCAGCATACAGGTTGGAATGATAAAAGTATTGCCCTAAAGAAAACATTACAACTTTATTTTCAATGTAGTCACCGTCAGCCTCAATCACCATCTCGATACAGGTCTGGAACTATGCTTTTTTAACAAGCGCCGGCGGGAGCTCAGAGAATACACCACGAATAGCAGTGATCAGGCTGGTTTTGGTGTTGTGAGAGGTCATGTTGGTGATGTTCTCAACGTATGATCAAATGAAGTAGTCAAGTGGGTTCAGGTTGGGGGAAAAGGAGAGGGCCCAGTGAGAGAAAGGTACAAAGTCATAGCACTCCTTCTGAAGCCAAGCCTGGGTCTTTTTGAACTTATGGGCTGGTGCCGAGCCCTCATTTGAAATTACACCAAAGACTATAACTGTGGCTGGAAACTGTTTTTATCACCCTGGGCACATCCTGTGATACATTTTGAGGGTGCTGGCAATAGTCCTGTTGTCATAACTTGGATCGGTAAGCATGAATTGTAGAGCGGCACATCTCTGATTTCGCTCATTGAACATTGTGTCACTTTAGAAGGCTTCTATTGCTTGAGATTTGTACACAACTGGCCAACTAGTAGATGGTTTGCAACAAAAATAAAATAATCTGGTTTTCATCAAATGGGAATGGAATCATGTCTTTTCTAGGGCAACAATTTAACCGTTACACCCTGTATGTTTATCCAGCTTGCTTTAACAACCATCCATGCAAGTTTATTGGTTTTGGAGAGGATTTTATCAATTGATAATAAAGGATAATAAAGGAAGGAATTTCTTTCCTTTTTAATAGACAAAAATCTTCCCTTGTAATATTTTTATAAAATATAAAATAGGAATTAATCTACATTAATCACACAGATGCTTTATTTTGAGATTCAGGAGAAAAGGGAGGAGGCTTTTTTCTTTTTTAATTACTAAAATTCATCTTTCATATTTTTTGTAAAACTATATTCACATTTTTGTTCTTGAAGATTTAACTTGCATATTTGCATGTTTTAACTCAATTGGCTGTTTCAAGTTTTACAGCAAGATTTACCGGTATGTTCTACCAGTAGGCAATCATTACTAACTCCCCACAGCAATACCAGGTTGCCTGCTAGTCTAAGATAATAAACTTCATTCATAACTTGGTTGTAAACTTGAAACCATAACATTTTGCTAATTTCTAAACAGATTTACCTTTTCAATGTGACCGTCAAGAAAAGAAAAAAAAAAAAAAAGGAATCAATTTGCCTTTTCACTTGCAATTTAGAAAAATCAAGTTGACCCTCTAAAGAAAGGGACGATTGAAGACAAATGCCAAATATTTGTTCAGAAAATAAAAAACAATATTACAGAATAGGACAAATTATATTAAAATCAAAATACATACTGAATAAAAAATCAATAATACATAATAAAATTAACTTTCCAAACCAATAAGTAAATTAACCCTTCAAATATTTCACATAGTATAAACAAAAGAAAGTGTGTCTATTAAATTGAAATTTGGCGTTACACTTTTACAACAGTAAAGTGTAGCAAATGTGCACAACTTTCAATTTGTTCATTTAAAACATTTGTGTGCATTAAAGTTTTTTTTAAAAGCCTCACAATTTTGAAGTAACTTGTGTTGTGCGACCTGTGTGAAATTGAGCCAATTATTGTCTCCTGCTTTCTTATTTTCCTGAATCCAGTTGCCATTCTTTTAAATCAGATTGCATGTGATATATAATATTGCTAAAATTTGTTCCATTTTTATTTGTTATATAGTAGTTATATAATGAGCGTTTCTGAAATGTATGTGTGTACACAAGTGTTCATAACGGACCACACTGCATAGTGTGTATGTGTGTCAGTGTTGACTGTTGGTTATTTTTGTTTTACGACATATCAACCTTTTTCAGGTTATTTAATGCCGAATCTAGTTATTTTGAGGAACGATTTTTAATGGAGTATTTTTTTTTTTAAGTCAGATTCTATTTAACCCATAGTTGGAACCCTAACAGAGTGGACCTGGGAGCAATGGCAATTAAAGGGTGGCTCCACACTCCCCAAGGCCCGCAAGTTTTAGGTCATATCCAGGACGGTTGTATAAAGGGTTCTTTTTAAATTTTTTTATAAAGGCCAATTTTTTTAAGATATGAGAGTATGGGGTGGGGATTGTTTTTATCAAATAACTCTTTAATATTGTTTTCTTTGTAGAATCGATTTCTTACAGTTACAAAATCAGTACATTCAATTAATATGTGTTTGATTGTGAGTGGTGTTTGACAAGGTATACAGATGGGTTGGCTTTCTTTTTTAGGAGATATGAGTGGGTTAAGTGAGTATACCTATTTTTATTCTTGTTAGTTTGACTTCTTTTCTGTTTAGTTTCGTATTTTGTTGTTTTTTGATTTTTGGCATGATTTCGTGAAGTTTGTTGTTAGGGTGTTCATTCCAGTAGGTTTGCCATTTCTCTGTTGTATATGTGTTGATACATCTTTTTAGATCTATGTATGGAATTTTAAAATTTGCATCGATTGGGAGATTTAAGGCGTTTTTGCTGCAGAATCTGCTAATTCATTACCTTTAATACCGGAATGGCTCGGTATCCAGCAGAAAATGATTTTTTTACTGTTCAGTTAATTTTTGGAGTAATTTTGCGATTAGGGGGTTGTCCATCTTTCTATTTTTAATCACTTTTAGAGTAGATTGGGAGTCTGAAAGGATTATAAATTTTTTTTTTTTTGTTATTGGAGGCGAGTTTGAGAGCTAGGATTAGTGCATGTATTTCAGCACTGAAGATTGAGGTTTCTTTTGGGAGGTTTGATTGTTTTTTGATTGATTTATTGAGTATTGCTGCACTGGCTGTTGCATTATTTTGTTTAGACCCATCCATATAGATGTGTGTGTGGTCTGGATACTTTTCTTTGATTTTATCGAGATTATCATGATAAGTTATTGGATGAGTATGTTTCTTTTCATATTTACTTAAACTTAGGTCGATGTTAGGGGATACTATTTTCCAGGGAGGGGTTTTGAGTAGGACAGTTTTGTGAATTTTAGTTATGGGTAGACTTGCTTCTTTGGAAATCGATTTTATTGTAAGTCCAAAGGTGTAGATTGCATTTTCTTTTTGGTCGAAAAGGTGTTTACGGTTTGGATTTAAAGTGCTATTGTGTGCTGGGTTTGTGGGGTTGGCTGTAAGTTTTGTGTAGTATTTTAGACCAAGGTTGTGATTTCTGAGCATTGGAGGAGTTTCATGTGCTTCTGCATACAGGCTTTCTACAGGGGAGGTTGGAAATGCTCCTAGTGCTAGTCTTAGTCCAGAGTGGTATATTGTGTTGAGGGTTTTTAGATATGACTTTCTGGTGGATTGATATATGAAGCTACCATAATCTATTTTTGATATAATTAATGCTCTATATAGTTTGAGTAGTGTGTTCTTGTCAGCTATCCAATCTGTATGTGCGATGACTCGTAGGAGTTGTAATGCTTTATTACATTTGGTTTTGATGTGATTGATGTGTGGAATGAAATTTAGTTTTTTGTCAAAAATGATTCCTAGGTGCCTGTGTTCATTTACAAATGGAATTTTTTCGCCTTTAATCTGTAAGGTTGGGTTAGGGTGGAGTTTGCGTTGGTTACAGAAATGAATGCATTTTGTTTTAGTTTTGGAGAATTTGAAACCATTTTTGTTGCCCATTTATTAATTTTATGTTATGTTGTAGTTTTCTTTCAATAGTGTGAGTGTATTTAGATCTGTAGCTGATTGAGCAGTCATCTACATATAAGGAGCTATGTATATCAGGAGAGAGTTCTTTTATAATCTTATTGATTTTTATGTTAAAGATAGGTGTTGATAATATGCTGCCTTGGGGCACTCCTTCTTGATTTTGTGGGTCTGATAAAGTTGAATCTATGCGAACTTGGAAAGATCTGTCTGTTAGGAAGTTTTTTATGAATTCAGGTAATCTGCCTCTTAGTCCGATGTTGTGGAGATCTTTTATGATACCGTGTTTCCAGGTAGTTTCATATGCTTTCTCAAGATCAAAAAAAAAAAAAACATGTTACGTGTTCCTTATTGATAAAAGCTTCTGATATAATTTTTGAGGTTAGTGATGTGGTCTATACATCCTCGATTTTTTTGGTATCCACACTGGATTTCAGAAATTATTTTGTTGTCATCTAGATACCATATAAGATGGTAGCTAATCATTCTTTCAAACGTTTTGTATAGGCAGCTTGTGAGAGCTATTGGTCTGTAGTTTTCTGGGTTTGATGTATCTTTTCCCAGTTTGGGTATTGGTATTATTATTGCATTTTTCCATGAAGTTGGGAAATTTTTTGTTTCCCATATTTTATTATAAATTTGGAGGAGGAGTTTTAATGATTCTGGTGGAATTTCTTTAAGCTGTAGTGCACTTCATCTAGTCCTACAGCTGAGTTATGAGATTTTTCTATGGCGGTTTCTAGTTCATTGAGGGAGAAGATTTCATTGTAAGGCTCTTGGTTTTTTGAATTAAAGTTTATTTTGTACTTGTCTTCATGTTTCTTAAGTATTTGGAATTGTCTATTGTAGTGTTTTGATGATGAGTTTCCGGCAAAGGTTTTAGCTAGTGTGTTAGCAATATCTTTTTTATCAGTTATTTTCTGTTTATTTATGAGAAGGTGTTTGATTGGATTCGGATTATATTTTCCAGTTATTTTCCTAATCATTTCCCAGACGGTTTTGGGTTTAGTGGTGATGTTGATTTTGTTGACAAATTGTTGCTAGCAGGATCTTTTGCATTCTTTAATTGTTTTTCAAGTTTTAGCTCTTTGGTGTTTGTATTCTATTAAGTTGTTCGTTGTGGGTTGTTTTTTAAATTTTCTTAAGGCTGCCTTTCTCTGTCTAATGGCCGTTTTACATTCTGGATTGAACCATGGTTTGTTTTTCTTTTCCAGGAGGAGAATTTTTGGGTATGCATTTTTTGGCTATTGTTATGAGTACTTTCGTGAATTCTTCTATTGTTTGGATTTGATGTTGTGTTAGTTTTAGTGAACAATGTTCTTTAAATTCGGCCCAGTTGGCTTTGTTTGTGTTCCAACTGGGTATGTGGTTTTGGATGGAGTTACTGGAGTAAGTTACTGGAGTGGATGGAGTAAGTTTGTGTCGTTGGTGAAGTGTTTTGCTGGTTTTTTCTTTTTTTTGTTTGGATCTGGACGTCGATCTGGATCTTGCTTGAGATGATCCGTTTTGGATTCTTGTTCATTTTTTCCCTCTTGATTACTTGTGTTTGGTTTCTTTTTTTTCATCTAGGGTGTTTTCGGTTTCGGTGATTATAATAGGGAAGTGATCACTTCCACAGGTTTCTTCATAAGTGCTCCATGTATAAAGAAGCTTAATGGATCATACATGGTAAGATCAATGGCACTAGTTGATCCGTTTGTTGGATTTAAGTATGTGGGATTTTTTTAATTGAGAAGGTACAAGTTATTTTTGTTTATTAATTGTTCAATTTTGTTTCCTTTTGAGTTTGTGACTTCGCATCCCCATAATGTACTGTGGCAGTTAAAGTCTCCTAGAAGAATGAATGGTGAAGGTAGTTATTTTATTAAATTTTCTAGTTCATTTTCATTTATTGGTTCATGAGGAGGGACGTATATTCAGCAGATTGTGATTGTTTTGTGTAATGTGACTTGAGTTGTAATTGCTTGGAGATTTGTTTTGACAGAGAAATTGCTTTGAGGTATGTTATTCCTTACAAGAATTGAGGTCCCTCCATTAGCACGAAGGCCTGTGTTATGGAAATAGTTGTATTGTTCATAGTTTGGTGTTTTGAAATGGTTATTGCTTTGTAGGAAGGTTTCTTGTAAGCAAACAATGGCTGGGTTGAAGAGTGAGATAAGTATAAGAAGTTCATTATAGTTAGATCTTATTCCACGACAATTCCATTGGATAATTTGTTGTATTTTATTTCTATCCATGAAGCTGTTTAGTTTTCCTCTATTTCCATCTCTTTAGAAGTAGAGGGTTTATCTTTTGTTGGAGTTTGTGTCTTTGGTGAAGTGTTTTGCTGGTTTTTTCTTTTTTTTGTTTGGATCTGGACGTCGATCTGGATCTTGCTTGAGATGTTGCCGTTTTGGATTCTTGTTCATTTTTTCCCTCTTGATTACTTGAGTTTGGTTTCTTTTTTTCTTTTTTTTTATTTAGGGTGTTTTTGGTTTCCATTTTTTCTAGAATTTGGAATCTATTTTGAGTGTCTATTGTTTGGTTTTCTTTTCTGGAACATTCTTTATTTGCTGTTTTATCATTGCTCATGTTTTTATTAATTTCTGGTAGTTGTTTTGTTGGTTTCTGTGATAATTTTTTTAATGGTTCTGTTGTGGATGGAATATTATTTTCTTTATTTGGATTTGTTATTTCTATTTTGTTTACCAGATTTGAGTATTTTTCTTTTAGGCTATTTTGAAATTGTGGCCATTCTTTAATATTTAATGCAATCAGTTTGTTTATCAGCTCCCTATATTGATCATGTATTTCATTATGTTGGTATGGTTTAGTTGTCTGTTTTTTTGTCTCAGCATATGTGTTGTCTTTCATGTATGTCTCAACAATTTTTCTGGCTTCTGGAAAGCTTTTGTTTTTCTTGTACTTTACTTCTATAATTTCTTTCCTTTTTATGTTTTGCATATTTTAGAGGAAATCTGGTGATCTTTGCAGTTTGCACATTTCACCTCATTTATGCATTTTTCTTTGGTGTGGTCACGCTCTTTGTTGCCGCATTTTCTACATATTTTTATTCCTTTACAGGCTTCTTTATGATGTCCATATTTTTGGCAATGGGAACATCTTAATGGAGCTGGGATATATTAGTCTATTTTTACATTTAAGTAGCCAATTTTTATTTCCTTAGGTATTGTTGATTTGTTAAACGTTAATATGTGTTGGTTGTTATTATTTTATTGTTTCTTTTTATGTTTATGCGGATGTGGTTGATTACTCCTTGTTTTTCTAATACGGTTTTTATTTCTTCAGTTGCTAGCGATAGTTCATAACTTCGAATTACTCCTTTCGAAGTGTTTATTGTTTTATGGGGAAAGATTTTGCACTTGTACTCATGGAAATTCTTCATTTTGAGTAGAGATTGAGCATCTCTAAGATTGGTTATCTCAACTAGATTTCCATCTTTTGTTTTTTTTTATCATTTTTGGTTTACTTTTTGTGGATAATGTCTTTTCTATTAGGAAAGGTGATAAATTTCCAATTTCTTTTATTCAATAACCAAGAATCATGGGAAGTTTCCTTCGTCTATAGTTGGAACGGTTTTTCTAGTTTTGAATTTTTGTTCATCTGAGCTTGAGAGGTCAGTCAGAGGGTTTTGAGGGGGATGCATTTTTTTATCAGCCATGGATTTTGGGATTTATTTTTCATCAACCATGCTCCCTACCCACCTTGGAGTCCAAAATTGGGGCATAGTAAGGGGGAAACCCATTCGCCTTGACCATGTCGGGGCTATGTGGAGGATATACTCTTTTGGTAAGGAGTTCTCAAGCACTATATTTTCTATTCAATATGTCCTCAAAAATACATTTGCTCAGATGGAGTTTTGGTCTTTCCAATGGATTGACCCTTGCCACCGCCTTCTAGCACTTACTTGGTTTGCCTATTTTTTGTAGTGGGGGAAGAAAAAAAAAGAAAAAATTAAAAAAAAAAAAGATGGGAGTACTTTTAAGTTTTGTTCTTTGTTGTGGTAGTTGGTACTTTGTGTGTAAGTGCTAGGGCTTGGCGTGACTGGCCGATTGGTCGGATCGGGCCTCTTCAACCGCCCGTCTAACCAAAGTAATGTGTTGGAGTGCCTAGACTTTTATGCACCCAGATCTAGGTTAGCTCAATCACCAGGATCACGTTCTAAGGCATTACGGGTAGCAACCCACGGCTAACTGGTTGCCCCATTGAGGGATTTTTACTCTCTGCAGGGGGGCAGTTGGCTTATTCTAGTGCCCTACCAACAGGACAAAAAAAAAAAAAAAAAAAAAAAGAGGGGCAGGGCGACGGGGTTGGTAAGTAGGGAAGAAAAGGAAAGGAGAGGGGAAGAGGGTTGTTGCTTTTTTTTTTGCAGAACATAAGTTTTACAAAAGAGAATAGAAAACAAAAACAGAAAATCGATGTAGGTACATTTCGTCAGTGTCGACATTTAAGCAGTTAACAAAATGTGTGTATAAAGGAAACATTCATTTCACGCTGACAAACAGTTCTTTAACAAAACACAGATATACATTCCTGTTGTAAGGCACTAAGATGAGGCACATACTTTGTGTTCATTGGTTCCCTTTTCTTGGTTCCATGAAACACTAACAAAGATTTCCTCCAAAAGAAACACCAGTTGACAAGTCGTATTTTACACATGTCGTTTCTTACAGATTACGGCTGTTCTGACATTTTTCAAGCTGTGTCAAATCGAATGCTTCCACGGACTTATGGACAAATTAATTCTACTCCTCTGGTAGACTACTTAACTCTCGGCCTGTCTAACCCTGATAGACTATGTGACTAGATCATCTCATTTTCTTTGTTCGTTCTAACGTCACGCAATGAGGTCAATTTTATTGTTTTGGTAAATTGTACATTATTGTTTTTAAACAAAAATTTCAAAATCTTATTGTTCTATTTTCTCTATTGAATATTTTCTATTCAAAACATTTGTTGGATACTGGGAGTCCAATATCCAATATCTTACTATTTATCTAGGATTTATTTATGTAAAATGGGGGTGTCCATATTTTTTCAATACTAAATCTTTCAAATCATACAATGTACATTATTTATACATTTGATACTGAAACCATGTAAAATTATATAAAAATTTTGTATATTTTCTGCAATCATGAAATTGCAAATCTTAAACAGAATTTTTTTTTAATTTAAATTCCAATAATAAATAATTTAGCTATTTATTTTTCAAATCTAAAGCAATAAAACATTTGAAAACGATTTTTTCAAATATTTGTAGTTATTTTACCTTTGAGATACCATCCCCCCCCTAATTTTTCATTAACTTATTAAAAAGGTTTTCTAAAAAAGCTTATATAACCAAGCAGATGAATATTGAACTCAGTTGAGGTCATAGACACTCGCAGCTCCATTGTTGTTGCTCAATTGTTGAAGTGAAAATAAAAATTTATATATTTATATAAAAGAAAGAGTAGGCAAAAACAGACTTTCCAGGGGGTACTGTGAATGGTACAAAATAATTACCCCAGTTGAGAAGGATTTCTCTACTGACTGAGCACGGAATAGATACTTCACTTTCAATTATTTATTTTCAAAAATGAAATAAGTACAATTTTACAATTTAGGCACATAAAAGTGTGTGTAAGGTTAAGGGGACATACAGTCAGTGTCTCAACATAAAATATTGCTGAGTTGCCAAGCAGAGCATTCCCAAACCTTCACACATCACTCTAAACATCAAAAGTTGGATCTAAAATTTCTGCTAAAGCCAGTTCAGAAGAACTTCCTGATTCATGCAGAAGATATGCTATTTTTCAGATTTTCTCAACAGTGTTGACATTAAAAAATCATATCAAAAAATCTTCACAAAAACTTATCTCAATTGAAATAAGACAATCATGACTTCGTTCACAAAATGAAATGATTTCTTCAAAGTAATTTTTTCAAATGTGGCATTTTGTTGAATATACTGACTTCATAAAATTGACAAAATGGACATTTTTATTAAAACATTGTAACAAAGTTGATATTTCATGTGTCAATTGTATTCGGCAACTTCTGCCAAAATCATTTAGCTGTCAGTTCGCCAAGTCAATTAGTTGAAATAACAGACTCTTGCAATCAGAACAGTTTGAATATAATTGAAAGCATTTGTGGAAAGTCATTTCTCATTGATGTAACTATAGAATGCAGTCATCAAGCCAAATCAGACATGCATCAGAGCTGTAAATAATGTGTATATTGCATTTCAAAATAGCATCACCTTTGAAAGAAGTGTTGTCAAATATTTTTATTAACATCTACCATGTATTATGCTTGGCACATTAAGTCTTGTTGGTAAGTATTTTCATCATAGCCAACATTTGATTAACAGATTGTGTATTGTGAAATGCAAGGCCCACTCTCTCCATCAAATAAGTGGTGACTGTTCATGTTCATAATGTGTGCTGAATTAAAAAAAAACAATCTCTGGTTGGCAATGTTATTTGAAGTTTCCCACTAAACTAGTTTTCTCGAGAGTCTTGCCCATTTCACCCATAGTTATATGGGATCATAATTTTTTCAGCATACCAGAGAAAATGATGCAGATATTTATTATTGAACACTGCACAAAGTCAACAGTCTTGGGATAAACACTACAGAAAACTTCATATTTGAGAAGTTAATTTGAAATTCCGATAAGATGAATAAAAATAATGTAGAAATATGAAAAAGTAGAGAAAAAAATGAGCAGAAACTGACCACATATTCATCTGGATAACCTTCATCATCAGGTTCACCGGTGTTAGGGTCACAATCTTTTACAGTGAATTTCAAACTGCAGCTGAAAGTACCGGTAACTGTAAAGGGTGGGAAAAAAACAGAATAAAGTTAACACAAATTTCAAAGAATGTAAAATTAAATTTTCTAGAAAGAAAATGAGATTAGAAAACAGGAAGAAGAAAAAATGAGTTGCTTTTTCTCTCTAGTTTGAGATGCAAATGAGTCAGGCACACATTTTGAGGGGAGGGAGAGATTTTCCTTTTGGCTTCATCTTGTTATTTCCATGTGTTCCATCATCATACACATTTCACAGGTGTCTGGAGAATATCCCAAATCTTTTTCTATTTACATTTTCATTTCTTTTTCATACATATTGTTGCATCATTGTTTTACCACTACTTTCAGCAGATTTCAAGGCAAAACAATATTATATATACAGGGTGACCCAAAACAAAAAACGGGCCCCAACTCTAATAAGGCCCCGTTTTGTCTGAATGAAATGAAACTTTGGTCATAGCTAGTTTATTATATTCAAAACATCACATCAAAAAACTAGGATCTTTGGCCTTTTTTTCTCTGTTGACTGTAAAAATAAAATGCTAAGAAAAACGATTGAATGTCCTGTTTTTTTTGGGGGGTCACCCTGTATATACAACATGCATATAAATATATATATATGTGTGTGTGTGTGTGTGTGTGTGTGTGTATTTGTGGGGTTATATTCACCAGTAGGTTTCTTTTCAATTTTCATATTTTCCAATTATTTGGACTGGACTTTTAACGTGTTGAATTTATGTTTGACTTATCTTTATCATAAGACGTTGAACGGGACCATGTTTTGAATTTTGTGAGATTGATTTTTTTTTTGTATCTTTTTTTATTTGTTGTTTTTGTTTGCTTGGATTTTTTTATATAAATAGTTTATTTTTGTATTTGTTGTTATTGTTGCTTGACTTTTTATTTAGACTTCTGTGGCAAGATTGAAGAACTTGCGTTATTGTGAGAGCTTTGTTCTTCAAAGTCTTCCATTTCTAATATGTTATAGATGTTGTGAAGGGGGGATTTGTTGGTTTATTTGTATATTTTGATTGACTTGATCAAGTTCTGCTTTGGATGTTGGAGGTTCTTGTTATTTTCTTAAGGTTTCAATTAGATTTTTAAGTTCAGAAACTAGTAGTTGAGTCTTGATTTATTTGGTTAGCTTAGTTTGATTTCAGGTGATTCCTACGTGTTTATTTTTGGAGATTTCTATGATTATGAATCTTGGGAAGTTTTCTGTATATATTCAAAAGAATTTTTTTTTCCAGGAGTAGATTCTTACTCACTGTCAGAGTTGAGAAATCAGAAATGCTAGTTTTAGTTTTTGCATGTTGTTAGTTTTGTTTCTCGGTTTTTATTGGGTGTTTACTGCATCCATGTAAATATATTTGATTATTCGTCTTGTTCCCATCATCCTCAAAACCCAAATGTGGGAGATATTGAGGAAACCTTATTCGCCTTTTTATCCCAGGGATATAAGAAAAGTATACTCAATTAGTTGAGCTTCTGTTGTCATTTATTGGTTCTTCATTCAGTTCCGTCTTCAGTTTTAGAGAAACCTCAGATAGGAACAATTATGTGGTTTTCGTTTTGATAATTGATTGACCTTTGCCATCACCTAACACTTAGTTGGTTTGCCTATTTTGATGCTAAAAGTAAAGATGTATCCTTGGAGTTTATTTGGACCAAGTAAAGAATAGATACCCTGTAGCAGAAGACGACGATTGGTGCACATTTTAAGTGACACCAGTGATTTGACCATGACACAACCACATGGTGCTTGTAAACACATCAAATAGCAGATGTGGTTGAATTTTTGCAAGCAATATTTTAAAAAAATATATTTAAAAAACGTTTTTAACATTTAAAAGAAAAATATAAACTAACAAAACAGTTTTTAATATTAAATATTTACAAAACTTAATTAAAAAAAACTTTGTATTTACACAAAACTTTTTAATGTAACAAAATGAACGTATTTAAAAAAAATATTTAAATATATGCATGTCTTTCTGAGTGCGTTTTTTAAAAATATATTTACAAAACTTTTTAATAAAACAAATAGTAATAATTATAAAAAGAATAAATAAATAAAAAAGATGAGCTATATTAATTACAGAACCGGCGTTATAAATAAGAATTTCTGCACAGCATCCATTTATTTAAACATGTTGTTTAAATGCTGTTTCGTTACTTAAAAACTTACTTGTATTTAATTTGCCCTTGTGGAGAAGTAAGCAAATAGCAAGTTTTTTTGTTTTTTTTAATAAAATAAGTTTAAAAAAATTTGTGTCTTGTGATACTACATTTCATCTTTATAAAAATAAAAGTTATAAAAAGATACGTGAATAAAATATATTTTTAAATCTCGATTGTTTATACTTGTTGCTTATACTTGTGATTTTATTATGCATAAAAATTGCCTTGGTCTAAAAGGATTTCTCATTCACTGACCGCTGAAATACAAATTGTAATTAATATATCTGATTCTTTTTATTTATTTGAATATTTGTCTTTATTATAATTATTAGTTTTATTAAAAAAATTCTGTAAATATATTTTTTAAAAAACATTGCTCGCGAACATTTAACCATTGACGTGCTTACAAATAGCAATACCAGACACCATAACGTTCAGCGCTGGACAAGACACACACGGCTATTTAATTTGACACTCATAGTTTTTAAATCCGTAATAAGTACATTTCTCCTACCTCCATCAAAATAAAACTTATATAACTCGATTCACAATTTACTTTAAAATGGTATTTTAATATTTTTGTTGTGATTTGTATATTCAAAGAAATGGCAATTTAAATCATTGTTAATAGTCATTAACGATGAAACCTGTCAGAATAGCATGCCCGCTGGCGGTAGATCACCAAATTCACCCGCAAGTTTCACTTGTAGGACATCTGAAAGTGCTTGCACACATCAGATTGCACTGTATTTCAATAACTAGTTAGCATCTATTGAATAAAAGACGTGATTGATAATTATGAATTTAATAAAATCAATTAATCAAATAATTACATCCCTTGTATAGGCTGTGGAAGTTGATGACCAAAAAGAAAAAATATGTTCGAAAGGCCTTTTCAATAACACCCACACAATGTGTGATCAGCTTTTATTTATATGTTGAGAAAGAAAGAAAGATACATATCAACTCACTCGTTTATATATAAATCATACAGGAAGTACACATCAAAATTACTCCAAGTGAAATAATTTCTAACAACTCGCTTAACTCCAACATTCCTCCGCAATCTGTTAGAATTATCATGCCAGTTTTCCAACACTACATAGTTCTCGGAGCCTTGCACATTTTGTGCCCACAAGTGTTTTTGTTAGTACATCAGCTATTTTGTCCTTGCTCTAACAGTACTTTAGTTGGATAGCTTTGCTTTCAATTTGCTATCAGATGTAGTGATACTTAATGTCAACATGTTTGACTCTTCTATGATATTGTGGATTTTTTACCATACATATGGTTATCCTCATAGATGAATGTCTATTTAACCATGACCACCGAGATATAGAAGGCCTGCTAACTGAAAAATGCCTGCAGGCAATGTAGGTAAGATTTGTTGAACTGTTACTATCGATATTATATGACAGCATTTTAAAAAAGAGCATTAAAACATTTGACATGTTTTAGAAAGAAAAGAAAGGCACCCAATTCTATTAAAAATTAAACTGAACTTTATAAAATATAAATATTATCTATGTAAAATTACTTAATTTTAAAGCAATATACAATCTAATACTGAATTATGAATTTAGGGAACAAACAATTAAAGAAACATAAAAACTATTCTTGGCCTTCAGGACAAGATCACAATGTAGTAGTATCTGCTCTGATGTTACAATTCACCTTTTCTGTCCTCGGCCGGTGGAGAAGAAATCCTTCATGACTGGGACAATTTTAATTTTTGTTCCTATCCAGAGTGTCCCTTATTGGGAAGTTAGATTTTCCACACAAGATTATATGCTGAAATATTTAAATAGTTATTTAAATATTACTTTTAATACAGAAATTACATTTAAAGTTTTGGTTTTCTGTTCTTCTATGTTCATTTTTTCCCATGTTTTTCATCAAAATGTGTAGCGTATTTTCATCAGTTACATGGTCAGAAATCCTATACTCCACTATAGTCTTCATTTTCATATCAGTGCAGAATACATGAACACGGAAATTAAGTTCACATAACTATTAAAAGACAAACATACTATAATGTGAACATTGGTTAAAAACTAAGAAAATATAGTAAACATATACGATATGAAATCAGGATGGTGGTAAATTTGGGAGGGGACATTATTAATATTTCACTCACTAGGAGTTGTCTCACAGGCCATCATCAGTGATCGCTCACTGGCAGTAACCTGTGGTATTCGCTGGAGACCCTGTGACAAGAAGTCTCCTCAGATTTCCAATGTTCTCCACCTCTTAATCACTCATGCAGATGATCGCACGTTATCACAACAGCCGTTTGCCATTGATTTCTCGTTGGCACCAGCCATTGGTTTTCCTGGGGTTTGGGTGACCCCCCACCCCCAGGTACCAGATTTGAACAGCACACTTCCAGTGGAGATCTGGTTAGTACTCTCCCACCTCGGTTTTTCTATCCTCCCTGACACTTCACAACTAGTTGATATGGCACCAGTCAATGTCATCTACACCAGTTTTTTTTATTTTTATTATCATCGTTATAATAATAACAATAATGGTGCTTGTGCAGTGTATACACCGTACTATATTTTAGATAGTATTTCCAAGTTGAATTAAATTTTTATGGCATTTTTTTTTCTTTAAATTGTTAGGTGAAAGTGTGGAATAGTTAGAAAGCCCCTCCCCCTGTTAAGAATGGCTTTCTAAATAACATTATTTCAGCAGGGCACGTACAACATTTACTTGTACTTCACGGAGAACGTGGACCCCTATGTAAACAGTGTTTTTATTTAATGTATGGTTCCTGTCAGCACATGTGCAATAGGTTTTCTTTGGTTTATTTAATCACAAAAACTTTTGCTATTTGAGGCCAAAAAGGGTGGAGGCATTACTTGAATATGCATGAAAAAATAATTTTAAAAAATAAAAATCTTTAGTGGAGAAAATAAAAGAATTAAAATTAAAATAAAAACAAGCATGGAATAAAAGTATAAATCAAATTTACCCCCCAAAAAACGAAAAAAAAATTCCAAAAAATAAATACATGCACGATTAAAAAAAAACAAAAACTGAGATATATATTAAGAAAGTGAAAGAAAATGCTTTCAGGGAGTAATCATTGAATAAAAACACCATTTACACAGGGTCCACGTTCCCCGTGATGTACCTATTTATTTATAAGATAAAACAAGAAAATATGTTAACTAAAATTTAATGTAGTCTTTATTTTTAGTTAATATCAAAACTTTAATTAAAACTGATTAGTTAATGAATTTAAGATGAATTTGTGTTCGTTATGTCTCGATAGAGAACAGAATTTCCCATTTTATTTCCCATTTCAGTCATGTAAATTCTTTACAGTTGAAATGTTATAAAACAAACAAACTAAGTTTTAAATATATTTCAAATTCATCGATCGTTTGGGTTTTAAAAAAAAAAAAACTTGTGAAAAATGCTTCTAACTTTAAACTATTTGAAAATACTCAATGAAAAGTTTTATTATTAAAAGGGACTGAAAAATATTTTCATATAAAAATTATTTGTTTTGCAGTTTAAAAAAATAAAATGAAATACTCGATTTTCTTCGATAGACATGTAAGAAAATTTCAAAAACAGGTTCACTTACTGTTATAATTTGTTAGATTAAAATTATCCAAATGAATGTGCGATTATATAATTATCCAAATGAAGAATTGTTCTTTCTCTTTAGGAAAAATTTTTTTTTTAAATTACCACAAGAGGGCAACAAAAATATTTTTTATGGCTAATAGCATTTAAGGGGCAACGAAAAAATATTTTTTATGGCTATTAGCGTGGTCACATGGTTGAACACAAGAAACTTTAGGCACCATATACCTACATGGTGATCTAGTAATGACGTAATACTGTCATGTTCATTGGCCTGTACTTACTTTCGGTGGCCTCGATTTAACTGAATCTCCTTTTAAATCACCTTGAAGACACTGCATCCATACCGTCTCCTGTGCCGAACTTATTAATGCCACATATTCCATTTCAGCAGTTGATAAAGCAACAGTTTTGTTTCTTACTTCTCTAGCTGACAGTTGCTCCACATAATTTGAACATGTACTCTGAGGTTGATCTCCGATCATCTAGATCACCAGCCCAGTCTGCATCTGAACACCCCAGGAGCTTGGTTGCCTTCTCCTTGTCACAGTCTGTCTGTGTCATTTTATGTAACGAAGGATACGTTTTACAGATTTCCAGTGTTCTATTGTAGGTTAGGAACAAAATTTTGCAACATTTCCAACAGCATAGGCAATATCAGGCTATGTCCTCGTTAACAGATATAGTAGGTTTAATACAACTCTTGGTTAAGCAGCTTGCTTTCTTTAATGATTTTGGTTAATCTTGCTCCAGCATCAATTGAAATTGATGTGGGTTTTGAATTTTCCATTTGGAATTTTTTCAAAATTTTTGTGCATGCTGATTGTCCAATCCATATTTTCCCTGAATTAGAATAAGTAATCTTAACATTCAAGCGATGTAGTTTGCCCATATCCTTAATGTTAAAACTTTTCGATATTATTTTAATGAATTCTTGAATACATGTCAGAGACTTGCTTGCCAGAATGGTATCGTCAATGTAAATAGCAGCTATAAAGATGTCCCCTCCTGAAGATTTTATCTAGATACGAGGATCATTCTCTAACTGCTTGCAATGCATCTTTTTTGCAGCTAATGGTCGAGTGCTTCATTCCAACATCTTGACAATTGTTTCAAATCATAGATACTTTGCTTTAGTTTATAAACAAGATGTCTTTGACTTTAAATCTTTCTGGCTATTTCATATGAATTTCTTCCTTCAGCTCACCATTTAAAAATGTAGTGGTTATGTCTAATTGATGTAGCTTCAGAGCAAGCTGTGCTGCTAACGCAATATCAGTTTGTACCGATTCAAATTTCACAACTGGGCAGAATGTCTTATAGTCAATTACATGTTTCTAAAGAAAACCTAGAGCAACCAGTGAAGCTTTGAGGTGTTCCAGGTTTCCATCAACTTTTGCTTAGACACCCACTTGCTAACAATAGCTTTTCATCTACTGGACGATTCTGTAGGGTCCCATACTTTATTAGTATGTAAGGAAGAAATTTCACCTTCATCTATTAATTTTTCTCAGAACTGGAAAGTGCTTCTTTCAATGTCAATGGGTAATTTAAATTATGAGCCATGTGGACTCACTATACGATATAGGTTTTTTTCGTGGTGAAAAAGCTTACTTTTTCAGATGATTCCAATTTTGTATCTTCACCAAGCAGTCAACAATCACATTTAAAGTGTCCAGTTTTTCCACGATGGTAACACTTAGGCCCTCTTTTACTGACATGGTATTTTTGACTAGTGTTGGGACGATTCCTAAATTTTTTCCGATTCCAGGAAAATGTTGATTAACAATTCCAATACCAAGTACAATTCCGATTCCTGTAGAATTGTTGTTTGAAATATACCATTATATAATCGTAAGTTTTTGGGTAGTGAAAAAATTTGGCACAGCGAAAAAGTGGAAATACAATTAAGGGAATTTCGAAAATGTTTTAATTTTTTTCGGAAAATTTCTTTCAATGACTATAAAGGTCAAAACAAATATTTTAACCATGAATTAAACATGCACCATGAAATTAATAACAATCAATTTCAGGAGTTATTTGATATATTAAAAAATATAAAGAAAAAGTCAGTCACGATTAATTCAACAAAAATACAATAACATTAAATTTCAAGGGGAATAACATGTTTTGTTTATCTTTTGATATTCATCTTTTTTATTATTTTCTCTTTATCTTTGATAACTTTAACATTTTTATTTTTTTTGCAGCTTCAATCTCTAACTGATTTTTATTCCACTTTCTAGAATATTCTTATTTCTAAATGAAATTTAAAAATAACTAAATCTTTGATTAAATGTTTCGCCTTTTATATTCAAGCGTCTCAAATTATTCCTATTTATTTGACTTTAAAAAATATTTTTAATAATAATGTTATTTTTTAAATCTAAATAAATTTGTTTATTTCTATATTAAAAATAAATATAGAAATAAACCAATTTACTTATATTTAAAAAAATAACATTATTATTCTTAAAAATATTTTTAAAAAAGTCAAATAAATAGGAATAATTTGAGACGATTGAATTATATAATTATTCTTTAATGTCTTAATTTACCTCTTTATTTCTATATAAAAAGTAAGGCTTTGTTTTACTGTACACACAGATTCGAAAAAGTTGTCACAAAACAAATATAGAACAAATAAATGTTATCAAAGGAAAGATAAGTTACTTTTCTACCTAACTGGATATGTTTTTAGCGTTTTTATTTAATGTAACATTTATTCAGCTCGAAAAATATACAGTGCTTACCGATGCATTGGAAAATTTAAAATGGCGCCCGACTCTCTCTGACATGGTAGGTTTGGGAAAATGAGTTATAAATAAAAAAAAAAACTAGACAAAACACTGTTAAAACCCCACCGAATATATGTCAGCCTATGTCACGGTAACATATATTGAGCGAGTTTCTAACAGTATTTTGCATAGTTTTTTATTTTTAATTCCTTTTCCAAACTTACGGTGTCAAAGAGAGAGTCGGGCGCCATTTTTAATTTTCCAATACATCGGTAAACATTGTTTTTTTTTAAGCTGACTAGACATGTTACCTTCAATAAAAACACTAAAAACATATCCAGTTAGGTAGAAAAGTAACGTATCTTGCCTTTGATAACATTTATTTGTTCTATATTTGTTTTGTGACAACTTTTTCGAAACTATGTGTACAGTAAAACAAACCCAAAAGTAAATTTTTGGTAATTGGGTGAAGTTGAGATTAGTAGGTCCTGCAGACAAGCCTCATTCTGACATTCAGAAAATTTAGGTTAACAACTGGTGAAGCTACCGAAAAGTAACCCTTTTTAAAATCAATTTCTAAATTTTATTTAAAAACAAAATGTAAGCATGTAACCAAGTTATGGGGTTGATATGCCGTTATAGAAAAAGAGCCAAAAGAACGAAAAAATAGGACGATCAAATGACTCTTTGGTTAGAACAGACAAAGGAAAAAGTATGTCAAGAGATACTTATTGTTGTAACGGTCAGAGTTTGGAGTGAGCTGGCTGTTTATTTTGAAACACAGAATTCGAGATGAAATGACAGGCGGTTGTTTATTTTAGAAAACAAGGTTTGAAAGCTGATGACAGGCAAGTTTTCTTGTTGTAAACAAATACAAACTCGTGATGTTTAAAGGGCATTGATGGATATGTATATATTCCTCGAACACAGAGAAAAGAACAGAAGGAGAAGAGAGGAGGGGGAGAAGAGAAGGAGAAGAGAGGAGGGGGAGAAGAGAAGGAGAAGAGAGGAGGGGAGAAGAGAGAAAAAGAGAGAATTCGATTTTGGCGAATTCAGATGGTGTTAAAGTCGGGCAGAGATGGCTTTTGACTTAAAACACGCATCTCCAATGGCCGAAAAACTTATCTGAACTCGAGTCACAAGCTACCGTTTTAAAATAAGCACAGCCAACTTCCTTCAAACTCTGAAATATTATTAGACCATTATTATTGTGAATAAACCCAGATTAATTGTTTATTCATGTGTGGAATCGTTTTTATTTCCTTTTTCACCACACTAAAATCCACGGCTCTCTTATCGGCGATGTTCGCCGGTAAGTGAGTACACAACGTCAGGTCCGGAGTATAAATTTAGACGACCAACTGATAATTCTGTCACTACCAATACCAGCAACATTAAAACGGCTAAGAATTATCACCGGCAGTGATCACTGGAAGGACGAAAATAGTGAGCTGCAAACCGCCAGAGTCGGGTCGTTTTCAGGCTGCCGTAATTGGAGTGGAAGAGTTCTGAGGTCGACGATCGTCTCAACCGACTGGCTGAAGGGGGTGACAAGCATATATAAACAAAACATTTTAGAAATTAATTTCTTTATTATATATATAAAAGCAAAAATGTGTATATGTATGTTCGCTTTTTGTGTATGTTCAAGAAAGGCTTTTTTCCGAGAAGTGGTCGGTCAGCTCACAACTTCTTAAAACTGTTTATATCACAAATAAATCATAATATCTTATGAGTTAACAATGGAGGTCGCCTGTCTATTTAATTTGCTCGACTTGGAAAAGATAAATATTCAACATTTTTTGCTTGCCACATGTGGATTAGGCTTTTTCGTATAATAAAAGCGACACTAATTCTGGCGGTATTTTTCCGGTTGCAATCGCCGGAAATGTCCGAAAGCAATCAGCTTTGATCAATGTGGAAATTTTCCTTATATCAGACAATTGCTATTCAATTTGGACAATCCTCTTGTTATGGGGAGTTGGTCCCCCCCCCATAACATCTTGGGAAAATAAAAATAAAAAAGCGTTCCCACAGTAAATAAAATACTATCCCACAGTCAAAGTTGACCTCATTAAATAATTAAAACGTGCACCTGCCAATTCTAAATAATGAAATAAATTCAAACGTGTTTCCGTTAGTATTTTGCGGTGGCCCAGTGATTAACGTCGCACGTTTTTTTTCACACTTTAGTTTCCAACTTTGTCTCAAGGGTTCAGGTTCGATCCTCATACTTACCTACCAAAACTTTTTAAAAAATTTTACAACCCCCCCTGGGAGTTTTGATTTACCCAAAACCACACACACCTTCAAACACTCGGGCAATGCCGGGTAGCCCCCACTAGTCTATATAAATATAAAAGCGAAAATGTATGCATGTATCTATGTATTTATGTGGCTTTTTTGGCCGTGATTCTTGGTTGGCTCACTCCTTAAAACCTTTTTATATGCTGCCTAAATAATAATATCTACGACTAAGGAACTCTGGTTGCAGCTATCTTTAATTTACCCGACTTTTACAAGCTATTTTCGAGATATTTTTTGATCACCGTGTAGCAGAAAAAACAAACTGGCTGCCAGCGCAAAACTAGGTCAAACATCATGCGACTTAACGTCCTCGCACATGTTAATTTCGCTTCATAAACGTCAACTTAACACACTTATCAATTCATCTATTTCCTAAGTCGAGATGGTTAGGTCGCAGGTTTTTTTCCCCCATTTCCTTTCCACCTCCGCGTCAAAGGTTTGGGGTTCAAGCCTACCTAAAACTTTTTTCTTTTACACCTCCAAACACCCGCCCAACGTTTTTTTGGTTGATCTACCCCCCCACCAACACACACACCTCCAAACACCCAGGCACCCCCCCCACTAGTATATATGTAAAAGCGAAAATGTGTGTACGTATGTTTGATTTTTGTGTATGTCGGCGGCTTCTCGAGGCCGTCGCACATTTTTAAAACGTTTTATATCACGTTGAAATCATAATATCTACGAGTTACGAATGGGGGTAGCGTATGTATTTAATTTGCTCGACTTTGAAAAGCCAAATACTCAACATTTTTCAATCGGCGCGTGTAGATTCACCTTTTTCGTATAATAAAAGCGAAACTAATACGAAGGTTGTTGCATTGTTCCCAGCGCGATTGCCAGGAACATCCAAAAGCAATCAGCTTTGATTAATGCGTTTTTTTCCTTATATCAGACAATTGCTATTCAATTTGGACAATCCCCTTTCAATGGGGAGCTGGACCTACTTATCTCAGCTGCACCAATTTGACCTAACTTGTTTTATTTTATTTTTTTAAATATAAAGGTTGACAAGTCACTTTTCATTTACTAATGAGATTTTTTATTCATTTACTAATTGAAGAGTGTCGGTGAAAAAAAAAAAAACCTTGTCAAAAGATAAGCACCCTTTTTTTTTTAATTTAAAAAAATGATTTTTAACATGATTTACTCGCAATGAGAGCAATGTAAAATATTTTTTCTCTAAGGGTTATGTATTCATCAACTTTTTCATGGACTTGACGTAGTTAGGTTGTTTTATACACTTCACTCATAAATGAAAACAATGTTACCTCGCTGGCCCTAAAGTGCAACAGTGCAAACAGTTAACTAATCATGGGCCTCGAAGTTTTGAAACAGACAGACAGGCTCTGTATGTGACGGAATAAGAAAACTCATTTAAGATAAATAAAGATTACCTTTAAAGTAGTTAATAAAATTCTTGTACATCATATTAAATATGTTATGAAAAGTTCTGACGTTTTGGTACTTCTACACTTTATCACCGAAACTGGAGACGCCATTTTATTTCACGCACCTGTCGTTGAAATCCAAGGAAGACATCAGTATTTTAAACTATGACCGAAGCATGAAATAAATAACAAAAAAATTAAACTAGATAATTTTTCGGTTTCATTTAAATTAATTTGTTGTTGACCCTTCAAAGTTGCTTTAATTCAAAACAAAGTTTCATTAAAATTATTTGTTAAAAAAAAAGAAAAAAAACAACAACAAAACTATTTTATAAAAATCCAATGTTGCTTTCATTACAAAATTGTTTAATTAAAATTATATTTTCTCACGCAAACTTTTCAATTAATGTTTTGATAATTTTTTATACAGTAAATGTTTTGGTTTTCAAATGGCGGTCGCCCAGTTTAGACAATTATGATTACGTCCTTTTCATTTTCTGTTTTTTAATAAAAATATACACTAGACTAGACTACCCGTGACCCGTTGGGTCAGTATTTTATATTAGCTATGGAATTCATGTATGAGCGTGACATGTGTAACATAAAGAAAATAGTTTTTTTTTTGACATAACAAAAACATTTCCATGAAAGTATATTAAAATGAAAAAAGAATATAGATAGATTTCTATGAGTCATTCTGTTTATTATAATTGATTATTTTTGAATAAAAAAATTTAGTTACTGAATTCTAAGTGGTTGGCCATACTTATGTGCACTGAACAGACACCATAATACTTATTATAGTTAAATTCAAATTTTGATATATCTGCTTTTTTTTTTATTTTAAACCGCACTCTTCCCATGTTAAATAATAATTTTGAAATAATAACATTAATATTTCAGTGCGCAGATCATGCGCGCATGTGCGACCGGATGTTGTAAACCAGAAAGTGGGTTACATACATCGATACAAAGTCATTTGAGTTTTATAATTATATAACATATACATTTCATGAAAAACCTTCCATTTTCATTAATTTAATCGAAACATTTCCAATTAAACAATTACAGATATCTGTTCTCTTTCACTTTATTTAGTTTTCTTTTTTCCATAGTTCTTTCCGGAAGTAATTAATATCTAGTTTTATTTTTTCGTTATTTATTTCTAACTTCAGTCATAGTTTAAAATACTGATTTCTCCCTTGGATTTCAATGACAGGTGCATGAAATAAAATGGCGTCTCCAGTTTCGGTGATAAAGTGTAGAATTTTTTTTTTTGGTTTTGTTTAACGGTATATCAACCCTTTGTAGGTTATTTAATACTGAATCCAGTTATTTTGGGAATAGTATTCGATATTGTATCCAGTTATTTTATAAAAGATTTTTATTCTTCAAGCTCCTTGTATTTTCGATTGTTAGTTTGTAGCTTTTGGTTTGGTTGTTTTATAGTGGATTTTGTCATTTTTGTTCTCTGCTTTGCAGAATATGGTTGGATTTTTCAATGGGAGGGGGAAAAGGGTTACAATATTATTGATCGGTGCATTTTAAGTTTGAAAACCAGTAGTAAGTGAGGGAGATAGAAAGAGAAGGCGAAAAAAGGAGGATGGAAAAGTGGGAAAAGGCAGATGTTTTTGTTTTTGCAGAATATAAGGTTTTTTGGGGTTATATTTTTTGGAAGAGTTTGATTTCTTTGATGTAAGATAAGATTTTTCCGGTATTGTTCTTTTCAAAGATATTTTGAAGATCTTTTTCTTTGTAGCGTTTTTTTCTGATTTGTGAAAGATCTATGCATTCAGTAGATGTTTTACAGTAAGTGGTGCTTGACAGGGAATACATTGGGGTTGAGTTTCTCCTTTTAGGAGGTAAGAATGTGTTAGTTGTGTGTAACCTATTCTAAGTCTTGTTAAAATGACATTTTGTTTTCTGTTTTTTGATGTTCAGGTTTTGTTAATTTGGGCATAATTTGGAAAAGTTTGTTATTTGGGAAGTTATTCTAATAGGTTTGGCTTGGTTTTACAGTTATATCAACCTTTTTTATTTTTATTTTTTTTTGGTTATTTAATGCAGAGTTCCAATTTTTTTTTTTTTTGTGGATGAGATATTTTAATTTAATCAGCGAGTCAAATCAGACTTTTTGCGTCATTAGGTGATGTGATTTTTTTGGGGGGGGTGTAGAGTTGGATTGAATTAAGGTTATAGTCTTTTATATAAATTACTTTTTTCAACAATGTTAGTATTTTGTTGGAATTTATTTTTTTAATAGTTCTTTCATAATGTTGACATTATAATAATTTTGCCAGATATGCGCGGAATCACCTCAATCCAAAAGAAAGTGTTTTACTGTAAAAGGTTCTTGGCATGCAAAACATTCTGGAGGGTCTTTCTTTTTTTTTTAGCAGGAAGGAGTGAGTTATGTGAGTGTGTCCTATTCGAATACGGGACAAAATCACTTCCTCTCTACGTGATCTGGCATCTGGTAATTGTTCTTCTATTGTGGGTTTGATCTTGAAAAGTTTGTTATTTGGACAGTTATTCCATCTTTCTTGCCATTTCTTCATAATGAGATTATTTATTTGTTGTTTGTAGTCAGAATGTGGAATTTTTATATTGCTTTTAATGAGTTTTAAAGCGTTTTTGGCAGCTATGTCAGCTTTTTCATTGCCCTGAATTCCAGAATGACTAGGGATCCAGCAGAATTTAATACTTTTGTTTTGTGAAAGAGTGTGTATTTAAATTTTATTCTTTAAGGATTCCAGTACCGATAGGGAGTCTGAAACAATTATAAATTTGTTGTGAGTGAGGTCAATGATAAGGTCTAGTGCCATATCTAAGGCTGTGGCTTCGGCACTAAAAATTGAGGCATGGTCTGGTAGTCGCTTCTGTAAGGTAATGTTAGTGGATACGACTCCGCATCTGATTTTGTTGCTGTCTTTGGAGCCATCTGTGTAAATGTACTGATGGTTTGGGTATTTTTCCTGAATGATAAGGAGTTTTTCTTGATAGATTAGAGGATGGATTTGATTTTTTGGGAGGTTATTTAATTCAAACATAATTTCAGGTTGTTTTAGTAACCAGGGTGGAAAGCTTAGTAGGTTGACATCATGGATGTTGGTGATTGTGATATCTGCATATTCTACTAGTGGTTTTGTATGGAGACCAAAAGGTTTTATAGCTTTTACTTTTTGGTCATATAGAGTTTGGTAATTAGGATTGAAGGTACAGTTACGGGCTGGATTTGTTGGTTGTGATTTTTCCTATCATAGAGTGAGTAATCTAGTGAGTTTGCAATGCATTCGTAAGCAGGATTGTCTGGGCAAGAGAGAATTTTGGTCAGGTATTGCAAGGCTAGTTTGTCGTGTCGAATTGATAATGGGGGTTCATTGGCTTCTGCATAGAGACTATCGATGGGGGAAAGTTTGAAAGGCTCCTAGCGCAAGCCTGAGGCCCTGATGTTGAACAGTGTCCAATATCTTTATGTAAGACTTTCTGGTGGCACCGTAAATGAAGCTGCCATAGTCTAGTTTCGATCGCACTTTAATAGAGTTTGTCTGTCCACTCCCCAATCTGTTTGGGCAATGACCCGCATCAGCTGGAGAGTTTTACTACATTTATTTTTAAGGCATTTTATATGAGGGGATGAATGTAAGTTTTTTGTCTAGTATTATCCCTAAGAATTTATGTTCATTTACAACAGGAATCGGAGTATCATCTAGTTTTAAAAGAGGACCTGGGTGCAGTTTTCTTAGTTGACAAAAATGCATACATTTTGTTTTGTTAATGGAAAATTTGAAGCCATTCTTAGTTGTCCATTTTTTTATTTTGTCAATGCATTGTTGAAGTTGACGCTCAATTATATGGATATGTCTCAAGCTGTATGCAATTAAAAAAACATATAGAGAGCAATCCACGCCTTGGTTTATGCATCCAACAATATTGTTAATTTTTAGGTTGAATAATGTTACCGACAAAATACTTCCCTGTGGGATTTCAGTTTCCTGTTCCTTGATGTCCGAGAGGCATGTTCCTACACAAACATTGAATAATCTATTGTTGATAAAGTTGTTGATGAAGATGGGTAGTCTTCCTTTCACTCCAGCTTCTTTGAGATCTTTCATGATGCCGTACCTCCATGTGGTATCATACGCCTTTTCAAGATCAAGAAAATAGCAGTCATATGTTTTTTTGTATAAATGAATTTCTGATGAAAGTTTCTAAACAAATTAAATGGTCTGTTGTGCTTCGATGTTTTCGGAAGCTGCATTGAAAAATAGTTATTTTATTTGTTTCCAGAAACCAAATTAATCTGGTGTTGACCATTCTCTCCATGATCTTACACACGCAGCTTGTTAGAGCTATGGGGCGATAATTGGAGGGGTCAGATGCATCCTTTCCTGGTTTTGGTATAGGAATGACTGTGGCTTGTTTCCATATGACTGGAAGATTGCCATTGAGCCAATGTCATTATAAATAGAAAGTAAATACTTTCAGGGTTCATCTTGTAGTTGTTTTAGAAATTCATATATTATCAAGTCCCTCAGCCGTGTTGTTGGATTTTTTTAATGAATCCTTTAGTTCATAGATGGTAAAAGGTTTGCTGTATTCTTCCACATTATTACTTTTAAAGTTCAGGTTTTTTTTTTTCTGATTCCTGTTTAATGATCTGGAATTTTTTATCGTAATTTTTAGTAGATGAATTATTTGCAATAGTATCTGCAAGCAGGTTTACGATGAACTCTTTTTTAGTTATTTTATTATTGTTTATACAGAGGTGTTTTTTCCTGATATTTTCTGAATCATATTCCATACAGTTTTGTCCTTGGTGTTATTATTGATTTTAGACACAAAATTCTTCCATGATTCTCTTTCGGCTTCATTTATTGTTCGGCGTGCTTTAGCTCTGCATATTTTAAAGTTGTTTAAATTCTGAGTAGTTGGTTGATTGTTGAATTTTCTTAATGTAGCACATCACAGCCTTTTTACAGTCATTATTAAACTAGGGACGATTATACTTTGTTGATGATTTTGTTTTAGGAATACATTCTTCTACCATTGACATAATGGTATCTGTAAAGTGAGTGATCGGGTCTTTCTCATGTTTTCCAGGTAGGAGTTTGTGTTAGCATAGTAATTTGAATTTATTCCAGTTAGCTTTTTTAAGGTTTCAGCGAGGAATTTTTGAGGTTATTTCAGGAACAAAGTGGTCACTTCCATAGGTGTCCTCGTGCACTGTCCAATTGTAATCTATAAAGATACTAGGATGACTTAGAGAGGTCAATTGCTGAGAACGAGTTTGTAGCGGAGTGAATAAAGGTTGTTTTGTTGTTGTTATATTATATGCATAGGTTGTTGTTGTTGATAATATTTTCTATGATTCCTTTTCTGTCTGTGTATGAACATCCCCAACTAACATTATAACTATTAAAGTCGCCTAATAAGGGGCAAGGGAGTTGGTTGATGAGTTTTTCTATTTGTTTCATCTATGGGGTCGTTTGGAGGCAGGTAAATGGAGAAAATTGTGACCGTTCTATGTAGGGTGGCTGTGACAGCAATTGCTTGTAAGTTAGTTTGTAGATTTATTTGGCTTTGTGCTGTGTTTTTGTTAATGAGAATGGATGTTCCTCCAGAAGCTCTATTTGGGTTATTTGTTGTGTAGTTGTATTCAGTACAGATTGATATTTTCAGATGGTCTTAAAAAGGTTCCTTGTAGGCATATTATTGTGGGGGCATAGATCAGATATTAGTAGAAGTAATTCACTCCAGTTGGCTTTTATACCTCTGCAATTCCATTGGATTATTTTGTTGGCCATAGTTTAGATTTTATGTACTTGATTTCCTTTTGTCTTGAGAATAGGGGTGTTTTTTTTTTATGGGGGGTTAGAAGTTTTGGCTTCTATTTCCATTGTTTCCAAGGAGGTTTTAAATTTATTTTGGTCTGTAGTTCTTGTATTTGAATTATTGGACTGTTTCATCTGTGTTTGAGTATCTGTGAGAACCAGAAGCTATGGAAACAAACCGAATCCACCAATGATAAAAATCATTGGTGGATTCGGTTTGTTTCCATAGCTTCTGGTTCTTTGTGTTCAATTGGTTTTTATGCTTGATTTATCTCTGGTTTTAGATGTTGAGCGAGATCGTGGTTTGGTTTTTGTGGGGCTGGTTTTCTTCGAGGAATTTTTCCTATTTATTTTTCTTGTCTGTTCGGATGTTTTTGGAGAATCTTTATTTTTTTTGCTTGTTATTATCTGTTTTTATATTAGAACTCTTGTGGGGGATTAAGGGACTCTCCTTATTGTTGGTATTCTGCTCTTCAGAGTTCTCGATCTCCAATGTTTTAAAGCTATTGGAGAGGGGAATTTGTGGGTTTATTTGTAGCTTTTGTTTAGTTAAGTTTGATTCTGTTTTTTTTTTTTTTTTTTTGTTTCTGGTCTATTGGGTGTGGCATTTGGATTTTTGGTTCCAGTGAGGTTTGTTTCATTTCTTCAATTGTATTCATCATTATTTGGATTTGGTTGGTGAGGTCTTGGATTTTAATATCAAGGTTTGTTGTGCAATAATTGTTGTTGTGTTTATGGTGTTCTTTTTTGTTATTTCTGAATATTTAGCTGTTACTGCCTTTTTCCTTGCTTCTGGGTAGGTGATGTTTAATAAGTGTTTAATTTTAACAATTTCCTTTTCTTTTTTCCAGATTTCACAGTCTTTGGAGTAAGCACTGTGATTTTCTTTACAGTTGCACATTCATAAGTTTTTTGACAGTCGATATGATCGTCGTTTTCTCCCCACCTTCCACACACTGGCTGGCGTGTACATCGGTCCTGATGGTGACCAAATTTTTGACATTTAAAGCAATGCAGTGGGTTGGGGATGTATGTTTCGACTCTTAGTTTCTCATAGGCTATTTTTATTTCTTGTAGAATTTTTTGTTGGTAAAAGGTTAATATATACGTGTGTGTGTTTATCATTTCTCTATTTTTTTTTTTTATTTGAATTCTTCTGACATCCATAACATTTTGTTCTTTTAGATTTGAACGGATTTCGTCGATGGAGCAAAGTTAAAGTTCAGGGCTTTTCACCACTCCTTTGCATATGTTTAGTGTTTTGTGAGGGTATTTTTTATTTTTATATCGTCAAAATGTTTCCATTTTAAAAGTTCATCTGCCTGTGTTTTAGTAAAAATTTCTATCAAAAGAGTACCATTTCTTAATTTTTTTGACTAGTTTAGGTTTGACCCTTTCTGATAGTAGGGGGAGAGTTTGGTTAAAGGCACTTCTCCAATTGACTCCATTACTATAAAGTTTGGATAGTTATCTGGTTCCTCATTCGTGTCACTGTCTGAACTGTCTAAAAATCTTTTTTTACTTGGATTTTTATAACTCATATTGGGTTCATTTTTTTTTTTTAAATTCATCATCCCTGCTCTCCACCCACCTTGAAGCTCTACTTGCGATGCGTACAGGGGGGAAGCCCATTCGCCCTGGCTACAACAGGGTTACAGGTATGATATACTTGTACATAATGTAGGCTTTGAGCACTCGTTTATCTTAATTTCTTCCATCCAAGTAAAATATGGGAAAGATCAGAGAAAAACATACATGTCTAGTCCTTGTTCACTATATACAATTGACCCTCAGCCACCGCTTTCACCACTTATTTGTGGATCAGTATTGATCGGGGAGTGTCGTGTAGTATTTATATTTGGTGCAGATTGTATAAGTGGTGAGCTAGACGTGACTAGCCGATTGATTGGATCGGGCCTCTCCGACCACCCGTCTGGCCCAGTACGAGGCCAAAGTGGAGTGTTGCAACTGATACCTTTATTTGCCTAGGTATCAGTTGCTTAGCCACCAGGATCCTTTTCGTAGACATTACGGGATGCCACCTACGGCGAACAGGTGGCCCCATTGAGGGACTTTTACTCTCTGCAGGGGGGCAGTCAGTGTATTCTAATGCCCCACTGGAAGTAGGGAAGGAAAGAAAAAAAAAAGGAGGGGAAGGGGGTTGTTTTTGTTTTTGCAGAACATAATTAAGTTTTACAAAAGAGAATAGAAAATAAAAACAAAATCGATGTAGGTGCATTTCATCTCAGGAAGCCAATAGACAGCCTGATCTGGTAGCATCAGTATTCCAATAAGACTGCCACTTATCTTGGATATATATATATATATATATATATATATATATATTGATCTTTCTTTTAATGTCTGTATATGGGATTTTGAAAGTGGGGTCGATAGATTGGTTATGGGTTGCCTTTTCTGCTGTGTCGGTTAGTTCATTACTCTGTATGCCAATGTGGCTGGGGACCCAACAGAGTATGATTTCGTTTTTTAGTTGCTGGAAATTTGTGAGTAGGTTTGAAATTAGGGGGTTATTTACTTTTTTTATTTTTAACTGCTGTGATGACAGATTGAGAATCGGAGACGATGATGAAGTTTGCGGTTTTATTTTTTGATTAGGTCTAGCTAACAAGTTGTATGTGCAAAACATTAGAGCGAATGGTAAATCATCGCCTAATTTGTTATTCAGAAACAAACAAACTAATAACCAATGCACAATGTGGTTATGGCGGTAATTTCTGCAGTGAAAATTGAACAGCGTTTTGGGAGGCATTTTGTTATTTTGGTATTTTTGTTGATTATGGCTGCACTGGTTGATGTGTTGTTTTCTTTGGATCCATCTGTATAAATACAGATGTGTCCAGGGTATTTTCCTGTGATTTCTCTAAATTTTTCTTTTTTTTTGTAATTACAGAGGCTTAAGTCTTATCGGTACTATAATGCTCCAGGGAGGTATTTTAGGAGTAAATGTTTTATGAATTTGTGTTATCGGGATCTCTGCTTCTTCAATAATAGGTTCCATTCGTAGACCAAATGTTTAATGACTTTTTTTTTTTTTTTTTAAATAAATATATTTGGGATAAAAAGTGCAGTCATATGCAGGAATGTCGGGATCTGCCTTCAATTTTGTATAGTATAGCAGTGCTAATTTGTTATATCTGAGGTTAGGTGGAGGCTCATTTGCTTCAGCATACAAACTGGGGATGTTCTGAAAGCTCCCAATGCAACTCTCAGTCCTGTGTGGTAAATGGGATTTAAAATTTTAACGTAAGATTTTCTTGCTGCTTGGTATATACAGCTGCCATAGTCAATTTTAGATCGAATTAGGGATCTGTAAAGGTTTAACAAGGTCTGCCTGTCAGCTCCCCAATTTATATGGGTCACAGCACGCAGAAGTTGCAGTGTTTTATTACATTTTTTTTAACATAGTTTATGTGGGGAAGAAAATTTAGTTTTTTATCAAAAACAATTCCAAAAAAACTTGTATTCATCAACAGAGGGGATATCTTCTCCATCGAGTTGTAATTTGGGATCATTGTGTAATTTGTGTTGATTGCAAAAACGAATACATTTGGTTTTATTTTTTGAAAATTTAAAACCATTTTCTTTTGCCCATTTATTCATTTTGTTTATACTGTGTTGCAATTTTCTTTCAATAGTATGGATGTGCTTGGAATGATAGCTTATAAAGCAATCATCCACGTACAATGTTCTATTTATGTCAGGAGTAAGTTCCTTTACTATGTTGTTGATTTTTTACATTAAATAGGGTTGTTAATAATATACTACCCTGTGGGACACCTTCTTCCAGTTTATTTATATTGCTTAGAGTAGACCCTATGCGTACCCTGAAGGTTCTGTTCGTTAAAATTTTTTGAATAAATTCGGGAAGTCTACCTTTAAATCCAAAGTCAAATAGATCTTTCATAATTCCGAATTTCCAGGTAGTATCATAAGCTTTTTCTAGATCGAAAAAGACAGTTGTGGCGTGTTCCCCTCTTATGAAGGCTTCTATGACATAGCATTCTAAGTTGACCAAATGGTCAAGACATCCACGATTTTTACGATAACCACACTATGCATTGGTTATTAGTTTGTTTCCAAATACCAAATTAGGCTATGATTTACCATTTGCTCTAATGTTTTGCACATACAACTTGTTAGTGAAATTGGTCGATAATTTCCAGGATCTGAAGAATCTTTTCCTGGTTTTGGTATTGGAATAATCGTTGTATGCTTTTTTGTTTTTTTTTTAAATTTTTTAGTAAAAGTTCCAATGAAGTTTTTGGAAGTATTTTCAAAAAACTATGGTGGACCTCATCTGGTCCTACAGCTGTGTTGATGGAATTTTCCAATTCACTTATTGAAAAAGGTTCTTCAAGGTTTTGGGAATTGAAGCTTGTACTTTTCAATATTTTCCTTGATTGTTTTGGAATTCTTTGTTATAGTCTTTTGAAGAAGAGTTCTCTGAAAATGTTTTGGCTAATTTGTTCGCTATAGCCTTCGTTTCTGTTATTTTGGTATTTTCAGTAAAAAGATTGTTTAATTGGTATCGGGTTATGTTTTCCAGAAATTTTTTTAACCATTTCCCAAACTGTCTTTGGTTTATTGGAAAATTGATCTTGCTGACATATTCTTGCCAGCATTCTTTTTTGGCTTTCTTTATTATTCTGCATTATTTTGCTCTATGAAATTTGTATTCAATTAAGTTGCTTGTTGTTGGTTCTTTATTAAATTTTCTTAATGTTGCTTTACATAGAATGTAAAGAATCAATAAACCTATGTTAAACCATTGTCTATTCTTTTTTCCCCCCGAAGTACTGTTTTTGGGAATGCACTCTTCTATTAATATTAATGTTTGTGTAAATGTTTCGATTGTATCGATGTTGTTTTCTGTCAATTGTTCTGATTAGAGATTCTTGAATTTTCCCCAGTTGGTTTGTTAAGCTTCCATCTTGGTGGATGTTGAAATATTTTTTCATGGCTTTTGAGAATGATTGGGTAGTGATCACTACCATAAGCATCATCGAATACGCTCCAAGAAAAATCAAGATAGGTGGAAGGGTCACATATAGTTAAATCAAGCGAACTAAGCAATCCATTTGTTGGATTGATGTGAGTGGCTTCTTTTTCAATTTTCTTTCCCTTTCTATCCGTTTCCTTGCATCCCCATAAGGTATTGTGACTAAGTCCCCTAGGAAAATAAAGGGTTTGGGTATTTGCTCTATTAAGTTCTCAAATTCATTTACATCTATTTGTTCATGTGGTGGTATGTGTAAAGAACAAATGCTTATCAGTTTGTGTAAAGTTGCTCTTATGGCAACCGCTTGTAAATTTGTTTTTAATTCAATTTGGTTCTGGGGTAGGTTATTTTTAATGAATACTGATACACCACCAGAGGCTCTAAGTCCTGTATTATGAATGTAGTTATATTGTTGATAGTGTTTTATATTCAAATTGTCCTCATAAGGAAGGTTTCTTGGAGACGAATAACCAAAGGATTAAATTTGGTTTACAACAATAAAATTTCATTGTAATTTGCCTTCAATCCACAGCAATTCCATTGGATTATCTTGTAATTCATGATGATTTTTTTTTGGTTTGAGGAGTAACTTCAGTTTCCATGGCTTCTAATTCTGTAAATCTATTTGAAGTAGTAGTGATTTCTGTTTGTGGTAATTTCTTTATATTATTTTGTTTTTTGGTAGATATATCTTTTATTTGTTTTTCAAGTGTGTTTTTTTCACCACGGGTGACCTGTGTGGTCTTTTAACTGATTTTGTTTTTCTTTAGTTTCATCTTTTTCAGCATCTGCACAATGTACTGGTGATTTTTGTGGTCTTTCTTTTGATTGACTTTGTTTTCTTGGATGTTCTGATTTTGGTTGAGAATTTGTTTTATTGGTAACATTAGTTGATGATTTAATGGGAGGATATGTTTGGTTTGATTTCATTTATAAATTTGGGCCAGTCGTTTGGTCCCAATTGTAATAATTTGTTTATTAGTATTTCGTATTTGGAATCTTGGTTAGTGATGTTGGACGATATACAACTTGAGGTGACTTGAGAGTACGTCTTTTCCTTCATGTATTCAGCTTTTCCTTCATATATCCTGGCTTTGAGGAAGGAGATGTTTTTGGTATGTTTTATTGACACTACTTCCTTTTCATTGACGTAACTAGCCGATTGATCGAATCGGGCCCCTCCGACCGCCCATCTAGCCTTGTAAGAGGCCAAAGTGGAGTGTTGCAACTGATATCTTTATAATTTCCCTAGATATCAGTTGCTCAGCCACCAGGATCATTTTCCGAGTCATTATGGGTCGCCACCCACGGCCAACAGGTAGCCCCTTTGAGAGGCTTTTACTCTCTGCAGGGGGACAGTCGGTGTATTCTAATGCCCCACTGACAGGGTTCGGAAGTAGGGAAGGAAAGAAAAAAAAAAGGAGGGGAAGGGGGTTGTTTTTGTTTTTGCACAAAATAATTAAGTTTTACAAAAGAGAATAGAAAACAAAAACAGAAAATTGATATAAGTACATTTCGTCTCAGGAAGCCACTAGATAAAGTGTAGAAATACCAACGTTTTTATCATAAATTATTAACAACATTAATCTCACTTATACAAACAGTTCAACTTAATATAAGTAGCAATACACATGAAAATATTTAAATGGATTAAAATATTTCAATAATGGTATATATAGAAAGAGCTTGATAAGCTAAGAAAGAATCTTTTTAACTTTTTAAAATCCAATTAAAATCAACGAAGTTATGACTATTTTTATGCCCTGCGTGTTTGGATATTTTCCCCTCTTTAAGACCATATGCATTTTGTCACATTTTTTTGCACTACTGTTTCAGTAAAAATGCTATATCTTTGTTAAAACACAAGACTAAGCAATGAAATTTGCCATATAAGTGTATTTTTGTGCAAGGAATCTGAATATGCTATTGAAAATCTCCAGAAATTAATGGTTTCCAAATAATCTGCAGTAAATGCACATAAATATGCTGCGATTACTTAAAAATGCCATGTATTCGTTAAAAGAAAAGTTAGAGAACTCAAAGTTTAGTTGTAATGCATCTTATGTGCCAAAAACTGAAATCGAAATCTAGGATTGGTTAAAAATGAATATATTGCAATATTTCTTTAGTATTGTAGATTAATACCTTCTGTTACCCCTCCCCATCTGACCACCTCCCCAAAATATGTGATTCTACCTTTATAAACAATTGCATGTGAACAACTTGAAAAACTTTAATAAAAGATAAACAAACATTATTTTAGAATTTAATGTAAAATGATTTCTCATTTTGAATCATTTGAGCGTTTTAGGGCAGTTACCCCCCCCCCCTTTCCTATGATAGATAAATCCTGGGTGTTTTTTTTTTTTTTTTGTTTGTTTGTTTTCTAAAAGGTGATTATGCATGGTTTTAAGAGGGTCTTTGTGCAATTATGAGAAGGTAGGGAGGTTGCCACTCTGACTTTGGGTTAATGATAGGGCTAAGGAAAATTATGTGTGAACATCCTGAAGACTTGATAGAAACAAAACAAAAACAATTTTAGAATTTAGAGTGGGGGTTGGTTTCACATAAATGTAAAATAATTCACCATTTCAAGATGATCCTAGCGTTTTAAGAAAGTTGACCAATTTATTTTTTTTGGGAGGGGGAAGAATAATCATTTGCACTTGTCTTTAACCGTTTTTTATGCTTTTTTTTTTTTACATTTATATGAGCTCACAGAGGAAGTTTGTTTAGTGGGGAGCTCTGCCACTTGTACTTAGCGTTATTGTTAAGGCTAGAGGTTTTAGGAGGAGGCTTGCCACTTGTACCTAGGATTAGACATAAAATTAAGCGAGTCTTTTTTTTTTTTTTTTTTTAGAGAGTGTTTGATATCCATTGTGGAACTTTACAAGAATTATGACACACAGACAAAAATGTTATTTAAAAAAAGTGACGTCCCTCTAACAGAAAACATGATGCTTGGAAAAATATCAAGTATTTAAATTCTATTTAAATATAAAAAAAGAAACAAGTTTTTGCTAAAGCTGACAAATTGTTAAAAATTTTGAATTAATGTTATTTTGATTTTTAATTACATTTCATGCCTTTTCCTACCGTTGTTATTTTTTAACTGAGCACCTTCTACAAATATTTAAATATTGATTTTTTTTTTTTTTTTTTTAAATAATAATTGGATAGATTAGTTTCCATTCGATAATAATTCACTGAAAACATTTTTTAAGGGACGAAAATTAGAACTGTTCATATACGTGAACCAAAACATCATATTTCACATTTTCGTTTGTTAAAATATTTAAAAATTTACTACTACCCAATTTTTAAAAATATTTGTATGGTTGATAACAAAATAGCTCTAACTAAATATGTAAGAATTTTTTTTTATAACCAAATTTTCAATTAAAAAAAAAAATCGATTTGAAATAATAAACAAAAACAAATGTCTGTTTACGCCATGTTATCGCTGCTGCTGCTACTATCACTACTACTACAGAAGTCTTGATTCAAATACATAATGATTTTTTCAGATATTATGTTTTTAAATTGCTACGTACCACTAGAGAAAACATTGTCCAAGCATCTTTTTAACGAATAAACATAGTAAAAAAATTATTTTATTTAATAGTGAGTGTCTGAAGAAAATTTTTTGCAAAACTTTCAATACTCATCATTTTGAAATCTTTTTTTTAACAAAAAAAAGAGTGGTCAAATGAATTTCGGACACTCAAAATTATAAAAAATGAAATCTCTTTTGGCTAATTTCCAAATTTCATTAAAAGATTCTTAACAGAAACATGGTACAAATGTTTAGAAATCCGGGGGGGGGGGGGGGGGTCGTTACAAAATCTTACCGAAAATGATGTTTTATGATGACCACATTTTTATCACTTTATTTGCTTAAAACTCTAAAAATATATAATGTATGTTATTATTTACTAATTCATTTGAAAGTATATGCATTTCTGAACAAAACGGTGGTATTTCGAAGACTTGCTTTGGTTTTTAAAATATGACTATTTTAGCAGAAACCCCTTGAAATCTGATTATGCAAAGCGTTTTAACGGCCATGTGTATTGCTAATATAAGAGAATCATAATGAAAGAATCGTAAATCTAAGGTATGTTTTAACAATGTGATTCCGATTCCCCCCAAAATACACGATTCTTACAATTAACGATTCCGATTAATCGTCCCACCACTAATTTTGACATCATGACTTTCAATTCAGCGTTATTTTCCCTTTCTTTAATCTTGGTTTCTTCATACAGCAATCTTTCAGTCACTAACACCCACTTGGGAACATCTGGACTTGCTTCTAATGCTGTCATTAACAAATCAAGAGAATCTGGGAGTGAAGTTAGGAAATGCACAATTCTGTCCTCTTCATTAATCAAGTCTCTCAATGACTGCCAGCTCATCAAAAATGTCTATCATCGTTTTGATATGCTTGTTAACAGAGCTACCCTCCTAATTTAAGGGAATAGAATTTTCTCCTCGATGCTAATTTATTAGCCCACACTTTTTTTAAATTGATCAGTATAAGGCTTTAACAAAATGATATTCTTATTATTGTTTTGACTCAAGTATATACTATCTGACACAATTAGACACAGTTAATCAATCGGGAACCACATCTAATATATAAATCTCACTATGTCTGTATGTGTGTGTGTCCATTTATCAAATTGTATCTCCTAGATGGATGATTGTTGGGCGGCATGCAATAGCTCAAAAGATTGCATTTTTAGTGCAGAATTTTATTAGAGGTAGTTAATTGATTGTACGGCACAATCACGTTAACACACCGGTTCTCGTCAGATCACCGAAGTTAAGCAATGTTGAGCCGGGCCAGTACCAGATGGGTGACCATTTGGGAAGGCTAGGTGCTGTACGTACCTTCTGGGAAGGTTGGGCATGGGGCCAGCACCTTCACCCCGTAAAAAGAACTCAGCCGCTACAAAAGCATCTACAAAAAGCTCAAGGCTATGGATGGATTTAAAGACGGACTGTTGGATTAAATAGTAGTGTGCACCTTGTCCAGCACTGAATGGTATGTTTTCTGAAACATAATTATCAAAGTATACTTACGCAGATAGATATGAAAAGTCTTTATTAAAGTTTGTGCCTATTTCCATTCTATGGAGGCCAGGCGCGACTGCAGACCCCACAATTTTATTATACCATTCCTATTTAAGTTAAAACATACTTATCAAAATATTATTATGTACATCTATATCAAAAACACTTGTAAACGTTTTTTTAATTTTTCAATTTTTTATTTCCATACTGTGTGGACCAGGTGCGAACGCAGACCCCACAATTTTAATGAATCATCTTTATGCCAGATCAAACATACCCATTCCTGTGTCTCGATACATCTTCTATCATTATGTGATCAGTTTTCTATAATAGTCAACCATATAGGAGCCTATTCGTGACCAGACACACACACAGACAGACGTTCAGCTTTATATTATAGATATATCAGCTTATTTGTTACATTCCAAAAATCACATAAATAGATCAAGTAATGGCATTTGTATTGGATTTACTCCTAAACTAATTAACCGATTATTATGAATTTTTATTATGTGTATATGCTTATATATTTGTATGTATTGGATTCCCTCCTAAACTAATTGACTGATCATTATGACTGATTGGTATGCGTATATGATTATAAATTTGTATGTATTGGATTCACTCTTATACTAATTAACTGATCATTATAAATATAATGTATTATATATGTTTGCATATTTGTATAAATGTTCCAAAAATCACATACAATGATCACTTACTTTTTAATGTAAGTATGTGTACAAGAAATTCTATCAAAGTAATAAGATACTTGTGTTGTATAGTACCCATGAAAAAACAAAGAAAATAAAACCGAAAATCATGTTTAATATTTGAGTAGTATGCCTTACATATGAGAAATAAGGTGCTTCTTCACTATAGCACCCAGATAAAAAAAAAAATTCTTACCCCTGCGTACAGAAAATTTAGCACAACAGAAAATTACATATATCAAGTTCTTTCATTTTTAAATTAGAAAATAAAGTACTTGTACAGTATCCTACATGAGAAATAAGGTACTTGTACAGTATAGTACCCATATGAAAAACAAAGGCAATCTTACCTGTGACATACATAAAAGTAATCCAAACCGAAAATTATATAATATATTAAAGTAGTATGACATTTATATAAGAAATAAGGTGCTTCTTTAATATAGCACTCCAATGTAAAAACAAACTCTCACCTATGACATACGGAAAAGTTTGCACAACAGAAAACTATGTAAAATCATTGAGTAGTTTCATCTATATATTAGAAATAAGGTACTTGTACATTATTCTACCAAAGAAATAAGGTACTTGTGCAGTATAGTAACCATATGAAAAACAAAGAAAATCCTACCTGTGACGTGCATTAAAGTTATTAAAACTGAAAATCACATTATATATTAAAATAGCATGACTTAAATGAGAAATAAGGTGTTTCTTTACTATAGCACCAAGATGAAAAAACAAACAAATTCTTACTCTAGACGCACAGAAAATTTAGCACAACAGAAAATTACTTATTAAGTATAGAGTTTCTTCATTTTTAAATTAGAAATAAAAGATACTATTACAGTATCCTATCCAGGAAATAAGGTACATGTACAGTGAAGTGCCCATATGAAAAACAAAGGAATTCTTATCTGTGACGTACATAAGTTATCAAAATCGAAAATCATGTAATATATTCGAGTGTATATAAAAATCCGGTGCTTCTTCACTATAGCACTCTGATGTAAAAACAAACAAACCTGTGACATATGGAAAATTTAGCACAACAAAAAATTATGTAAATTATTTTAAATATGTGTTTTACATAATCCAACCTCGGTAAGGAATTTTTTTTTCCCCACATACGTGCTGTAAATTTCCTGTCCAATGAAGGTACAATTATTCCATACATATATTGTGTAATACCCGTCCTAGAGTAGGTAAAATATTTTTTTTGCTCCAGATGCCAAATGATACTTCCTCTATTCTAAGAATAACAGGTATGTTCACAATTTTTCTGTCTTATACAATCCCGATCAACGCCGGGTGGCCTTGGTAGTCACTATATAAAAGCATACAAGATCTATACTGATCTATACTCCAAGGCCAAAATAATGAAAAAAATATTCTCTTGTCATAGCCCTATTGATCAGCCAATTTCTTCCAAATGATTGCGGGGTCAATCGGCTCCCCAATTAAATATAACAGTGGTGGTTTCACTAACAGAACAATCGTAGCTAATGCTTGCTCTCTCCTTTGTAAATATGCTGCATGTGAGTATTCATCTAACCTTTTTGGGGAGTAGGTTTTATTACTTCAAAAGCCATCTATTATATAAATCTCAGCCATCTGTGTGTGTGTTTGTATGTCCGTTAAAAACTTTTGTCATCCGTATTAAAGCGGCACAAATGTTGTATAGTTAGAAAGAGTGACCTCTCGGACACATACAACCGAAAAATTAGAAAAATATTGTCAATTATTACATGTAGAAATGTCATTTTGTTTGGTTCCGATGCTGTTTGTAAATCATGCATGCACGAACTATCGATTCGTTTTATTTTAAAAAGCTAAATCTGCAATGCCATAACATCTGTGTCATTGTGGTCCAGTCGATAACATGTTCGCTTACAAACTAAAGTTTTATGAGTTTGCGTCAACCAGGCAGCATTTTTTTTTTTCTTGCTTACAAAATTTTGCTTTTCGTTTTGCTTCTGGCTGATGACAGCCAAGTCCATTTTTTTTTTTTGTTTTTTAACTGTATTTTATGACTGGACAACAATTTCCTTGTTTGATTTTTTTTAACCAGCAGTTTAAATCAACTGCGGGCTAAATTTTTATTTGAAGAAAACAAAAAAATTCCACTCCAATTACAATTCTTTAATTAAAGCAAAACAAAACAAAAAAAACTTTCATTTTTTTTTTTTTTTAAATCTAAAGCTTTCATACTTCATTATTTTATACAATTTGAGATGCTAAAACCAATGCAAAAAAACATTAATAACAAAAAAGCTGACGAATTGCAAAGTGAAATCTTTCAATGACTTTTTAATTATATATAACACTAGCGAGGGGTACCCGGCATTGCCCAGGTGTTTGGAGGTGTGTGTGTGGGGGGGGGGAAGAGAGTAAGTATGAGGATGGAACCCGAACCGTTGAGGCAAAGTTGTAAATTAAAGTGTAAAAAAAAAAAATGTGCGTCGTTAACCATTGCCCCACCGCGAGTTGCTAACGGAAACACGTTTGAATTTATTTAATTACTTGGATTTAGCAGGTACCCGTTTTAATGAGGTCAAGTTTGACTGCGGGATAGTATTCATTTACTGCTGAATGCCCCCCCCCAAGATGTTATAGGAAAAAGACTAACCCACATGCGGCGAGCGACAAATATTGAATATTTATCTTCCCAAAATCGAGCAAATTAAATAGACAGGCGAGCTTCGTTAACTATGAGATATTACGATTTATATGTGATATAAAAAGTTTTGAAAAGTTGTGAGGCGAGCGACTGCTTCTCTGAAAAAAGCCTTTTGTTGACATACAGAAAAAGCGAACACACATACATACATACATTTTCGCTTTTATATATATACTAGCAGGGCTACCCGGCGTTGCTCGGGACCATATAAACAATGAAAAAATTGAATTTGGTTTTGTAATATATTTATTATTCTTATGAGAGAGGAATTTTGTATGTTTATGTATCATTTGCTATTTCGAGCAAAAGAATATTTTACCTACATAAGACGGGTATTACACATATGAAATAATTGTATCTTACCTAGAGTAGGTAATTTACAGCATGTATATGCAAGGACAGGTAATATGCAACACATTTATCTCATCAAATCCCAAGCGATGCCAGGTATTTTGCTAATATATATTCTCACCTATTTCATTCAATCCCGGGCAACGCTGGGTGTTTTGCTAGTATATATCTCAATCAATCTCATGAAAACCTGGGCAACGCAAGGTATTCTGTTCATATATATTTCAATCAATCTAATTCAATCCAAGGCAACGCCAAGTATTCTGCTAGTATATATTTGCATCTATCTCATTACATCCCAGGTGACCATGTATTCTGCTTGCATACATTTGCATGTATCTCATTGAATCCAGGGTGACTCCTAGTAATCTGTAAGTATACATGTTGACGTATCTCGTTGAATCCCATAATTCTTGGATTGTTACACATTTCGACAATTTAACCCACATAATCGCTCACCTGTCTAAAATAATAACGTCTTGGCTCGTCTTTCATTACAAACACATCATCCAAATAACTCACATTTAATCATTTTTCATAATTTTTTGATATGTCATAATTTTTTGATATGTCAACAACCATGTCACATGATTTAACTTACATTATCGCCTCCACTCTTACTAAAATAAAAACATTGATACATAGGCTATGGTATGTTACTAATTCCTGCTATCATTTTTTATGAGTAAATCCACATTATCGCCCCCTTCTATCACTACTATAATAACTTTTAGACATTGTATGGCTGGTTATTTCATTACAAACCCACCAACAAAGTAACTCACATCATATCATTTTTCATAATTCTTGGATATGTTACTAATTCAACGATTATTTTTAATGAAGTAACCCAAATAATCACCACCTCTTGCTAAAATAATAACTTCCATAAATTGTCTGGTATGTCTACTTCATTATGAATACCAATAAAATAACTCGCATTTCATCATTTTTCATAATTTTTGGATATGTTGCTAATTTCAACCGTCATTTTTTCTGAGTTCGATCACATAATCCCTCTCCTCTTACTAACATAATACCTTTGAGACATTTCTAAGCTGTTTATTTCATTACAAACACATCAATAAAGTACCTCACATTTCATAATTTTTCATAATTCTTGGATATGTTATGAATTTCGACAATCAAATTTAATGAGTGCGCACATATAATCGCCCAATTCTTATTAAAATCATGAACTTGCTATCTTGACTGGGCTGTTTATTTCATTATAAACACACCAATCAAATAACTAAAACTTCATTTTTCATAATTCTTGGATATGTTACTAATTTCAACAATAATTTTTCAAGAGTGAATCCACATTATCGCCACCTCCTATTACTAAAATAATAACTTTCATACATTGTATGGCTGTTTTTTTTTTCATTACAAACACACCTATCAAGTTACTCACATTTTACCATTTTTCATAACTCTTGGATATGTTACTAATTTTGAGAATTATTTTTAATAAAGTAACCCAAATAATCGCCCCCCACCCTCATTAACCGACACGATCCCGCTCCTCTTACAAAAATAACAAAATTGATACATCTTCTAGCCTGTCTATTGGTGTACTAACACACCAACCCAATAACTTACATTTAATCATTTTTCATAATTCTTGGATATGTTACTAATTTTGACATTGTGATTTAATCCGCATAATCGACCCCCTCTTACTAAAATACTAACTTTCAGACAATATTTGGACTGTTTATTTCATTATAAACGCACCAATCAAATAACTTACATTTAATAACTTTTCATAATTCTCGGATATTATACTAATTTCGACAATCGTTTTTCATGATTTAACACACATAATCCCCTCTCCTCTAGCTAAAATAATAACTTTGAGATATTGTCTCTGGTTATTTCATGAAAACCCTCCCAATCAAATAACTCACATTTTATTATTTTTCATAATTCTTAGATATGTTACTAATTTTAACAATCGTTTTTCATGATTTAACCCACATAATCCCCTCTCCTCTTGCTAAACAATAACTTTGATACATTGTCTTGCTGGTTATTTCATTATAAACACACCGATCAAATAACTCACATTTTATCATTTTTCATAATTCTTGGATTTGTTACTAATTTTAGAAAATCATTTTTCATGATTTAACACACATAATCGCCCCTCTCTCACTAAAACACCAACCATGCGACAATGTCTGGGGTGTCTATTTCATTACAAACACACAAATCAAATAACTAACATTTCATAATTTTTCATAATTCTTGGATATGTTACTAATTTCGACAATCGTTTATAGTGATTTAACCGACATAATCTCCTTGCTAAAATCATAACTGAGTTATTGTCTGCGGTTACTAATTTCGACAATTATGTTACAGGAGTTAACCCACATAATCTCCTTCCTCTTACTAAAGTAATACATTTGAGACATTGTCTGGGCTGGTAATTTCATTACAAACACATCATCACAAAACACACATTTCATCCTTTTTCACTTTTCTTGGATATGTTACTAATTTCAACAATCATTTTTAATGATATAACTCACATATTCGACCGACTCTTACTAAAATATTAACTTGACTATATCTGCGCTGTTCATTTCATTATAAACACATCAATCCAATAACTTACATTTAATCACTTTTCATAATTCTTGGATATGTTATTAATTTTGACAATCGTTTTTTATAATTTAACCCACATAATATCATTACCTTTTGCTAAAATAATTACTTTGCGACATTGTCTGGCTGGTTATTTCATTATAAACACACTAATCAAATACCTCACATTTTATCATATTTCATAATTCTTGGATATGTTACTAATTTCGACAATCATTTTCCATGGTTTAACCCACATAATCCCCTTTCCTCTTACTAAAATAATAACTTAGATATATTATCTGGCTAGTTATTTTATTACAAACACACCAATCCAATAACTCCCATTTCATCATTTTTCATAATTCCTGGATATGTTACTAATTTCAACAGTCATTTTTTATGATTAACTCCACATAATTGACCCCGTCCTACTAAAGAAATAACTGATACTTTTTCTGAGCTGTTTATTTCATTATAAAAGCAGAAATAAAATAACTTACATTTCATAACTTTTCATAATTCTTGGATATGTTACTTATTTCGACAATCATGTTTCATGAGTTACCCAACATTATCGCCCACCTCTTACTTAAATAATACATTTGAGGCATTGTCTGGGCTGTCTATTTCATTACTAACACACTAATAAAATTACTCACATGTCATCATTTTTCATAATTCTTGGATATTTAACTAATTTTGATAATCATTTTTTTTTATTTAGCACCAACTATAGCCCAGGTCTTACTAAAATAATAACTTTAATACATCATCATGTCTTTCTATTTCATTAAGAACACACCAAAAAAATAACTCAAATTTACTCACTTTTCATAATTCTGGGATATGTTACTAATTAATATTTCTTGGGTATTTGCTAATTTCGACAATCGTTTTTCATGATTTAACCCACATAATCCCCTTCCTCTTACTAAAATAATAACTTTGAGACATTGTCTGGCTGGGTTTTTTTTTCATTACAAACACACCAATCAAATAACTCGCAGTTCATCATTTTTCATAATTCTTGGATATGTTACTTACTTGGACAATAATTTTTCATGATTTTACGACAATCTCCCTATATAGGGTATTCTGTTATCACAAATAACCACCAATCTTATCCGACCCCCTCACCCCCGTATTCTCCTAGGAAAGAACCCACCTATCTCATCCAATCCAAGGCAATGTCAGGTATTTTGCTAGTACGTATATGAACCTTTCTTATCCAATCACCGGCAATGCTTGATATTCTGCTAGCAGAGGTCACCTAAATGTTATAACAATGATTGTATATTATTCTAATGGTATTTAACAATGAAGCTACATCCCAGGGAGGTCTCTTGCATAATCTAATGGTAGTCGACAAGGTCACACGCATATTATAACAATGATTCTATATTTATGTAATATGATATTACGTATTGCTTAACTTTCATGATTTGCATAAGTCATTTGGTAATCCCATGTAGTCACCCATCCTAGAATGACCAGACTACGTATTGCTTAACTGTCGTGATCTGCATAAATAATTTGGTAATCTCAAGTAGTTATCCATCCTAGAAGGACCAGACTACGTATTGCTTAACTTTCATGATCTGCATAAGTCATTTGGTAATCATAAGTAGTCACCCATCCTAGAATGACCAGGCTATGTATTGCATAACTTTCGTGATATGCATAAGTCATTTGGTAATCCCAAGTAGTCACCCATCCAAGAATCACCAGACTATGTATTGCTTAACTTGCATGATCTGCATAAATCATTTGGTAATCCAAAATGGTCACCCATGCTAGAATAACCAGACTATGTATTGCTTAACTTTTGTGACCTGCATAAGTCATTTGGTACCCCCAAGTAGTCACCCATCCTAGAATGACCAGACTACGTATTGCTTAACTTTCGTGATATGCATAAGTCATTAAGAAATCCCAAGTAGTCACCCATCCTAGAATGACCAGACTATGTATTGCTTAACTTTCGTGATCTGCATAAATCATTTTCTAATCCCAAGCAGTCACCCATGCTGGAATAACCAGCCTTCATACTGCTTAAATTTTGTGATCTGCATAAATCATTTGGAAATCCTAAGTAGTCACCACTGCTAGAATGATCAGACTATGTATTGCTAAACTTTCGTGATATGCATAAGTCATTTGGTACTCCCAAGTAGTCACTCATCCTAGAATGACCAGACTACGTATTGCTTAACTTTCGTGATGTGCATAAGTCATTTAGAAATCCCAAGTAGTCACCCATCCTAGAATGACCAGACTATGTATTGCTTAACTTTCGTGATCTGCATAAGTCATTTGGTAATCCTAAGTAAGTCACCCATCCTAGAATGACCAGACTATGTATTGCTTAACTTTCGTGATCTGCATAAGTCATTTGGTAATCCCATGTAGTCACCCATGCTAGAATGACCAGACTATGTATTGCTTAACTTTCGTGATCCTCATAAGCCAGTTGGTAATCCCAAGTAGTCACCCACGCTTGAATGACCAGACTATGTATTGCTTAACTTTCGTGATCTGCATAAGTCATTTGGTAATCCTAAGTAAGTCACCCATCCTAGAATGACCAGACTATGTATTGCTTAACTTTCATGATCTGCATAAGTCATTTGGTAATTCCAAGTAGTCAGCCATCCTAGAATGACCAGACTACATATTGCTAACATTTAAAATTGTCAAATAGGCCTATAATCCACAAGCACCTTCAAAATTGTCAAATCGGACCTATAATGCACAAGCACCATCAACATTTTTCAAATCGGACCTATACTGCACAAGCACCTTCAAAATTGTCGAATCGGACCTATACTTCACCTATATCATGCAATCCCAGGCGATACTTGGTATTCTGCTAGTACACATCCACCTATGTCATACAATTCCGGGCGACGCCGGTTGTTCTGCTTGTGCATATACACCTACTTTATGTAATCCTGGGCGATGCCGGGTATTTTGCTAGTACAGATACCCACCTATGTACCATCCCGGGAAACGCTGGGCATTTGGCTAGTACATATCAACCAATTTTTTCCAATCCCAGGTGTCGCCGAGTGTTCTTCCAATCCCAGGCCATGCCGGGTAATCAGCTAGTATATATGTCGTACTATTACGGGCGACGATGGGTATTTTGCTCGTACATATGCACCAATTCTGTCCAATACGCATCTTTTTTTTCTTGGTCTTTTGGCTAAGATCAAAGTGTAGTATCTGTTCTTAGAAATAAAGTGCTCTCGTCTTTCGACCCTCTTCCCACTAACTCATAATATGCCTCTCACCTTTCTCAAAAATATATAATACGCATTTTTTTTTTACTTGGTCTTTTGGCTAAGATCAAAGTGTAGTATCTGTTCTTAGAATTTAAGCAGTTTCATCCTTCTCCCCCCACCCCCACTAAGAAAATAAGGAGAGAACCAAACGTCAATCGAAAATAAGGAGGGCCTTCTAAATAATGTTTTTAGTCCAGCTGTGATTTTTGGAATATGACATCTAAATATAAATTATGCATCTTTTTTTAATAAGAGATAATGCTTGGGAAAAAATTAAGCTGTATAAGACGGTTACTTGATCTTTTGGCTAAGATCAAAGTGTAGTATCTGTTCTTAGAAGTGAAGCGGGTTTCATCCTTCTCCCCCCACCCCCACTAAGAAAATAAGGAGAGAACCAAACGTCAATCGAAAATAAGGATGGCCTTCTGTGATTTTTGGAATATGACATTTAAATATAAATTATGCATCTTTTTTTAATAGGAGATAATGTATTGCTTAACTTTCGTGATCTGCATACCTAATTGGGTAATACCAAGTACTCACCCATCCTAGAATGACCAGACTATGTATTGCTTAACTTTCGTGATCTGCATAAGTCATTGGGTAATCCCAAGTAGTCACCCATCCTAGAATGACCAGACTATGTATTGCTTAACTTTCGTGATATGCATAAGTCAGTTGGTAATCCCAAGTAGTCACGCATCCTAGAATGCTCAGTCAATGTATTGCTTAACTCTCGTGATCTGCACAAGTCATTTGGTAATCCCAAGTAGTCACCCATCCGAGAATCACCAGACTATGTATTGCTTAACTTGCATGATCTGCATAAGTCATTTGGTAATCCAAAATAGTCACCCATGCTAGAATGACCAGACTACGTATTGCTTAACTTTTGTGACCTGCATAAATCATTTGGTACCCTCAAGTAGTCACTCATCCTAGAATGACCAGACTATGTATTGCTTAACTTTCGTGATCTGCATAAATCATTTTCTAATCCCAAGCAGTCACCCATGCTGGAATCACCAGCCTACATACTGCTTAAATTTTGTGATCTGCATAAATCATTTGGAAATCCTAAGTAGTCACCACTGCTAGAATGATCAGACTATGTATTGCTAAACTTTCGTGATATGCATAAGTCATTTGGTACTCCCAAGTAGTCACCCATGCTAGAATGACCAGACTATGTATTGCTTAACTTTCGTGATGTGCATAAGTCATTTAGAAATCCCAAGTAGTCCCCCATCCTAGAATGACCAGACTATGTATTGCTTAACTTTCGTGATCTGCATAAATCATTTGGTAATCATAAGTAGTCACCCATCCTAGAATGACCAGAATATGTATTGCTTAACTTTCATGATCTGCATAAGTCATTTGGTAATTCCAAGTAGTCACGCATCCTAGAATGACCAGACTACATATTGCTAACATTTAAAATTGTCAAATAGGCCTATAATCCACAAGCACCTTCAAAATTGTCAAATCGGACCTATAATGCACAAGCACCATCAACATTTTTCAAATCGAACCTATACTGCACAAGCACCTTCAAAATTGTCGAATCGGACCTATACTTCACCTATATCATGCAATCCCAGGCGGCACTTGGTATTCTGCTAGTACACATCCACCTATGTCATACAATCCCGGGCAACGCCGGTTGTTCTGCTTGTGCATATACACCTACTTTATCCAATCCTGAGCGATGCCGGGTATTTTGCTAGTACAGATACCCACCTATGTACCATCCCGGGAGACGCTGGGCATTTGGCTAGTACATATATCAACCAATTTTTCCAATCCCAGGCGTCGCCGAGTGTTCTTCCAATCCCAGGCCATGCCGGGTAATCAGCTAGTATATATGTCATGCTAGTGCTATGTCATACTATTACAGGCGACGCTGGGTATTTTGCTCGTACATATGCACCAACTCATGCCCTGTCCCTTCCTCCCTCTCTCCAATACGCATCTTTTTTTTTACTTGGTCTGTTGGCTTAGATCAAAGTGTAGTATCTGTTCCAGCAGATATTGCAAGCAAAGACCATATGTGGGGGAAACCCCACATATAAGACCTTGGTCAATGTAGGGGCAACCCTTCATACCAATTGTCACTATCCAGCTCCCCTACTCCCCGGGGAGTTGGTCCCCATTTCCCCTTCACTCCTCACATTAAAAATCGGCCTTGTGCCTAATTTGCCCAGTGGGGGAGCAAATAAATACCTCAAAGTGTAGTATCTGTTCTTAGAAATAAAGCGGTTTCATCTTTCGCCCCCTCCTCCCACTAACTCATAATATGCCTCTCATCTTCCTCAAAAATATATAATACGCATTTTATTTTTTACTTGGTCTTTTGGCTAAGATCAAAGTGTACCTCCGCCATTACTGGTCGTATGTCAGCGAAGTGATGGCTCGCATCAATCCTGAGCATCCTCACCCAATTACCGTATCCAATGTTGTGGACAACGTGATGCCGCCGTGGGACCGGGAAAGACAAATGGTCTACGTTACGATCCTGGCCGTGGCGAGAATGGTGATTTGGACGTCGCTTCTGCAAGGTTGCCGGGGGGGTGTTGTCTTTTTCTGATCAAGATCTGATCGCTTTCTTTAAACACCAACTGCGGGTGAAGATCAGATGTGATAGAAGAAGGCTGCATCACGCGGTATTTGACAGAAGATGGATACATGTAACAAGTCTGTGTGTACGAAGAGGAGCCAAATTTGAATACGTGTTCCCAGCCTAGGTGTGGAACACGCAGTTCCGTAAAGTAAAATTAAACAAGTAGTCTCTCAGCTAGCTGAGTGTGCGTTCCATCCCTCCCCGATTAGGAAGCCTCCAAGGTCCCCATCCCCTCTTACTTGCAATTTTTGTTTTAACCCCTTCCTCTAAATTTTATCCATCTTGGAGAGAAAGAAATACAAACTAACCCCCATCCCTTACCCACAAAATTTTCTTTTCTCCATTCACCCCCATCTAGAGGGCATCCCCACCTAGAGACTGACCCGCAGAAGCGAGGTTTCTTTTACAAACCTAGTGGAACGGGCAGTCTATCATCTAGAAGGGGTTGGGAGGGTCCTACTAATCACCTTTTGTTTTTTCTTCCCCCGCCCTCGACACAAATGAATTATTGTACCATTTTATTGTTATCTTTTTTGTTTTTACACGCCAATAAAAAATGTTTTAAAAACTGGGAGTTAAGTAGGACATCCCTCAATATGAAAGGGTGAATGCGGTATTATGGTGAAAGAAGATACTAGCTGGGAGAAACTTTTGATTTTGTTTAGTTCTGGAGTGACAAGGATGACCAACGACCCCCACAATCCCCCCTTTTGAGTTGGGCATGTGCCTAAGTTTTTTGTTCATCGTTGATTTTTACTGTATTTTTAACATGAATGAAAGATTTAATATCTCAAAGTGTAATATCTGTTCTTAGAATTAAAGCGGTTTCATCCTTCTCCTCCCCCCACCCCCACTAAGAAAATAAGGAGAGAAACAAACGTCAATCGAAAATAAGGATGGCCTTCTGTGATTTTTGGAATATGATATCTAAATATAAATTATGCATCTTTTTTTAATAGGAGATAATGCTCGGCAAAAAATTAAGCTGTATAAGACGGTTACTTGTTTTTTTTTGGCTAAGATCAAAGTGTAGTATCTGTTCTTAGAAATAAAGCGGTTTCATCTTTCGCCCCCTCCTCCCACTAACTCATAATATGCCTCTCACTTTCCTCAAAAATATATAATACGCATTTTTTTTTACTTGGTCAGTCAGTATGGGGATATGGAGGAGGTAACACCTTGTCGCGGTCAACGAAATATAATGACCGGTGATTACAAGGTGCAAATGGTGGTCGACAAGGTGGGTTTCTACGGAATCCTAGCCACTATACAGTTCGGAGACTGGACCCTCTCCTTGATTGTGGAAGGAAGGAGGCCACATTGCTGGCAATGCCAACAACAAGGCCATATGGCCAAGGACTGCCCCAAGAGGAACACCAACAAAGTTGCCACTAAGGCAGCGGGGACGTCCAAAGCCACAGTCGCAACCGCTGCTCCGGTTCGCGCCGCGAATCCCACAGAAGCCAAACAGGGATGGGTGACGGTCACTAAGGGAAAGACCGTCAAACAATCTTCCCCACAGACAGTGACTGTAGCCCAGCCAGAAGACCATACAACCATGGACACAGAGGTTCCCACCTCCTCGAACAAAAGGAAACTGCAAGAGTCCGAGGAAGAGGTGGTGTCCGAGGAGGAAGGAGAAACCTCGCAGGCAAAATTAGCGCTAAGCGCCATGGAAATTAGGAGGGCAAGGAGGAGAAAAAGTCGAAAACTGAGAGCTGCCTCCCCAACCCCCTCAGAGAAAAACATACCGGCAAAAACCGAGGCTGAACAACCCATAATCCCACCGCCCCATCAGCCGAAGCCACAAATATCCCCCTCACCCTCTCGCCCGGTTCCTCCCAGAGAAGCTCCACGCCCCGTGTCTTGCGAAAGGCCCATCAGCATTCCAGCAAAACAAGACACCCCACATATAACACCTCTTCCCCTCCTCAACAACAACAAGAGGACCCCTCCCCGACAACAACTCGAACTGTAAGAACCAAGAAGCTGCCATTCCTACCGGGAGGTAGGATCTGCGAGACGGACCTTCAGCGAAGTATACCAGAGCTTAAGGGAAAGCAGGTCTGTTTCAACAAGCTCCTGAACTTTAAGTTAGTAGAAAGTGACAAATTCGCTGAACCAGAACACTTTCCAGATGCCCCCATGCTGACAACCTTCGTCAGGGAGAATAAAGGCTCAAGAACGGAGGGTCTATGGGCGATGCTGGAGGCAGCCAAGGAGGCTTTACCAGGCCAACAGCTCATTGACATGGACCATCCCTCTCTTAAAAGCCTGTATGCGAAATGTGAAGGTCGCACTCCCGTTTATGTCCACCCTTCCCTATACAGGGCATTAAAACTAACTTTTCCCCTGGACGTGGGAGGCGTTGCCAAGGATGGATTACCTTCTGCGGACCTGCTGACCGGAAGCCTTGGGCAAGCCTGCTACGTCCTCACTGCCAAGGACTTCAGACCCGTCTGTGACACTGCCTAAGGTAAGTGAGCATGGCTTTAAACTTGGCTACATTGAATGTGAGGGGCATCACGTGTCGAAGCAAGGCCTCGCACGTTGTGAGAGACCTGGTGTCCCTTAAGGTAGATATCGCCGCTATCCAGGAGACCTACTTTGTTTGTGACGGGGATTGTCAGGTGCTGGTAAACGATTACGATGTTTACTCAGCATATGGAAATACTTATAGTCGTGGAATCTCCTTGCTAGTGAGTCGCACCCTGTCAGCGTCGGTGAATGTTGTTCACGCAGATGAGGACGGGCGGGCGCTCGTTGTTGATGTTGCTGTTAATTGTAGTGTTTTTCTGATTGTTGCTGTTTATGCTCCCAATGCTGCTGTAGAGAGGGCAACCTTTTTTCGACGGTGGAGGGCTTCTTAGTGGATCCGGAACGGTTAGTTTTAATGGGTGATTGGAATGCAATCCTTGATCCCAATGTAGATAAGGTCGGGGGGGCTAGCGGGTCGGTGCGGTGTGACAGCACTCTGTCTGACCAGATGGCTTCGTGCGATCTCGTCGACAGATTTCGCCTGGATCATCCGGGGCGGGAGATGTGGACGTGGCATTCTGTAGTGCCTTCCCATCCAAGTACCTACTTGGATCGGATGTTAATTAGAAGAGGCGATGTAGACTTCCTATCTTGCCCCACGTTCCACTTGTTAGGACACTCGGACCATAAACTTGTTATGGCCCGTTTGAACTTAAGTGCTAGGCCTAAACTGGCCGGATACTGGAAGTTCAACAGCACCTTATTGGAGCTGGAGGACTACCGGTTGAAGGTCACTGAGCTAATTCAGCGGGCTTTAGTGGGGGCGGTTACAGGGAGTAAGTGGTGGGTTAGTCTTAAGGCCAAAATTAGGCGCTTCTCTGTCCAGTATAGCCAACGCCTCGCGTTAGATAAGGCTAAGGCAAAGAAGCGCTTAGAGGATAAGCTGACCCAGGCGGTGGAAGGGGGGGGGATCCCCTAGAGTTAGCACTAGCTAAACAGGACCTCAACCGATTGGCTAGCGAGCGGTATGAAGGTCAAGTAGTTAGGGCTAGGTTAAACAAAGTTTCCAACGAGGCTGTGAATGTTGACGCTGTTGATGCTGCTTTAAGGGGCGGTTCGGATGGGTACATTCGTAAAGTACATAACCTGGAAGGACATGCTTTAGTATCGACTCGGGAGATCTGCGAGGGGTTTCGGGAGCATCTATCGGAGCGCTTCACCCAACTACCCAGACTCAGGGTCGATGAGTTTGGCAGCTATTTGGCTGACTCGCCCCGGCTTACGGCGGCTCGGGCAGCTAGCTGTGATGGTCTTATTACTGAACATGAGGTCATTACTGCGTTGAAGCAGGTCGGCTATAACAAATCCCCGGGGCTTGATGGTTTACCCTACGAGTTTTACTTAAGGCTGTCGCCCATGTTGGTCCCTCTTCTGAAGGATATGTTCAACCATTGGTTTGCCCAGGGTTCCATCCCTGGACAGGTGATCAAGGGTGTGATCACATTGCTGAGGAAAGGTCAACGGCATGGTGTGAGGGAAAACTTTGATGATTTTAGGCCCTTGACTCTGCTAAACACAGAGTTAAAGATTTTGGCAAAGATTCTAACGAATCGCTTGCAGGTTGTCATCACTGACTTGAATGAACCGGACCAGACTTATGCTGTGAAGGGGAGATCGATTCAAGACAATTTGCATTTGATACGCTCGATCATAGAGGGGACAGAAGACGACGCCGAAGCCGCGCTGATCAGTTTAGATCAGTCCAAGGCATTCAATAGGGTCAACCATCGGTTCCTAGGATCGGTGCTAGAGGCCACCGGATTTAATCCGGACTTCCGCAAGTGGATCTTTGTTCTGTATGACAGGCCGACGGTAGCGGTGCAGATCAACGGTAGGCTGTCAGAGTCATTCGCTGTCTCTCGGTCGGTGCGACAGGGTTGTCCGCTGTCGCCTCTTTTGTATGTCCTGGCGTTGGAACCCCTCCTTCGCAAGTTAAGGGACGAGGCGGCTACACCAGTCCTGCGTGGAATAGCTCTCCCTGGAGGCACACGAGCCAGGGTTTCCGCGTTCGCCGATGACGTCACCGTGTTCGTGTCTTGCCACACAGACGTTCAAGCGGTGGTCGAGGCGCTCGCTCGATACGAAGAAGTAACAGGGGCCATCTTCAACCGTAGCAAGTCTGTTGGCCTGCGGTTGGTGGCCTGGACCGGGGTAAACTCGCTTCCAGGTATTTTCAGCTGGACTGATGAACCGGTCCGTATTCTCGGTGTCTGGTTTGGACCGGGACTTCAGCCGGAAAAGAATTGGTCGGAAGTACAGTCTAAGGTCAAATCGTCAGTAAAGACTTGGATTGGAAGGAAATTGTCCTTGAAGGGTCGGGCGGAGGCGTGTGCTACATACATCTTTCCGCTCATCCTTTACCGTTTGTCTGTACTTCTTCTCCCTGCAGAACGACTAACCCGCTTACAAGGGCGCCTCGATTCACTATTGTGGAACGAGGGTAAGCATTATGTCTGCAGAGAGGTCTGTGTTCAACGTCCGAGCGAGGGAGGCCTGGGTCAGCCCAGTTTCTTGTGTCATAGAAACGCTGAGAGATTGGCTTTCCTGAGTCGTTCGCTTGTAGGAGACGCTCCTTGGGTCCCTGTGGTTGAGAACTCGTTTCCCAATCTCAAACCCAACCCATCCGTAGAAGGTCGTTGTAGACCGAAGGGGGAGTCCAAGTTCTTCTCCGAATGCCAGACCGCTCTTAGAGCTTTACCGGGGACCAGTGTCCTCGATCAGCCAAGGAAGAAACTATATCGGGAGTTAGTGGAGGGTACCACGAAGGATCCACTATGTAGACGGATGAGATGGTCGATGGAGGTTGTCCGTTCTCAGTGGTGTTGGGCGCCGGGACGGGAGATTCTGAATAACTCTGAATTCTCCCTGACTTGGCGACTGGTCCGAAATGCGCTGCCCCTCTTCGACGAACTTTTCCGGTATACAGAACATACCAGGTGCTTCTGTCCGTGCTGTGACGAACGCGAGCCCGAAACGATCGAGCACGCGTTTTTTAGTTGCAGCCGGATACAGCCTTTATTAAAGTACGTCGAGGGGGTAACAGCTCGCATCGATGCCGAGTGTCCGCTCGATCTCGACGTAGGATTTTTTGTCTACAACATGGAGCCGCCGTTCCACAGGGAGGAAAGAATGGTTTTCCTGGCGATCCTAGCAGTAGCACGAATGATCATTTGGATCACGCGCCTCAAGTTGGTCCGCGAAGGGACATCTGTTCCTGATCGGGATCTGATCGTTTACTTTAAACATTTGCTTAAAGTAAAGATCAGATGCGATTGGAAGAGGTTGCCTAGAGTGGAATTTGACAAGAGGTGGGTGCACAGCACTAGTTTGTGCATTTTTTTTTATTTTTTTTTTTACAAAGGCATCACCACATTATCAAGGCCCAGAGGCCACTCAAGGATAAGGGTTAAAGAGTGTACAGTAGAAGTTGGTCAATATAGTAATCATTAGTAATGAAAATTTGGTAAATTTAATAACTTATATGGAACGGCTCATCAAGAACTTATTTACCTTAGACTTGAACACAACCATATTGTAGTCAGCCGGAAAACAGGAAAACGGAAGACAATTCCACAGGCGTGCAGTTCTAAGAAAGAAGCTTTGTTCATGGAATCTATGTTTAGGTTTAGGCACAGATAAAGAGTGGGGGAAATTATTGATAGTGTTTACAGCTAGACGAGTGTTTCTTGTGAAAGTTTGACGAGGGGGGACCATAGATTGAAGCTCAGTTGAACACTTTCCATGAAAATAACGATACATCAGAGACAAACTCGCAACATCTCTTCTGTGAGATAGAGGTTGTAAGGAGGAGAAAAGGACATCTCCTACGAGGCTACGAAGTCTATTTTGAACTCTATCAAGGCAGGACAAGTCCTTTCTAGCAGCTCCTGCCCAGATGTGGCAACAGTATTCCATCCTTGGACGTACCTGGCTCTTATATAGATAGAGAATAGCATCAGCAGTGAGATATCTACTGGATCGATAGAAAGATCCCACCATTTTTCCAGCGGCCTTGGCAACAGATTTGATATACGTGTTCCATTTAAGATCAGGAGTAATGGTCAAGCCCAGAAGCTTGTCAAAACTTGAGGCCTCCTGAAGACGAGAGCCATTCATTTCAATTGATGACAAATGTGGATTAAAATGTTGATGATGTAAAGAGAGAAGCTTGGTTTTAGATGCATTAAAAGTAACCAGCCACTCCTTTCCCCATTGTACTACATGCTCAAGATCAGAGGAGAGAGAATTGGAGAATACTTGCTCGTTTACTGTCTTAGATGTGGTACCATAAATGGTAGTGTCGTCAGCATAAATGTCTACAAATGATGTAAGGATATGATTTGGAAGATCATTAATGTAGATCAGGAAAAGAGTTGGGCCCAGGATGGATCCCTGAGGGACACCGGCATTAATACTGTGAGCTTCTGATTTTTGCCCCTCAACTACTACTCTTATGAACCTATCAGAAAGAAATGATTTAATAATTGAGAAGACTTTTCCAGCTATACCATAGCTAGCGATCTTATGAAGTAAACCTTTATGCCATACCCTATCAAAGGCTTTAGATATGTCAAGAGCAATTGCCCTAGAAAGATTGCCACCGTCGAGAGATTTGCTAATCCTATGCGATATAACTGTAAGGACATCTGCTGTAGATCTAGCAGAACGGAAACCATATTGAGTGTCACTAAGAAGGTTATTTTTGTTGAGATGTTTGATTACTTCTGTATTTAACACAGATTCTAGCAACTTACTCATGACGCACAGGAGACTTATTGGCCTGTACTGAGAGGGGGATGATCGATCACCTGAATTCTTAAATACAGGGCATACTGATGAGATTTTCCAGGGAGATGGGAAACTATTCTCCTTAAGACAACGTTTAAACAGTTTTGTAAGTATGGGCGCTAGTTCAGGTTGAAGTTTTTTGAGTACTATAATTGGAATACCATCAGGGCCAGTTGCTTTACTGGAATCAAGGTTTTTGATTAGCTTGGCAACATCGCGTACAGATATACGTATATCACATAGCGTGTTTTCTGATACAGGAGGAAATATTGGGGGTTGGCTTTCTTGGTCGCAAAGGGTAGAATTAGCTGCAAAGTTCTTGACAAAGAGTTTGGCTTTGTCTGATGCTGACGAGATTACCTCAGGTCCATTGATAATAGTTGGGATGGAGCACACGCTTCTGTTCAGGATTCTGTTTGCTATTTGCCAAAACTGGTGGGAACCAAGCCGCTGCTCAGCTACTTTGGACTTAACAGATTGAGCATACAACTCTCTTGCGTTCCTTATTACTTTCTTACAATGGTTGCTGGCAGTCCTGAAAACGGCTTTAGTTTCCATACATCTATTACGTTTGAAGCAGTGGAAAAAGTGATTTCTGTGCGCAATGGCAGCAGCACATTCTGGAGAGAACCATGGCTGGCTGTTAGGTTTTTGCTGAAACTTTTTAGAGGGTATGAAATGGTCAATACCTACAATTAACCATTCAGTTAGGTCTAATACTATAGAGGACACATCCTTTTTAAACATGGAATGCAGAGGTAGATCAGATATAAATGTACGGAAGCTATCCCAGTCAGCCTTAGTGTATCGATATACTGTACGATGAAGTGGTACGTCTGGGGACTTATTACATTTCATTTTTATCTTAATTGATACAACAGAGTGGTCGGAAGATCCAAGAGGCAACAGAACAGAAACTGAACATAGTTCAGGGCAAGTTGTGAGAAAAAGGTCTAGTAGGCTCGCATACTGGCCGTCATTATCGGGCACACGGGTAGGTTCCTGAACAATCTGAGTGAGGTCATAGGCAATGGAGAAATCATGACAGAACCTCCCCTCATCATCGGTCTTGTTTGAGTGGGTCAACCATTCGACGTTGTGAACATTGAAATCTCCACATACGTGAATGTTAGCTGAAGGATAAGTAGAAAGGACTTGGTCAATTTTCTCAGATATGCTTTGAAAGATAGTAACTCCGCTGTTGTGGGGGCGATAGAGAGTAAATATAAATGCAGTAGTGTGAGCTAAAGCAACCCGGAAGCACATATAGGGTAAGTTAGGATCTTCCCTGGAGATGTCCCTCCCACATGGAAAGCTATCTTTAATATAGGCACATATTCCATGCCCATGGCGATCTTGGGGGTCAGATTTAGAAGTTAAGTTAGAGTATCCTGTAATTGCAAACTCATCTAGGGAAATAGCCTGTCCAATGCCAGTTTCACTTAAAAATAAAAGGTCTGGTTTAGTCTCCTGTAATTGGGTTTCAACCTCTGGAAGGTTAGAACGTAGACCCCTGATGTTGGAGAAGGAGACATGGTAGTAGGGGTCTACGTTAGAAGTTGGAGAACCGGGTTTAATCGTGTATTTTTTCTTGAAACATGTCATCCGTTGAAGAGCCAAGTTTCAATATGTGTTCTCTCCTTAGGCATGGCACGGGCGGTGCTGCGCCCTTCGGAACCCATCCCGCTTAGAATTTAGCTAAATCATCTTAAGTAGACTCTTGACTGGTGGTACGATTGAGATCCTATTCCTGATTTTATTTTTTGGTATTAGAGAACCTCTAAGTCTGCCCAACCCCTCTGCACCTCATCTTTGTTTTCTGATACCCCCGGTCATCCCCCTACTCAGAGGTCACCTTCCTACCCCCTCCATCCGTTGCTTTATTTTCTCCCACTTCCATTAAGACTTCTTCCCCAAACCCCATTAGGGATGCCCTGCTTGTTTTCGGTTCCCCGGAAAACAGTAGCCACATAGAATAGTACAGGGGGGCCTTACTAACAACCCAGTAGTAGTTATTCCTTATTTTTTTGAAATGAACATTTTTTGATAGTTTTTTCCCCCACTCCACGAACATTTTATACCAAGAAATTCAAAAAACTTTATTTTTCCAATGAAATCGAACTTTATTTTCTCACACATGCACAACCAAGACTAGAGAAGAAACCCTCCCAACAACCTCCCAAAAAGAAGAAGAAAAGCTCCAGCCAGTCCCTTCATCAACGGGAAATCGGTCAACGCAACACCCCAGGAGCCAGACGGGCGAAATGGTTGAAAAGTGGCCCGCCTTGAACCCATCCATGAGCCCCCACAGGGACGAAACTACCAAAATTATGGATGGGGAAAAGACTTCAAAAACGGAGGGAGAGCCCAAGTCTCCAGAAGCTGCTGGCAACACCCAGGTCGAAGAGAAAAAGGCTTGGGGACCACAAAAAGCAGAGCAGTTGACTCCCCAGGACTACAAGGACCTGTTCCAGTCCACGTACAAAGAGTACATGGAGGGGAACATCATAAAACCCCTTCCGAGAGCCGTGGAGGTATTCCAACACCGCGTCATCTCCTTCATCACGGCAGACACTAAGAGCAGAAGCCTCACAGGGGTCGGCCAGGACATGATGATGCAGCTCCTCCAAGACTTGAAGATCCTTGCTAACTACATAGTCCGGAGAAGCTACGCCAAGTGGGAGCTTCTCCTGCCAAATAAGGAAGAAGCGGTCAAGCTTTCCAAGGCCAACGTCAACTGGAAGCACTTGGCCCTCAAGCCAGAGTACCAGGGCAAGAGAAGGACGACAGTGTCAATCCTGGGTGTCCCCTGCTACCTTAAGGCCAAACAACTGGGCGCAGTACTGAGCCAGTACGGGGATGTTGAAGCTATGTGACCAGTTAAGGGTCCCCGCAACACAATGACAGGCAGTTACAAACTGGCAATGAGCGTGGACCTAGACAGCTTTGACAAAATCCCCGCGGTACTGAAATATGGCGACTGGACTCTGTCATCGTGGAAGGCAGGCGACCTCACTGCTGGCATTGTCTTAAGCAGGGACATATGGCCAAAGACTGTCCCAAAAGGCCGGCAGTGGGAACACCAGTGCAGCAACTACCCCAGCAATCCGTTAACCAGAAAGCAGCAGCAGTAACAACGGACCAAGACGAAGAGGCCGGATGGAATAAAGTGGTCCGGAGGAATAGACCAGCCAAGCCAGCAGCGAGCAGCAACAACATGAAACAAAGCAAGACAAACCAAGACAACAATAACAAACCAACCACATCCATCAGCAACACCACCAGTAAACACAGCACAGACACAGGCACCACAATCAAGAACACTACAATCACAAACAACACAAATAAAAAGACTGCAACCACAGACACCCACATACACAAAAGCACAGCAAGCACGAACAATACAAACAAAAAGGCTGCAGTCACAGACACCCACGAAAACAAAAGCACCAAAAACACAGGCACAAACATCGTAAACAAAGATAACAAAACTACAGACACAAACAGCAAACACGCAGACAAAAATGGAGGTACCTGCGAGGTAGAGGAGATGGAGGCACAAGCCTCCTCCTCCAAAAGAAAGCTGCCTTACTCTCCGACTGAATCTGAGGAGGAAGCAGTGTTGTTGGAACGAGAGGAGAGAAAAAACGAGGACACTGTCTTCGAAACGCAGATGAGGAGGAGGGGGAAGAGAAGCAACAAGAGGAAGAGGGAAGTAGCTCAGGCAGAGGAGTTTACCACCGCTAAGGCGGATCCTCAGGATGTGGCCACCCCAAGCTCTTCCAATCACCAAACCAGCCAGAACCCCCCTCCCTCCTCAAGCATCAGCCACACCGCACCTACACCAGTAATTGTCAATCCTCGGCCCGTCAGGACAGAGAGAACTAAAAAGCTCCCTTTTCTGCCGGGTGAAAGAATCTGTGAGGTGGACTCACACCTACCAATAGCGGACCTCAAAGGACAACAAAAGGTCCGGTATAATAAACTTAGGAGCTTGGCGCAAGTCGGAGGCGATAGCGTATCCGACCCCACCAACTTTAAAAACGCTCCCTTGTTGACCACATTCGTCAGGGTAAACAAGGACTCCAGAACTGAAGCCCTTTGGGCAATGATCCAAGAAGCGAAGGATGCTTTCCCGGGCCAGAAGCTGGTGGAGGAGGAACATCCGTCGCTAAGGAACTTATTTTTTAAATGTGAGGGCAGAGTCCCTGTGTACACCCACCCCTCCCTCTACAGGGCGCTAAAGCTAACATTCCCCCTGGACATGGGGGGCGTGGCAAAGGATGGAGTACCCTCAGTCGATCTACTTACCGGGAGTCTCAGCCAGGCCTGCCACGTCCTGACTGCCGAGGATTTCAGACCCGTCTGTGACATTGCTTAAGGTAAGTGATCATTTCTTTAAACTTGGCTACATTGAATGTGAGGGGCATCACGTGTCGAAGCAAGGCCGTGTGCATTGTGAGAGACCTGGTGTCCCTTAAGGTAGATATTGCCGCTATCCAGGAGACCCACTTTGTGACGAGGATTGCCAGGTGCTGGTAAACGATTACGATGTTTATTCAGCATATGGAAATACTTATAGTTGTGGAATCTCCTTGCTAGTGAGTCGCACTCTGTCAGCGTCGGTGAATGTTGTTCACGCAGGCGAGGACGGGCGGCTGGTTGTTGTTGATGTTGCCGTTAATAGCAGTGTTTTTCGGATTGTCGCTGTTTATGCTCCCAATTCTGCTGTAGAGAGGGTATCCTTTTTTCGACGGTTGGAGGGCTTCTTAGTGGATCCGGAACGGTTAGTTTTAATGGGTGATTGGTATAGATAAGGTCGGGGGGGCTAGTGGGTCAGCGTGGTGTGACAGCAGTCTGTTCGACCTGATGGCCTCGTGCGATCTCGTCGACAGATTTCGCCTGGATCATCCGGGGCAGGAGATGTGGACGTGGCATTCTGTAGTGCCTTCCCATCCAAGTACTTACTTGGATCGGATGTTAATTAGAAGAGGCAACGTAGACTTTCTATCGTGCCCCACGTTCCACTTGTTAGGACACTCGGACCATAAACTCGTTATGGCCCGTTTGAACTTAAGTGCTAGGCCTAAACTAGCCGGATACTGGAAATTCAACAGCACCTTGTTGGAGCTGGAGGACTACCGGTTGAAGATTACCGAGCTAATTCAGCGGGCTTTAGTTGGGGCGGTTACAGGGAGTAAGTGGTGGGTTGGTCTTAAGGCCAAAATTAGGCGCTTCCCTGTCAAGTACAGCCAACGCCTCGCGTTAGATAAGGCTAAGGCAAAGAAGCGTTTAGAGGATAAGATGACCCGGGCGGTGGAGGGGGGGGGCTCCCTAGAGATAGCACTAGCTAAACAGGACCTCAGCCGATTGGCTAGCGATCGGTATGAAGGTCAAGTAGTTAGGGCTAGGTTAATGAAAGTTTCTAACGAGGCTGTGAATGTTGACGCTGTTGAGCGTAAGGCTGCTCTAAGGCGCGGTTCGGATGGGTACATTCGAAAAGTACATAACCTGGAAGAACACACCCTAGTATCGACTCGGGAGATTTGCGAGGGGTTTCGGGAGCATCTATCGGAGCGCTTCACCAAATTACTCGGACTCAGGGTCAATGAATTTGGCAGCTATTTGGCTGACTCGCCCCGCCTCACGGCGGCTAGCTGTGATGGTCTTATTACGGAACATGAGGTCATTACTGCGTTGAAGCAGGTCGGCTACAACAAGTCCCCGAGGCTTGATGGTTTACCCTACGAGTTCTACTTGAGGCTGTCGCCCATGTTGGTCCCTATTCTGAAGGATATGTTCAACCATTGGTTTGCCCAGGGATCCATCCCTGGACAGGTGACCAAGGGAGTGATCACATTGCTGAGGAAAGGTCAACGGCATGGTGGGGTGGAAACTTGACGACTTTAGGCCCTTGACTCTGCTAAACACAGAGTTAAAGATTTTGGCAAAGATTCTAGCGAATCGCTTGCAGGTTGTCATCACTGACTTGATTGAACCAAACCAGAGCTATGCTGTGAAGGGGAGATCAATTCAGGACAATCTTCATTTGATTCGCTCGATCATAGATGGAATAGAAGACGACACCGAAGCCGCGCTGAGATGACACCGAAGCCGCGCTGATCAGTTTAGACCAGTCCAAGGCGTTCGATAGGGTCGACCATCGGTTCCTGGGATCTGTGCTAGAGGCCGCCGGATTTAATCCGGACTTCCGCAAGTGGATCTTTGTGCTGTATGACAGGCCGACGGTAGCGGTGCAGATCAACGGTAAGCTGTCGGAGTCATTCGCTGTTTCTCGGTCGGTGCGTCAGGGTTGTCCGCTGTCACCTCTTTTGTATGTCCTGGCGTTGGAACCCCTCCTTCGCAAGTTAAGGGACGAGGCGGCTACACCAGTCCTGCGCGGAATAGCTCTCCCTGGAGGCACACGAGCCAGGGTTTCCGCGTTCGCCGATGACGTCACCGTGTTCGTGTCTTGCCCCACGGACGTTCAAGCAGTGATCGAGGCGCTCGCTCGGTACGAAAAAGTCACAGGGGCCATCTTCAACCGCAGCAAGTCTGTCGGCCTGCGGTTGGGGGCCTGGACCAGGGTAAACTCGCTTCCAGGTATCTTCAGCTGGACCGATGGACCGGTCCGTATTCTCGTTGTCTGGTTTGATCTCGATCTCGACATTGGTTGTTTTGTTTACAACATGGAGCCGCCGTTCCACAGGGAGGAAAGTATGGTCTTCCTGGCGATCCTAGCAGTAGCGCGCATGGTGATTTAGATCACGCGCCTCAAGTTGGTCCGCGAAGGGACATCTGTTTCAGATCGGGATCTGATTGTTTACTTTAAACATTTGCTTAAAGTAAAAATCAGATGCGATTGGACGAGGTTGCCTTGAGCGGAGTTTAATAAGAGGTGGGTACACAACACTAGTTTGTGCATCCGTCGAGGAGCCAAGTTTGAATACGTGTTCCCTCCTTGAGCTAGAGAACCTCTGAGTCTGCCCTCCCCCCTACCACACCATTTGTTTTTTTAACTTACTCAGAGATCACCTCCCAACCCCTTCCTCCCGTTGCTTTAATTTTCCCTTACTCCCATTAAGGCTTCTCCCCAACTCCCAATAGGGATCTCCCTGCTTGTTTTCGGCTCCTCGGAAAACAGTGGAGAGATCTAGTCAAACAGAGTAGCACAGGGGGGCCAATGCTCACAACCAAATAGGCTTTATATTTTATTTTTGAAAGAACTTTTTTGCATTAGATTTTTTCCCACTCCACGAACTATCTTACACACTGATTCAAGAACTTTTTATTTTTAATAATGAAATGTAACCTTTACTATCACACAAATGCACATATACACACCATATTTGTTTGATTAAAAAAAAAAAAAAAAAAAAAAAGAAAAGAAAATGCATACACAGACATACAGATAAGTTTTTACCAATTGTATATATGTTTTCTTTTATTCTTAACGCTGGGGATATATTAGATTAGAATCCACAGAGTGAATGAGGTATTGTGGTAAATGTTGCCAGTCAAGAGTGAGACTTCAAAGTCCATTTTCATTTAATTGTCAAATAGTCACAAAGACCCTGAACCCTCCCCTCCCCAATTTCTTATAGGGCCTTGTGCCTAATTTTGTTGTTTGTTATTTTTGCTTTTGTAATTTTTATTATAATTTCATTTTTGACAACAATAAAATAGATAAATAAGATCAAAGTGTAGTATCTGTTCTCAGAATTAAAGCGGTCCCCCCCCCCCACTAAGTAAATATAAATTATGCATCTTTTTTAATAGGAGATAATACTCGGGAGAAAATTAAGCTGTATAAGACGGTTACTTGGTCTTTTTGGCTAAGATCAAAGTGTAGTATCTGTTCTTAGAATTCAAGCGGTCTCATCATTTTCGTAGGAACAAACATTACTCGAAAATAAGGAGGATATAGGCCTGGGATGTGATCAAATACAATCACTCTTATATGTTTGTTTATTTAAATTTTAAAACGCAGTAAAACGAATCTCGTTTCCTGTCTAGACATCTCTCTCTCTCTGTCTGTCTCTCTCTCACTTCATTTTCCTTATCCTAAAGAGTGTTACTAAAAAGGAAAATGGCACCTCGCTTTGTTTTTTTTTTTTTTAGTAAAAACATCGATGGTTAATATTTTTTGTAAGCATATTTTTTTTTTTTTTTTTTACTTCACATTTTTTGCTTGTTATTTTTCGTTTAACTATCGTATCTAATTATTTTTAACGTACTAAAACTTTGGTAACGTTCTCCTAACGTGAAATTTTTGTATTTTGATGTGTATGATGTGTCTTTTTTACCGATAACAAAAGTCTCTATTTAATGTTTTCATAAACCTATCGCCATTACAGCTTGCTTACGTCAGGGTCACGTGACATGACTCAGCGTTTATTAAATTACGTATAAATATCATTAAAATGTCACTTTTTGCCCCCCTCTCCCTACAGAAAATCTATCAGCTGACCCACTTCTGATGGTCCTTTTGGGCTAATTTTTTGATATTTGTCATACGGAGGGTGGAGCTTTAATATGATACCAAGTTTGTTAATTTTTGTTGTGCCTGTCAAAAGTTTTTAGCAGACACACAAACATACATACTTTTGGCTGAAACAATTGACTACACTCCACCCCCACTACAGTGATTGCTTCAGCAGGATGCTAAGAGATCAAGAAGCAAAACCACCCTGGCTGACAGAGGGGGACACCAGCCTCATACCCAAGACCAAGGAGACATAACGGCCAAATAAATACAGGCCAATATGCTGCCTTACAACTACCTACAAGCTTTTCACTGGTCTGATAGCCGATGGTATATATGACCATCTATCTTCTGGGACCTACCTTGAAAAAGAGCAGACAGGGTGCAGAAGAAAATGCCTTGGTACCAAAGACCAGCTATTAATCAACAAGACCGTCCTAGAAGACTGTAGGAAGAGACACAAAAACCTGAGCATGGCATGGATTGATTACCAGAAGGCATTTGACAGTGTGCCACACTCATGGCTACTTCGGTGCCTTGAGTTATACAAAGTCCACCCGGTAATTAGACAAACAATGGCTGCTCACCTTCAGATGTGGAAAACTACAATATCATTAAATCACAATGGAGGAAAAACTCATCCCTGAAGTAAAAATCAAAAGGGGAATATTCCAAGGTGATAGCTTATCTCCCTTACTCTTCTGTATGGCAATAGACCCACTAAGCAAGCTCCTGAATAAAAATCCGAGCGCCTACAATTTGAGTCAGGGACGCCATCAAGATCCAAGCAAGAGAATAAACCATCTGCTCTTCATGGATGATCTTAAGCTGTATGCTAGCTCTGACACCGATCTGCACCACCTTCTGCAGGTAGTACACACATTCTCCAGTGACATCGGAATGAAGTTTTGCCTGGATAAATGTGCCAAATGTACACTCAGAGCTGGGAAGAAGACTCACACAGAAAATATGCAGCTTAATGAAAACATCGACATCAGGGATCTAGAAGAGCATGAGCCTTACAAGTACCTTGGCATTGAGGAAAATGAGAACATACAGCATGCCAAGATGAGGGAGAAGATTAGTAAAGAATATGTACACCAGGTGAGGAAAATATGCAAAACCCAGCTCACCAATAAAAATAAAATTACTGCCATAAACCAGCTTGCTATGCCAGTAATAACATACAGCTTTGGTATCATTGACTGGCCACAAAAATACATCAACCGGCTAGATGTAAAGACACGGAAGCTACTAACGCTTCATAAAATAATATACAGAAATCAGTGTCTACCAAGGCTGTATTTGCCCAGGGGAGAAGGAGGTCTGGGACTCTCAGAGATTAATCATCAACATAGGGCAACTATTGTGAGCACCGGTCAGTATCTGAGAAGCTCCCAGAATGACACCCTCTCAATAGTATATGAACATCAAGAGACAAGAGCCAGCAGAACAACATCAGTCACCCAGCTGGCCAAGCATTTTGGTCAGAGTTGTCTCTCAGATGAGGACGAAACACCAAACAAGTGTGCCACAGAAATAGCAAGAAAGAGCCGGCAGAAATATACCGAGACCTTTCAACAGATGAACCTTAAAGAATGGGAACAACATCAGCGTGCAAAGTATTTTCTGGGGGAACTCTCTCAGGAATACATAGATAAAGAAGGTTCTTTGGACTGGCTCAAAAGAGGATCACTCCACCACGATCAGGAAAGGGTCATAATGGCTGCCCAAGACCAGGGATTGATGACCAATGCATTCAAGAAGATGGCAGGGATCAGTAATGACAATAAATGCAGAATTGGAAAGTGTTGGTCATCTGATATCAAGTTGCAAAGTTCTTCTAGGGGACGGCTACTATACAGCGAGACATGATGGAGTATGCAAGTACCTCCACTGGACCATCTGTAAAAAATTAAACATCCAGTGTAGCAGCAAGTCCTGGGAACATCAACCTGAAAGAACAGTTGGAAAATACTTATATACCATACATTACTACTATGTAATCCCTACAGCCACCTACCTTGAAAATGCTGCTGTGAAACCTGACATAGTTATATGGAATAAGTCAGAGAGAGTTCAACCTTGATTGAAGTGAGTGTTCCTAATGATGGCGGTCTTAACAGAGCTGAAAGAGAGAAACAGACCAAATACCAAGGTCTCATGTATGATATGAAAAGAAACTGGAACCTAAAGGGGATATTGATCATACCAGTTATCATAGGTGCCACAGGACTTATGAAGAAGAACCTGAAGTCCTACCTAACTAATATTCCTGGTGAACCAAGTGCAAAAGAGATTCAGACAATTGCACTTAAGGGAACAGCGAGGATACTAAAAAGAGCTCTCAGTTGGTCTCAATAAACAAGTGGGGCAATGTTGGCAGCTGGTTTGGCTGCCCCATACCCAGCATTACAATCTTCAAAGGAAGAAAAAAAAAAAAAAACAAAAAAAAAACATCTTCGCTTTTATATATAGATAGATTATGAAAATGTTCTCTTACAAGCAAACTAAATACTTGCCTTTCAGGTATTAGAGCCTGTTTAGAACGAATATTACATTTAACTTTTATTTTACACTAGCGAGGGGTACCCGGCGTTGCCCGGGTGTTTTTCGGGGTATGTGAAAAAAACCCGAAGCGTTGACGACGCGCAGTTGCAAAATAGTAAAGTGTTAAAAAAAACAAACAGGTGCGCGTTTTTGATTGACGTGACGGCGATAGGTATTCAGCAGTTACGATTTTGTGCGGGATAAATCGGTTTGTTTGTTTTTAAAAATCCGCTCCCTGTTTATTAGGAGGAGCGAAATGAAAGCTACAGTCTGATATGACGAAGTCGACATTGACCAAACTGGCTCTGGGCCTGTGATTAGAGTTGAGGTTCACTTTTTTTATACCGAAAACCGAATGTAACGCGTGCCGATGCGGGAAATGTGGAATAATTAACGTTTGAAAGTCAATAAAATTAAATAGAGAGGCGAGCTCCGTGGATAATTCCTAGATATTACAATTTATAGATGATATAAAAAATTTTAAGAAGTTGTGAAGCGAGCAAGCGCTTCTTTGAAAGAAGCCTTTCGTGGACATCGAGAAAAAGCGAACATACATACACACATACATTTTCGCTTTTATATATATATATATATATATAGATTTTTTAATAGTTTTTTTTATAACCTTTATTTATTTAGTTATATTTAGAAGTTTTTCCCATGCAAACAAATTATCTGTTTATTTTTATTTCATTTTACAAATTTTGCTTTCCATTTCAACTCTGGCTTTTTTTTTGTATTCATTTAAATATACTACAGCGGTTTTTATGCCCCCTTCCCCATTGTCACAATTTATTATAAATATAAAAGCGGATTTTACGACTGGGCAATGCTGTGGAAGTTGTTAACCAATGAAAGAAAAAAACGAAAGACACATTGGAAAAGGCCTTTTCAATAACACACAAAAATGTGTGATCAGCTTTTATTCATATGTTGAGGAAGAAAACTCAACACTTGTCAACTCACTCGTTTATATATAAATTAAACAGGAAGAACACTTCATCAAAATAACAGTCAAAGGGAGATAATTTCCAACAGCTCGCTTAACTCTAAATGAATATTGACTCAAAGGACTTAATCAAAATCCTGTTTTAGTTGGAATTTGAAAATTCAGAAGCCAATTTCATTTGTTCATGTTTTTCCTTTCTCCTCAAATATGCACAAGTTGCACATCAAATTAAAACTTTACTATGACAATGCCAAATGCAAATTCCACCAAATAAATTAGAAAACATACAAATGGATCAAACTTAGGAGCTTTCTGTTCTTCAATCATATAAAGTTTACAACAAAAGATGGTGATTAGCTTTCGTGTATAAGATGAGAAATAATTTGAGTATACATTAAAATTTCAATCCAGCCCGAACAACCCAACATACCAGCCCTAATTTGATGTTAAATCCATTGTTATTAGGTTGGTGCAAAAATAATGTTTTCTTTGTTTTACTTGAAGTTGAACATCAAAAAACATCATTTTTGTATCAACCTAACAGTAAAAGTTTTTAATACAATAGTTTCAAGTATTAAATAGGTTCTATTTTGTAAAAGAATCATTTAGAGATTTCTAACTAGCTTAGTTCTATTTTGATTTATAGATGGAATCTTAGTCTTCTAAGTTTAGGAATAATGGCAACTAAGGGAGGAAATTCCCAAATAATTGTCTAAATTTTGATAGCAAATTTGAGTAAATTGTCTCCACATAAGAGGTTTCAAGTAATATTCAGAGAAGTATTGGACTTTGAGTGAAATTGAACAAATTTTTACATTTAAGTAGGTATCCCAAACCAAAATTTTTTTATCATATCTAAAAAAAAGTAATGTGGGCATGTAGATTTTTGTAAACCATTTACAAAAATACCAAATTTATTTTGGTAGGTCAATTAGCCATCAAGTTATGATCATTCAAAGTTTGTCGGAAAGTTGAAATTTGCTATCGTGGCCGAGAAGCCAAATTTCATAGTCTATAACTAAAAATGTAAGCTACTAACAAGTGAAAAATCCTTATAAATGTAATGTCATCTTGTAGTAGATGAAAATTAATACAAATTTAGGCAATAAATATTAGATGAAACCAACTTAAACACTAGGCAAAATCCCTCTATCAACGCGACAACAGTGAAAATATGACACGGAAATGCAACTTTAACTGTTCATATCAATTTCATTTTAATAGCTAATGTATTGAATCTTCTTAGTATGATTCAAAACACATTAGAGGTCAAGATAATTCTTTCTTTTAATTATAAATTGATAAAATCACTCAATTGTGGACCATGTAAAAGCAGTCAAACAGGCAATTTTGTAAAAAGGGCAAAAAAGGTAAAAAAAATGAGTCAAAAGTATACCTTACTGAAATTGCTATAAAACTGTAACCATTGGTGGTAGAAGCTTGAAACTTTGCAACTTTACTAATTTTGAGGTGAGGAATTCAAAAAAATGGTTGCCTTGTTTCTAATAACAAAACTTTTTGCCACAGAAATACTTTTACTTTGGGAAATTTAAACTCGCCAAAAAAGCACCGACGACAATAATATTTAGAAATTTTTTATACAAAAAAAAAGGCACAAATCATTTTTTTTAAACATTGAAAAACTTTCAACTTAAAAAACAAGTAAAAAAGATATTTTAGGTCTTACTACAATTCCTTTCTTATCAATCTTCTCTCAGAATTCTTTCATAGGCTTCTGCTATGGTAGATATCTCAGGAATCCTCCAAATCCTACCATCACTTGAAACTGGCATTACCTCAAAATCCCATCTGTAGACAAATGCTGACTCTACTTGTGCAATGTCATCTGATAAAGGCCATCGAAAATAATCTTTTCTACTTTTTGTTTGCATTAAAAATTTTACTACAGCGCTGGATGCAGATATAATATCAATGACTTGGCCAATGTAAAAGTTGGTGTCATAGTAGACAGCTACCCATTGTCCTTGATGTTCATAACTGAAGATATCCTGAGATGGATCTTTATCACAACTGCAGGAGTTATCTGAATGTTCAGCAGATTCACTTAGGGAAGACATTTTTTGTTGCTTTGGTGGAGGTGGAGATGAATCAATTGGATTTCTTTTCAAGTAGTCAGAGAGAGCAGCTTCCAGTTGAACTTTATTTCCACTGGTGTTGATTTTGACACCTAAAACAACCTTGAGGTATCTCAATTGGTCTTTGAGTGCTTCCAAACCACTTTCTGAAATTTTTGTTTATTAATCTGAAATTAATCTGTTTATCAGACTTCACTGGACCACCATGCTTAATAACAGAGTTAATAATTCTCTCTTTCTCAGCAGCAGCTTGACATTCTTTTTCCTTCTTTAATCTTTCATTTTGTGCAATTTTTTCTTGGACACGAAGTTTCACAAGGGCTTCTTGTTGTGCATGTTTTTGTCGCAAATGTTTTGCATGTTTTCTGGAGATGCTCAGAATGGATTGCCTCTTTGTTGATGGTATTACTTCCAACCAAGCTGTTGTCCGATTGCGCTTAAGCATATTTGAAGATGATCGATTATGTAGTGATGCATGTCGTTTTGTTTGCATGCTAAAATCTAAATCTCCAAAGGCATGCTCACCTGACAGATTTGTTAAAGGGCAGCTCTTCAAGGCATCTCTCATCTCCTGATCTACATCTTTTCCAAAAGCACCTCCTTCTAAAAAGTCATGCAACTGGTGCTTAGTGCCAATGAGGAACTTACTGAGTATCTTGCGCAAACATTCTAAAACAAGTTCAGGGGCTGTGAGACTAATACAGAGAGACACATTGCCTTCCTCAAAGAATTCCCCATTAAATACACCTTTACAGTCAGATTTTAATAACAACTGGGGATTGTTGATCCAGCATTCTAAACTTAGAGCCATTTTCTTGATATAGTGACGGAAGTCAACATACTGAACAGTGCTGTTAACAAGTTTCCAGAAAGGTTTGGTCAAATTAATGTTCAGCAAACCAACTGCAGCAAGTAGGAAACGTAGTCTCTCATCAGAAATGTCAGCCAAAACACTGTAATTTCATATTGCAAGATGTTGCAAACACAGATAAAAATAATTTTATGTGCTCTTTATGGTGATATATTGCCAGGGCATTTTCAAATAGAGAATTAAACCTATTTGCCCGATAACTTGTGATTTGAGATTGGTACCCTTCTTTGCTGCAGAATGCCAGCCATTCTGTCCTGCAACCACTTTTATCGTCTCCACGGGCTCCAAGAACATCCGCAGTAGTTCTAATCAGCCTTGCTGTAGCTGATTCTGATGAAGTCCAATTTTTAAATTGGATGGAAGAATCCATGTATATTTTATCGCCATAAGTCAGTTACTGAATATTTTGTTTATGAGTGTATGTACGGGTGACGACAAAAAAAAAAATTAATATGCGTTCTGTCACAATTTCTGTTAATGCTGACATAAAAAGTTTTTATGTAATTATTTTAAAATTTTAGAAAAAATAATTTAATATATTTGCTTATAGCCTTGGAACTGAGTTTCTATATTTAGTCAGTTTTTTTCTACAAAGCGTAAATTTAGACATGTTTGGCGAATTGAAAATCAAAAACAAAAACATGTGCGTTCGGTCACAATTTCTGTTAATGCTGACATAAAAAGTTTATATCTAATTATTTTCCAATTTTAGGACAAAATAATTTAATATATTTGCTAATATATAGCCTTGGAACTGAGTTTTTATATTTAGTCAGTTTTTTTCTACAAAGCGTAAATGTTGACATGTTTTACGAATCCAAAACAAAGAAACAAAAAATTAGTAAATAAATAATGCTTATTTTAAGTAATTTATTTTAAATAATTTTTTTTTAATTCTCTTTTTTTTTTTTTCATAATTAAAAATACTTATGTTTCTGAACAATAACAAAAACATATACTTTATCGTCATAAGTCACTAGCTGAACGTTTTGTTTATGGAATTTAATTAAAATAATTTAACAATGCTAAAGTTTATCCAACCGAAAAAAATAAGTTTCCGTCAGTCCCACACAACTAAAAATGTTTTGTACACGGTTTTATTAATTAATTTAATTAAAATAATTTAACCGTAACCAAAGGAGAAAGCGATGAAAGAACATATGAAAGTTTGAAAAAAAGCTATAGAAAATAAACTGGCATTATTTTTAAAATTGTAAATTTTCATTTTTTTTTAATGACGTTCTAAAAATATTAATTAAAAAAATATCTTTCTATAACTTTTAAATAATAAAGAAAAAACAATCTCACCTAAGAACTTTGGTAAGTCCATAGTGAAACGAGTTGTTTGTTTATGTTTTCAGTCAGTATGTTGTGCTGCTGTGTGACTACTGGCTAGCTGACAGTTGATAATTGGTCTCTCTGGCATTAAGTTGAAAATCTCTGTAGGTACCCCAACTTTTATTAGTGTGCGCTCCTTGATTTATGAGGCCATAAACATGACACCAACAGATTATTAAAGAGGAGATATTCCTCTACAAAACGATGCCTTTTTCGGAATTCTTACTATAAAATTTCTTTCATGTTTCTTTCATTGAAGTTTTCAAGTTGGATTTTTTTTTAGAAAAACCACTTATAACCTTTTAATAACCTCACCATGTTATTAAGTGACCTTTTTTCGTTAAAATGATACCATTTTTATATACTTAGAGACTCACAATATGAAGCGCAACAAATTTGAAAAACATCAACATTTTTTTTGTGTAAAAAATAAATCGACATTTACCACAATTAGAGGCATAACTTGAAAAATCCTGAAAAAAAAACTATTAAAGACACAAGAAAAAGAATTATATATCTATAAAGACAAAAGATTACATTTTATTTAAATCAAAACCATATCAAAATAACACAAAAAACAAACGAGATATCGCAAGTTGAAGTTAAGGGAAATTTTACTTTATTTACTAGTTTTCTCACCTAAACTAGGTCAGTTTGGGATACCTAATTTAAGAAACAAATTACTTACCCAACTCTTTATCTGTGCCTAAATCAAAACGTAGATTCCATGAACAAAGCTTCTTTCTTAGAACTGCACACCTGTGGAACTTTACCACTTGTCTGTTTCCCTCCTGACTTCAACATGGATGTCTTCAAGCCCAACATAAACAAATTCCTGATGAACCGCCCCCTAAGTAATGACACTTTATCAACTCTCCAATACTAATGAATACTGCACCACTATCCCATTGATTACTGTACACAAAATAACCCTTATCCCGAGTGGCTTCTGGCTCTTGATAAGTGGCGATCTCCATGTAAAAAAAGATGAATACTCAATTAACTTACCGACAGTCTGATCTTCTGGTAAACGTACAAGAGCATATGTAGCACCAGGTTGGTTGTAAGGCAAACTAAGACATGGAATGGTTTTCAGAATTTCAAAGGGGTCAGCAGATTCCATGTGGACTGTAACACTTTCTAAAATCTGGTCATTTAGGGTATTGATGCAATCAAACTAAAAAAGCAAAGCAGATCAAAATATGTCAGAATAAATTATGTACATTTTAATTTACAAATAACTGCTTTAAAAACACAATTGTGAATGTATCTTTTGAAACCATAATATAGTTTGTTCAACTATACTTTTCAGGCATTTTCAAGTTGAGTGAACCATGAATATAAATATTTCTTTTGTACAGTAATCAAAATGAATAAATATAGAATTTTTTAAAATTTATTATTCCTATATAACCATCCAAATTAGTTACTGTTATTCAAGTCTATAATTTAGTAGTTTAAAATACTGCATATAGGAAAGATCTAAAAGATGGCTCTTCTAATACTTGATTTACATAACTACTTAAATTGTCTATAGTCAGCCATTTGGCTTAGCTTTGTCTTATTTTAAAATTAAATCTGCATTTTTCTCAGCACACAAATGGAGTAATTTCTTTCTTTTTTTTTTATTTTTTTTTATTGGTTTTACGGCATATCAACCTATGTGGTCATTTAATGCCAGAGTCCTTTTTTTTTTTTTTTTAAACTTTTTTTTATTGGGGGGGGGGGGATGACTTTTTCAGCCTTTCCTACCTTTTTTTAATAAAATTGAACTAAGAAATTAAATGTTGTATTTATACATGGATGTGTATATTTGGGTGACTTTAAATTTCCTTAAATTTTCTGATATAAATTTACTTTCCTTAGGTATGCTAGAATATTTGCTGAGTTGACCTTTTCAAAAAGGTCTTCCATATTGCTTTCTGTATAATATAATTTTCTAGTTGGAGCAAGGTCATCACACCCAACTAGGATATGTTTTACTGTGAGTGTCTCCTGGCATGGGATGCACTCTGGCGCCGATTCTCCATTTAGTATATAAGAATGAGTAAAGTTGGTGTGTCCTATGCGCAGCCGAGTCAGTATCATATCTTCTCGGCGTGATCTCTTGATGTCCGGACATCATTCCTTAAGTTCAGGTTTGATTGAGTATAATTTGTTGCCCTCTTGCTGACTCCACCGCAGTTGCCATTTTTCCTGTATGTATGCTTTTATCTGGGGTCTAAGATCAGTATGTGGAACCTTAAAATTGTCAGTTAGAAGGTGAGAAGATCTTTTTGCAGCTGTATCTGCCCTGTCATTGCCTTTGATCCCCACATGGCTGGGGATCCAGACAAGAATAATGTTTTTAGTAGTTGAAAGGATATTGATTTTTTCTATTAATTTTGTTGTTAGTGGGTTTTCTTGTTTTTGATTTTGTATAGATAATAGGACTGATAGAGAATCTGTGAGAATGATGAAGTTTTTGGTGGTTTCCTCTGAAATTATGTTGAGTGCTAGATCGATAGCTATAGTCTCTGCGGTGAATATAGATGCTTCATTTTGAAGATTTCTCTTCATTGTGGTTTTATGGTATGTTGCTGCACATCCAGTGTGATTCTTGCTTTTAGACCCGTCTGTGTAGATAAAGGTGTAGTCTGAATATTGTAATTTTAAATGTTGAAGTTTGTCGTGGTATTCAATAGGGTTTGTGGTAGATTTGGACTTTTTGTTTAGGTTCAGTTTTATTTCTACTTGTTTCATGGTCCATGGGGGTGTTTTAGGCAGTATGAAGTTGTGAATGCTGGAGATTGGAATTTTCGATTCTTCAATGCTTTCCTTCATTCGGAGCCCGAAAGTTTTGATAGTTTTTCTTCTCATGTTAAAGAGTTCTTCATATTTAGGATAGAAGGTACATTGGTATGCAGGGTTGTTTGGGCAAGACTTCAGTTTCAGTAAATATTGAAGGGCTAACTTTTCTCGCCTTAGATCTAGTGGGGGTTCGTGTGCTTCCGTGTATAGACTGTTCACGGGGGAAGTTCTATATGCTCCTAGGGCCAATCTTAGGCCAGTATGGTGAATAGGGTCTAGGTTTTTTATATATGATGTTCGGGTTGATCCATATATGAAACAACCGTAGTCTAGCTTTGAGCGGACTAGTGCTCTGTAAAGTTTAAGGAGTGTTTCCCTGTCTGCACCCCAATCGGTATGTGCTACCACTCTCAAAAGATTTACAGCTTTGTTACATTTTTTTTTCAGATAGTTTATGTGTGGGATGAATGTTAACTTTTTGTCAAATAAAATCCCTAAGAATTTGTACTGGTCAGTAACGGGTATGGGCATTCCTTCCATGGTTAGGACAGGATCATTATGCATGTTCTTTAGTTTGCAGAAATGCATGCATTTCGTTTTTCTTTTGGAAAATCTAAATCCATTCTCTTCCGTCCATCTCATTACTTTGTTTAAGCACAATTGAAGCTTCCTTTCTATTATAGATATATATCTAGATCTACAGCATATTAGGAAGTCATCCACATATAGTGAGCAATCTACCCCAGGGTTAAGGTTTTTTTACAATGTTGTTAATTCGGATACTGAACAGGGTCACTGACAGTATACTCCCTTGAGGTACTCCATTCTCTTGTTCTTTCAAGTCCGAGAGAGCTGTGCCAACCTTTATTCTGAACCGTCTATTTTTTAAAAAATTTTCAATAAAAATTGGCATTCTGCCTTTTAGTCCAAGCGCCTTCAGATCCCTTGTAACACCGTACTTCCACACAGTATCGTAGGCTTTTTCCATGTCAAAAAACACTGCTGTTAAATGTTCCTTCCTTACAAAAGCTTCTCTGATGAAGGTTTCAAGTCTGACTATGTGGTCTATTGAACTTCGGTTTTTCCTGAATCCTGTTTGAAATTCTGTAATAAGATTCTCTGTTTCCAGGAACCAGATTAGTCTTTTGTTTATAATCCTTTCACTGATCTTACAAATGCAGCTTGTTAGAGCTATTGGCCTGAAATTCAATGGATCTGAGACGTTACTTGATTGGGATTGGATGTTTGAGTTTTCAGATTTGGGGATTGGTATTATTGTGGCCTCTTTCCAGGTCTCGGGTACGTTTCCACTGGACCATATAATATTAAAAATTTCAAGTAGGTATTTCATTGAGGTTTCTGGAAGTTTTTTGAGGATTTCATATGGAATTTCATCAGGCCCTGTAGCTGTGTCATGGGATTTGGTTAGCGATTCTTTTAATTCAGGCAAGGTAAGAGGTTGGTTGTATTTTTCAGTATTTTGTGATTTAAATAGAATTTTCTTTTTCTCTTCCTTTTCTCTAACCTTTTTGAATTTCTCTGTCACATGATGAAATTTTTGATAAATTATCTGCCAGGTTATTGGAAATGTCTTTTTGATTGGTGTATATTTTGTTGCCTTTAGAGATGTGGGATATTGGTGTACTACTACACTTTCCTTCTATTTTCCTCATCATGTTCCAAACTGTTTTCGCCTTGGTATTCACATTAATTTTGGATATATAATTTCTCCAAGTTGTTCTTTTGCATTCCTTTATGATTCGTCTGGCTTTTGCTCTGTTGTTTTTAAAGAAATCCAGATTTTTGCTTGTTGGATACTTTTCGAATTTTCTCAAAGCAGCTCGTCGAGCTCTGATGGCGTTTTTGCATTCTTTTGTGAACCAAGGTTTATTGTGATTGTTGGTTTTGGTTGTTTTCGGTATGGTATTATTTGCTATGTTTGTGAGTGTTTTAATGAAGTAGTTCAAATGGTCATCATCATTCTTTTCGATAATTAATTGGTTTTTGCACTGTTCCTGGAAGTCTTCCCAATCCGCTTTATGTAGGTTCCATTCGGGTGTTTTTTGTTCAGTGCTAGTACTTAGACTTTCCAGGATGATTGGGAAATGATCACTCCCACAGGTGTCATTGTGTACTTTCCAGTCATAGTCCATACATATGGAAGGATCACATAAGGTAAGGTCAATGGCGGTAAAAGTACCTGTTGCTGGGTACATATAGGTGTAGTTTTGATTATTAAGGAGGCATAGATTATTTTTATTTATTATGTTTTCCATTTCTTTTCCTTTTTTATTTGTTTCTTTACTTCCCCATATTACATTGTGACTGTTGAGATCTCCTAGTAGAAAAAAGGGTTTAGGGAGTTGTTTTATTAATTGAGTTATCTCAGTTTCGTTGATTGTATCTTTTGGAGGGATGTAGATTGAGCAAAGTGTTATAGTTCTATGTAGAGTCACTGAACTGCAATTGCTTGCAAGTTTGTGTTTATATTTATTTGTCTTTGAGGGACTTCATTCTTCACGAGTATTGATGTGCCTCCAGAAGCTCTGTCCGTATCTTTATTTATGTAGTTGTAAGATGTGTAGTGTTTTATGTTGATGGTATTATTTTCTTTCAGAAAGGTCTCCTGTAGACAGACAAGTGCTGGGCTCATATTTGTTATTAATAATGTGAGTTCATTTTGGTTTGCTTTTATCCCTCTGATATTCCATTGTAATATTTTGTTCATCATTTGGAATTGTGTTCAACTTCCATCGTCTCCAATCCCTCAAATCTATTTTCTGTCGGAGTCCCTGTTTGAGATATAGATCGGGATCTTTCTTTTCCTGTTTTTTTTTTTTGTTTTTTTTTTTGTCTGAGGAGATTTTTGATTCTTTTCTGGCTTGTGATGTGTTTGATGGTTGTTCGGTTGTTTTTGTAGAAATGGTTTGTGGTTTTGTTTCTTTTTGTGGTTCAGTAGTGTCTTTACTTAATATTATCCTTGGATTGGTTGCAGACATTGCACTATTCATTTTCCTCATTTCTTCTAATAGTTCTTTCATTTCCTTTATTAGTTTGCTTAGGACATCAATTTTCTTGTCAGTTGTATCCGTTACATGTATATGACCATTTTGATTGTTGATTGGATTAGTTTTTTTTAGTTGCATCTGCATATGTTTTAGTTTCGATGATTTTCCTGGCCTCTGGGTAGGATATATTTTTTATATGTTTTAGTTTGGTCACTTCTTTTTCTCTTTTCCATATTTCACAATATTTAGAGCCAGCGCCATGGTTTCCCAGGCAGTTGGCACACTTGAAATCTTTTCTGCAGTCAATGTGTGGGCCGCTTTCTCCACATCTTCCACACACTGGTAATCGTGTGCACCGATCTTGATGGTGTCCAAACTTCTGGCACTTGAAGCATTGGAGGGGGTTTGGAATATAAATTTCTACATTTATTTTCATATATCCAACTTTCACTTCTTTGGGTATGGTGAGGGAATCAAAAGTTAGTATATATGTATTGGTATCGATTTTCTCACTGTTTTTTTTTTATTTGAACTCTGCGAACATCTAACACATTCTGTTTCTGTAAGTTTGTCCTGATTTCCTCCAAGGGACAAAGTGCAAGTTCGTGGCTTTTCACTACTCCTTTGCAGGTATTTAGGGTTGGATGTCTGTAGCATTTGACTTTGATGTTTTCAAATAATTTTAGTTTCAATATTTCTTTAGTTTGTTCTTCGTTATGGGTTTCTATTAGTAGGCTGCCGTTAAATTGTTTTTTAATAGACTTTGGTTTTAGAGTTTTAAGATTTTTTTCAATTTTAAAAGGTGATAGTTTGCTCAAAGGAGTTTCCTCCATTGATTCTATTACTACGAATGTTGAGTTCCTTGGTTTGATCGTCTCTTCGTCATAGCTACTGATGTCAGAGACATCAGAGTGGGTTCTCTTTGGGTGGTTGGGTGGTTTTTGGGAGGAATAAGCCATATATTTTGTTTTCTTTTTTCGTCATCTTTGTTCCCCACCCACCTCGGAGTCCTTTTTGGGAAGAGCCTGGGGGGAAACCCATTCGCCCAGCCTCTACAGGTGATGATGATATAACCGACTTTGGTGGTATCATAATGATTATCTGTTCTCTCTTGATATTGCTATGGGATCTGTAGCAATCCTGAGGGGTTTACAGCCTCGTCATCGATATTCACACCTAATCGATTGACCCTCAGCCACCGCTTTCCATCATATATTAGGGAGTAGGGTTACTTGTGGGAGAGGGGGGGGATGTGTTGTATTAGTAGTGAGTTTTTGGAATGGGCAATATATGGTGGGGCTTGGCGTGACTGGCCGATTGGTCGGATCGGGCCTCTCCGACCGCCCGTCTAATAGAAGTAAGGGCCAAAGTAATGTGTTGCGGTGCCTAAACTTCTATGTATCCTGGTTTAGGTTCGCTCAATCACCAGGATCACGTCCTAAGACTTTACGGGTAGCAACCCACGGCTAACTGGTTGCCCCATTGAGGGATTTTTACCCTCTGCAGGGGGGCAGTCGGTTTGTTCTCATGCCCTACCGACAGGGCAAAAAAATAAATAAATAAATAGATAATTTAATAGAATATATTTGTTTTCTTTTTCTTTCTTTTTTTGTTGTTTCTTTTCCTTTTTAAAATCTGTTTCTATTTAACCCATAGTTGGGACCCTAACAGGTACTACCACTCCGGGTCAGGGTGGACCTGGGAGCAATGGCAATTAAGAGGTGGCTCCACACTCCCCAAGCCCGTAAGCCGGACCTCACCATCGGATGTAGTTTAAGGTCATATCCAGGACCATGGAGTAATTTCAATTTTATTCTCACTCAAGTTTACTAATAGCAGTAAATACATCAAAGTATTTCAAGTTTTAAACTTTTGAAATGACTAATGGTTACCTAATATTATTAATCTATCTTTGGGTTGGCATAATTGAAATGTTAAAATCTTTTCAAACTAATATATTTTAAAAAACTATAAAAGTGGCAATAATTTAATTTTTTTTTTTTTTTTTTACTTCTCAAAATTGTAGAACATTTTGAAGTTATTGCAAAATAATAATAATGAATACGGAAATTGCATGAATTTAAACAAACCCTTTCAGCATATGCCAATAATGTTGGTTAAGTTAGCTAATAAAAGCCAGGGTTTCATTTTTATTAATTTTCCAAGATAACTTCGCAGTTGAAAAAAAAAAAATCTTTGAAGTTACTCAAATGAAGCACTAGCTTTTAACCATTTTAAATTCTATGAGAAATCTATAAAATCTGTTTTTCTTTATTTGGAAAAAAGCATCTAACAGAAAGAATTATTGCAATAATTGATAAATTGCGTACAAGGTTTTCAAAAGATAAAGAAGGGTAGCCATTTTGTTGTTTCTTCCTTCAAAAAGAAAAACATCTTAGTATCACATGATTCCCATGAGGAGAATGAAAATGGCAGAGTAGATTGAAAAAGGAAACAAACATTCTTTTATTCTTTGAAAAGATTGAAGAGAAAATTTAATATAAAAATGTAAACACTAATTTTATTTTCAATTAATTTGTGTTTTTAGTATTTAGTCCTGATTGATAGTTATTAGTCATAAATAGAGGTTTATGTCTGGAGGGGGGGGGGGGGCTACCTCTAGGTCACATTTACTTTTTCTGCAATTCAGAACACCGAGATCAAATATTTACTACTCTACAGTAAAATAATATCAAAAGAAATTTTTTTATTTTGATATTTTATTTTCTTTAATTAACTTTTTAAAATTTTAACTCGCGTTATGTATTTATTACCACAGACTAATAAAAAGAAAAGAAATAAAGTTACAGTAGCAATACACATGAAAAAATTGAAATAGCTTGAAATATTTCAATATTGGTATGCATAGAAAGAACTTGATGAGCTAAGAAAGAATCTTTTTAAATTTTTAAAATCTGATTAAAATTAAGGAAGTTATGGCTATTTTTGTGCCTCACACGTTTGGATATTTTTCCCTCTTTAAGACCATATGCGTTTCGTCACATTTTTTACACTACTTTTTCAGTAAAAATGTCATATCTTTGTTAAAACACAAGACTAAGAAATGAAATTTACCATATAAGTGTATTTTTGTACAAGGAATCAGAATATGCAACTGAAAATCTCCCAAAGTTTATGGTTTCCAAATAATCTGCAGTAAATGTGCATAAATATGCAGCAATTCCTTAAAAATGCCATGTATCCATAAACAGAAAAGAAGTTGGAGAACTCAAAGTTGAATTGTAATGTCCTTTATGTACAAAAAACTTAAATCTAAACAGAAGACCATTTAAAAATGAATATATTGCAATATTTCTTTGGTATTATTGTAGATTAACACCTTCTGTTTAACCCCACTCAACTCCTTCTGACCACCCCTCCAAAATGTGATTCTACCTTTTTAGGAAATTATGTATAAAAGCCAGGTACGTCCAAGGATGGAATACTGTTGCCACATCTGGGCAGGAGCTGCTAGAAAGGACTTGTCCTGCCTTGATAGAGTTCAAAATAGACTTCGTAGCCTCGTAGGAGATGTCCTTTTCTCCTCCCTGCAACCTCTATCTCACAGAAGAGATGTTGCGAGTTTGTCTCTGATGTATCGTTATTTTCATGGAAAGTGTTCAACTGAGCTTCAATCTATGGTCCCCCCTCGCCAAACTTTCACAAGAAACACTCGTCTAGCTGTAATCACTATCAATAATTTCCCCCACTCTTTATCTGTACCTAAACCTAAACGTAGATTCCATGAACAATTTTCATCTGTTTTTTTTTTCTATGGGAAAATATGCATGCTTTTTTTAAGATGATCATGTGTAGTTTTAAGAGGGTTTCTATGCAATGAGAATATGGGGAGGGTTGCCATTCGGACTTTGAATTAATTGTAGGGCTAAGGAAAATTATGTGTGAACATACTGAAAACTTGACAAAGCTAACAAAAACAATATTAGAGGGGGAGCGGTTAGTTTCACAAAAATTTAATGTAAAATAATTCATCATTTCCTGGCCATTCTAGCATTTTAGGACAGTTAACCAATTTATTTTTATGTGTATTTTTCTTTAAGGAAGGATCTATTTTTTGTTTGTTTGTTTTAGATGCTTGTATGTGGCTTACAGAGGTATTTTGTTGGAGGGGGAGGGGGGCTTGCCACTCGAACTTAGTGTTATTGTTAGGGTTAAAGAGTGTTTTAGGAGGAGACTTGCCACACATAATTTGGATTAGAGGTGAAGTTAAGAGAGCTTTTTTTCAAAGAGAGCGTTCATCACTCATATTTACTGTTAGCGGTTCATAATTATTGGCTTTTGAAAATGTTATGGATTAAATTTGGAATATCACATTACTATTAAATATGTAAACTTATGTAAATAAGGATGTGAAACTTTACAAGAATTAGGACAAACAGACAATAATAATTTCTAACTGCTTTTAAAATTTCAAGAATATTGATATAGATTTTGAGGGTTTGTATTACTATACACATAGATTCGAAAAAGTTATCAAAAAACAAATATATAACAAATAAATGTTATCAAAAGCAAGTTACTTTTCTACCTAACTGGATAATTTTTTAGTGTTTTTATTCAATGTAACATGTTTATTCAGCTTGAAACAGTATTTACCGATGTTTTTAAAATGGCGCCCGACTCTCTTGAAACGGTAAGTTTGGGGAAAAGAGTTAAAAATAAAAAAGTAGACAAAATACTGCTAGAAACTCGCTCAATATATGTTACCGTGACATGGGCTGACATATATTCGGTGAGTTTTTAACAGTATTTTGTATACTTTTTTTTATTTTTAACCCCTTTTCTCAAACTTACCATGTCAAAGAGAGTCGGGCCGGGCACCAGTTTAAATTTTCCAATACATCGGTAAACACTGTACGTTTTTCGAGCTGAATAAACATGTTACATTGAATAAAAACACTAGAAAATTATTCAGTTAGGTAGAAAAGTAACTTATCTTGCCTTTGATAACATTTATTTGTTATGTATTTGTTTTTTGAGAACTTTTTCGAATCTATGTATAAACGGGATTTTGATACTTATTTTGGTTTTGAAAAAAAACATTTGTGGCTGTTCGCAGTAAAACATTGTTTTAATTCGTTGTTCAAAACTAATTTAAAGAATAAAAGTGCATGCAAGCTATATATCTACAAAAGTTTATTTTGTTTTTTTAACTATGTTTTTAAATTTGACGAGAAATGTGAGAAATTGCAACAGATTCATAATGCCGAATTGGTTGGGATTGTTGTTATTATACATTCTGAAAACCGAATAGTTCTAAACTAATGTTATTCTGATAACAATAGCTCTAATTAAAACATAAGAACATTTATATTCATATTTTCATGTTTTTCTTAATTCGTTCTTGAATAAAAATTAAAGAACGCGTGTTGTTTACACTGTACTATCGCTGATTCTACAGGCTGGAGCTGCTGCTGCTGCTTACTAACTTCATTTGACCAAATTCGAGAAATAGAAACAATTTTTTTTTTGGGTAGGTCCTTTTAAATTATCAATTACCGCGGTCCTACTCAACATAAAATAATACTTTTAATTGATAAAGATAGTAAAAAGATTGATTTACTTACTACTGGGTGTCCGAAGAATTTTTTTTTCAAAATGTTCGATACTCGTCATATTAAAGTCTTATTTTTAACACGACAAAAAAAGAAATGGTCAAAAATATTTCGGACACTTGACAGTATTAAGATTAACACCTCTTCTGATTGGTTTCCAAATTTCATGACGAAATTCTTCATACAATCACGGTACGGACCTTTAGAAAACAGAGGAGGTCATTACAAAACCTTACCAAAAACGCCATTTTATGACGTTCACATTTTTATCACTTTATTTGCTTAAAACTCTTAAAATATATAATGTACATTCATATTTATTAATTCATTTGAAAGTATATTCATTTCCGAACAAAACAGTAGTAATTTGAAGACTTGAAGTGCTTTGGTTTAAAAAATATGGCTATTTTAGTAGAACTACCTTGAAATCTGTGATTATCCAAAGCGTTTTTTCGTCCGTGTGTATTACTAGTTACAGTATCTATTTTTTCTCATATTTGTTTTCATAAATATATTACAATATTAAAAAATAAAAACTATTTGGTGATAGCTTTCTAAAAATAAATATTTCTTGACAATGAATTACCAATGTGTGGATGGTTATAATGATGGTGTTGGTTGGTTGGTTGTTTTGTTTTACGGCATATCAACCCTTTTCAGGTTATTTAACGCCAAATATGGTGATTTTGAAGAACGATTTTTTAATATAGTATATTCGTTTTTTAAGTTGTATTCTATTTAAACCATAACAGGTCGTATTCTATTTAACCCATAACATGTACTACCACTCCGGGTCAGAGTGGACCTGGGAGCAATGGCAATTAAAGGGTGGCTCCACACTCCCTAAGGCCTGCAAGCTGGGGCCTCACCATCAGATATAGTTTAAGGTCATATCCAGGACCATAATAATGGTGTGATATTTAGAAGTCAAATTATTGTTGTTTAATAACGTACATATTTTTCTTGAAATGAATAAAATTTTATTTATAATATGGATCATCATCTCTAAACACTTTATTTCTGATTAAATATCCTAAAAAACAGAATTTGATTATCCTTGCTAAGATACCACATATGATCAAGTCAGATAACTCGTATTTATTTTTAATCCAGGTTTCCAAGTAGACCTGCTAATTTATATATATGCATGTGCTGTTACTTGTGCAAACTTGCAACTTAGTTTTAAAATAACCAGATTGTTACTGACCTGAAATACAATATAATGAGAGAATGTGTGTTTGATACAACGCACAACATATTCTGTCTCTTGTTCTGTTAATTCCACTGGTGTTGTTGAAGACTTAAACAATGGGCCAAGGTTACTAAATTCAGGAATGAGTGACAGTTGTTCTGGAAAATAAAAGAAAAGCAATGAAAACACTGCCACTAAAATAAAATCAGAAGCATAAGTGATGTTTGCTTATATATCAGACAAGTTGCAGGCATCAGTGCTCATCATTTACTAAATCTCAAACATCAAATGAAATTAGTGTTGCTAATAATTTTTTCTTCCCAGCTTTTTCAAATATCTTATTCCTTTAATGACAAAAACTTTTGCAGGCTTTTCTATATTGCCAGACCTGTTGATAGTGACTGATACATAAAAGTTGTCTTCTTTTCTGATGCTATTCACTAGTTTTAGCAGTGTTGCAAACTTGTTTGTCTTTGTATATTCAGTCTGCAATATTCTCATCGTCCTTAAATAGCACTTACTATTTACTATTTTGGTACTTGTGCATTTAACGAACCAGACGTAACTCAGTATTTGCTCGGCTTTGTCCGACGCATGACGTCAACAGCCGGATAAAATCGAGCGTTGCCGATTAAGCAGACGAGAATTTCGCTATCAATTGGAAGAGTGTCACAACTCAAGAAACGCTTATTTAAAGAGAGTTTAAAAAAAAAATTGTTTTAAAAAGATAACTGACGAAATAATAATGAATATTACAAACCTTGTGGACCAGCTCCAGACCCCAGAGGCTGCACTAAACTTTTGCCAGCAACGGAAATTGTTGGCAGAAGAGAAAAGGTGTTTACATTTTGGCCAGGATTGTGTACTTGCAAAGAGAACAAGCCTTTCCGACGTTTACGGTTGGAGGTGTAACATGTCGTTGATGGACCTCCATTAGGATTGGGACCTTCTTCTCAAAATCCCGACTAACCATACCATCGCATGTATAATAAAAATATACTTATGGGCGTTCGAGATGGCATCTACAAAAAATCTCCATCGCGAATGTGGGTTACGTTCTCGCCACACAATTGTGGATTGGAAAAATTTCCTGCGTGATATATGCAGGGACTATTTTCTTAGGAATCCCCGGCAGATTGGAGGCCCAGGCCATACGGTAGAAATCGACGAGTCCGTTTTTAACCGCAGAAAACACAACGTCGGCAGACTTCTGACACCGGTCTGGATACGACCCCGCCGAAAAGGAGGGTTTCTTGGTCACTGTACCAAATAGGAACGCCGAAACCCTCCTTTCACTAATAAATAAAAAGAAATCCTTGTTTCTGGCGAAAAAAAAATGTACAAATAAGCCTTGTTCCTCCCCCCCCCCCATGCTTTTTATTGCCCTTTTTTTTTAGACTTTTTCCATTTATTTGACATAAAGAGTTGCAAAAAAAAAAAAAAAAAAAATATATTAACTTTTACGTGTTTAAGACATAGACAATGTTTTTTTATGTTAAAAATTGAAAAAAAAAAACAGTTCAGACAAAAAAAAAGTTTCCTATTATTTAACAAAAAAAACTTGTTTTATATGTATTTATTTTGAAAACAGAAGACAATTTCAAACAATAATAATAAAAAAAAAAAAAAAACAAATGAACGGTAAGTTTTTGCTTTTTACTTATTTAATTTTTTTTATGTTTCTACATTTTACAATTTCATTGTACAGTTATTTTGTTGTAGCGTTGTTTTTATTTTATCGCCAATGCTCGGTTTTATTCGGCTGTTGACGTCATGCGCCGGACAAAGCAGAGCAAATGCTGAGTTACGTCTGGTTCGTTAAATGCACAAGTACCACTATTTTAAAGATGGGCTATCCCAATATCTTTTTTTAATGCTGTCATCTCTTTTGTCATAGGGATAATTCATGATTTCTTACAACTTGAGATGTTTAATTTTTAATGAAAATAACAAAAAGCCCCCCCCCCCAAGAAAAAAAACAAAAAAACTTTGCATCCACAGTTATAGAAATTTTCCATTTTTAGCAGGTTTTATTGATGCTTATGCACTCATTTTTTTTTTTATTAATTCCATTAGGAATTTTGGGAAATTCTTGAGATTACTTTTTTTTGTATATTTTTTTTATTTTCTTAGCTGGAGATGTCCGAGACATTAAAATATGGTCTCAAAAGTTTTGAGAAGAACAATGATTCATGTGTTCTTATGTTTTCCTTCATCACCCTTAATCCCCACTCACTTTGGAACCCTTCATGGGAAGTGCCAGAAGGAAACCCATTCACCCTAGCTTTGGTGGAACAATGACCGTCCGTTTTCATTCGATTTTGCTTTTTGGGTTTTGTAAAAAAAATATGTCAGGGATGTCACAGTCAATGTTTATTTTCACTCTAATCCATTGACCTTCAACCACTGCTTTCCACCATATTTTTTAATATGAATGAAATATTAATGGTGGGTTTTATATGGTTGGGTTTGACATAACCAGCTGACTGATGGAATCGGGCTTCTCTCTAGTGCAGGAGGTAAGAGGTAAAGTGAAGTATTCCAGTGTGCATATTTGCTTTCCTGAGTTATGAACTGATCAGCCACCAACCAGGATCATATCCATAATGAACCATGGCAAACTGTTGGCTCCATTTAAAAACAAAAACAAAAAAAAAATGAAGAGATAAAGAAAAGAAAAAAGCGAAAAATTGTTTGTTTTTAGTTTTGCAGATGGAAAGAAAAAAAACAAAAAACAATAACATCAACGTTTAGTGCAATTTAGTCAGGAAGCTGATATTTTTAGAGACTCTGATCTTATAGCAACAATCATCCTTGAGGATAATTCAAAAAAGATCCATAAGGTTGATTCGAAAAGAACACAGTGTCAGATTGAAGAATCTAAAATATTGCTCAGAAAGACATCAGGTAAAATTCTTATAGTGAGAAAAGATCAAGAAAAATAAAATGCTTAATCAGAGCTAATAAGCTTACAGAATACACAAATGGATGGCCAAAAATTTTCATAATCAAGAAAAAATACTTAAGAAAAAATAAGAAAAAAATCATGTAACATAACAAAATTGAATCATTCGAAACAGCGAATCATTCGAAACAGCGAATCATTCGAAACAGCGAATCAGTCGAAACAGCGAATCAGTCGAAACAGCGAATCAGTCGAAACAGCGAATCAGTCGAAACAGCGAATCAGTCGAAACAGCGAATCAGTCGAAACAGCGAATCAGTCGAAACAGCGAATCAGTCGAAACAGCGAATCAGTCGAAACAGCGAATCAGTCGAAACAGCGAATCAGTCGAAACAGCGAATCAGTCGAAACAGCGAATCAGTCGAAACAGCGAATCAGTCGAAACAGCGAATCAGTCGAAACAGCGAATCAGTCGAAACAGCGAATCAGTCGAAACAGCGAATCAGTCGAAACAGCGAATCAGTCGAAACAGCGAATCAGTCGAAACAGCGAATCAGTCGAAACAGCGAATCAGTCGAAACAGCGAATCAGTCGAAACAGCGAATCAGTCGAAACAGCGAATCAGTCGAAACAGCGAATCAGTCGAAACAGCGAATCAGTCGAAACAGCGAATCAGTCGAAACAGCGAATCAGTCGAAACAGCGAATCAGTCGAAACAGCGAATCAGTCGAAACAGCGAATCAGTCGAAACAGCGAATCAGTCGAAACAGCGAATCAGTCGAAACAGCGAATCAGTCGAAACAGCGAATCAGTCGAAACAGCGAATCAGTCGAAACAGCGAATCAGTCGAAACAGCGAATCAGTCGAAACAGCGAATCAGTCGAAACAGCGAATCAGTCGAAACAGCGAATCAGTCGAAACAGCGAATCAGTCGAAACAGCGAATCAGTCGAAACAGCGAATCAGTCGAAACAGCGAATCATTCGAAACAGCGAATCATTCGAAACAGCGAATCATTCGAAACAGCGAATCATTCGAAACAGCGAATCATTCGAAACAAAGATTCCATTAAAAAGGAGTTATGTGTTACCCAAAAACAACAGCACCAACCTCAACGTTTGCTGTAGATTTCCTTTCTTCAGTCTTTTGTTCTGGTTGTTTCGTGACTAATACCCACACTCCACTAGGAAACACAGACTACATAGTGGTATCAGTTGACATCACATTTAAATCCCAATCTCAAGGTGAAGAACCATTACTCAAAACAACAAGCTACTACAACAGGGCTGAGTGGGAAACCATTAGAGAACACATCCGAGATGCCCCATGGACCAATATCTTCTCTCTTCCTACTGAACAGTATGCCAATGAGACGATTGAATGGTGCAAAGCGGGCATTGAAGCACATGTTCCCACACGGAAGTACTATAGCAAGCCCCACTCAGCCCCCATGGTTCACTGCAGATTGTGCAACTGCCATTGCACAAAGACAGCATGCATTCTGCCAGTTTGTATGTCATAAGTCAAATACAAATAGGCAAAATCCGTAGATGCTAGAAATCATTGTAAGAGTGAAATAGCAACAGTCAAAAGAAAGCATGCTGAAATAATCAGGGAACGCATTGAATTGCAAAAGATAGGAACTTGTGACTAGTCAAATTTCCTTATGTTGACTGAAGCCACATTAGATGATGTAAAAATCACCCCTACTCATGTCCGCAATATCATAAAAAACTTAGTCACCTCTAAAGCGTGTTGGCCTGATCTCATCCCTGCATTACTAATTAAAAAATGTTCAGCTGAGCTAGTCCCCATACTTTCCAAGCTCTACAATAAATACTTTGCTGAATCTTGCTTCCCATAGAACTGGAAGATAGCCTCCGTAGTACCAGTGTACAAGAATTCTGGTGAAAGAACAGACCCTCTCAATTATTGTTCCATTAGTCTCCTCCCACTCTTCACTAAAATCTTTGATACCTTAATCAAGCACTAGTTCACCACCTCGCAAAAGCAAATCTCTCTGACAAACAGTATGGATTCAGGCAATACTGCAGATATTTTAACATTCATCTCTGAACGCATTTACCATGTACTGGATAAGGCGGGTGAAGCCAGGGCTGTAGCCCTTGATATACCCAAGGCCTTTGACAAAGTCTGGCATAAAGGGCTGCTAATGAAAATTAAATCATATGGTATAACTGGACGTATACTAAATATAATTAGATTCTTCTTAGACAATAGAAGCATACAGGTTGTTATTGACGGACGTACATCCAAGCAGCATAATATTAATGTGGGAGTGCCTCAGGGGTCAATCCTTGGACCATTATTATTCCTGATATTCATAAACGACATCCCTGATAATATTGTGTCCGAGATGGGTATATTTACTGATGATACAACGCTCTATAATATGCACGAGGGAAGAACAGATGTACATAAATCTAAGACAAAGGCAAAATTGTTAGAAAATAGTGGAATGAGGCCGCAAATGGATGATAATATTTAATGCTAGTAAAACTAAGCTACTCTCCTTTAACAATTACAAGACGCCTCTCCAACTGCCTATATCCATGACAAATAGCATCCTACCCGACTATTCTACTTTCAAACTTCTTGACCTAGCATTTGCGGGCAATATGAACTGGAAGAGATACATAGAGGACACTGCAAAGAAGGTGGGTTTCCTCTATCGAGCTAGAAGACTACTCACGCCTGAGAGTATCTTGTACCTTTACAAGGCCACCATTCACCCATGCATGGAGTATTGTTGCCATATCTGAACTGATGCATCTACCACTAGTTTCTCCCTCTTAGATAAAGTCCAAAAAAGAGATTTCAATCTAATCGGTCCCACTTAATCAACTAAGCTCCAGGCTCTGTCTCATCGCCGCAATGCTGCATCAATCACTGTGTCTGTTTTACAAATATTTTAATGGAATGTGTTCTGATGAACATATTTCATTTGTACCCCCTCGACGTACATATCCCCGACAAACCCGCTTAGCAGTAAGATCTCACACCTTCACTGTTGTTGTCCCTAAATGCCAGAAAGCTTTCTATTCTAATAGTTTCTTCCCTCGACCAGCTAGACTTTGGAATTCCCTTCCTGCTGCCTGCTTCCCTGGCTGTACTGATATGCAGAAGTTTAAATGTAACAAACAAATATCTTTTGAATCTTTCCTAGACATGGCCCCAAATAGTAGCCTCTTATGTCCAAGTGGCAATATGCTTTGTAAGGGGTGAACATGAGTAGGAGAAAAAAAAAAGAAAGAAAAAAAAAGAAAGAAAAAAAAAAGAAAGAAAAAAAAAAGAAAAAAAAAGAAAGAAAAAAAAAGAAAGAAAAAAAAAGAAAGAAAAAAAAAGAAAGAAAAAAAAAGAAAGAAAAAAAAAGAAAGAAAAAAAAAGAAAGAAAAAAAAAGAAAGAAAAAAAAAGAAAAAAAAAAAGAAAAAAAAAAGAAAGAAAAAAAAAAGAAAGAAAAAAAAAAGAAAGAAAAAAAAAAGAAAGAAAAAAAAAAAAGAATAAGAAATCCGTTTTCAAAATGGATTGTTGAAACATTTGGACTATGCCTACTGGCCTCTTTGAAAACTTCAATGCATCAGCAATTCTTGGAAAACTATCATGAATGACATGCTCAAGAAGCTTCATGTGAATAATACCACTCTGTAAGAAACATTTGTATAACTGAATCACTATAGGAAAAGGATTTCACATTTTTCTGGCAAAGGAAGAGCTGAAATGAACAATCATGGGCCTAGAAATATCACTATATAAAACCTACAAAACCTTGTTTGTTATCAGGATTCAAAAAAGTATATTGAAATTAAAAAAAAAAAAAATGCCTTTTTATATAATTATAAAAAAAAAGGCAGAATTACTAGTCATAATACTTAGAATGATAGAAACTGAACATCTTTTTAAAGCCATGTAGCAAGAAAAAGAAAAAAGGTATGTGATATACTACATTAACACTTTTAGATTATTTAATGCTGAAATTGTAAATGATTCATTGAATACAAGTTACTATTTTACTAATAGTGGGAGAGGCTTGTTCGTATCTTTCCCAATGGTATTATAATGCAAGTAAATATATATACATACACCGTGGATTTGAACTGTTTATCATATTCCATAATCTGTGTTCATATCAAGTGGTTCAATAATGAAATGAAAATACTTACCAGCGTAGATATCTTGTCTGGATGAGGCCACTTTATCAGCTGGTTTGGGGCTGATAGTCTCACCTGGTTCCATTACTGAAAAAAAGTCAGAATTTCTCTTGTTGAAAGCAAATTTAAACAGAATTCTAGAATTAAAAAAAAGTATTAAAAATACATATATTGGTTTGCCAATACTTGAAAAATTCTATATTGTTAATGCCCTAAAAATATCCAAGTTAGGACAATTATCTGATTATCATACTGTTAAAAGATTTTCATTATTTTGAATGATACACTGATCAGAGTTAGAGAACGCCCTTCCCCCTAAAAAAAAAAAAAATAAATGAAATAAAATTTTAATGGTAATTTTTTTGTGTTTTACATACATTATCCTCTTTTCTTTTTTGTAGACATCACAAGTTCTTGAAAAGGCAGGGTGTTCCTCATGACAGTTTGCATATTTTATATTTTTACACTCACTCTGTATGGTTTAGATCATGTTCACACTTCCCACACACTTGGTGTCCTCTACAAATATCTTTGTGAAAACCAAATTTCTTACATTTAAAACGTTGCAGGGAAACTGGTATAAATTTCTCTACCCTTTCTATTGTACAACCAATCCTGATATCTTCTGGTATTGATAGTTTATCAAAGGTGAGTATATACGTATGTCTATATAGTTTCGTTGTTTTGTCTGATGATAATTCTCATATTCTTTAACATCCATTTGTTTCAATTTCTTCTAGTGTTGCTAATGAAAGCTCTCTGCTTCTTATAACACCTTTTGAGGTATTTAATCTAGCATGTGAATATGCTTTGCATTTGATATTGTAGAATGTATTAATTTTGAGCAAATTTTATGCATGTTTCTTTATTTGAATTCCACTAGCAGATTGCCATTTAAAATATTTTAAAAACACTTTTGGATTTTATCTACTTGATATTACTTTTTCCATCAGAAAAGAGGATAATTTGTCTAGTTTAAATTCATCCAGTGATTCAATAAGAATAAATTTTCAGTTTCAGATTTGGATTTTTTAAAAGAGGAAGCCATGATCGAGTTTTGATTTTCATTGATCCTATGCTCCACCACCTACCACGAAGTTTAACTACGGCTGAGAATGAACCAAGGGAGTAATCCATTTGCCTTAGCCGAGATGGGGATACAATGCCAATATACTTGTGCCAAGAAAAAAATCCAATTCTCTGCCAAATTCTGGGTTTTGTTTTGCTCAATAGACAGGAGTCATCAGTTGACTCTCAGTCCCTGCTTTCTAGCTCACATAAAGGGTTGGGAAGTGTTCCACAAGAGCAGATCAGATAATACGGTTGGGAGAAAAATATTTATATATAAGTTAGGGCATGTCAAGACCAGCCGATTGATCGGATCAAGCCCCATTCAACTGCCCATCAGACTAAGTAAGAGCCAAAGTGGTGTGTTGCAAGCCATTAACCACAGTGTTGCCAGATCAATGACTGTTCAACCACCAGGATTCTGTCCTGACACTTTATGAGTTGCCACCTACAGCTAACAGGAGGCCTCAGTCAAAGGGTCTATCCCCTCTACTGAAGTGCAGCCTGTATATTCTACAACCCCAGCTGAGAAAGTGGGCCCTAGGAGAACATGGAAAGAAATCGAGTAGGACCATGGATAGTGGCAAATGGACACAGTCAACCTCCTTAATTGTGATCATTGGAGACCTAACAATAACTGAACAGTGTTGAACTTCTTGTCAAAGAGAATATAGATGATAAATGTAGATAGTGAAGAAATTGCTCATTCACTGAAAATAGTAACCTAACTAAAGTAGCCTGGTAAAAAAAACAAAATAAAAAAATGCTTGGGTGTAAAAAGAAAAAAGGTTACCTGTTCTTTGTTCTACCAAAGGTTGAGTCTCTAGTGGGACAGTCTTCATATCAAATGCGGTTTCTGAAGAGTCATTGTTGGTATATTGATGCAGAGCTCTTTCCAACCCAACAACAGACACCTGTAAACCTAGACAAAGAAATAAAATAAAAATATCAAGTTGAAATTTTAAACTTTGCAAAAGAAATAAAATAAAAATATCAAGTTGAAATTTTAAACTTTGCAAAAGAAATAAAATAAAAATATCAAGTTGAAATTTTAAACTTTGCAAAAGAAATAAAATAAAAATATCAAGTTGAAATTTTAAACTTTGAAAAAAAAAAAGGTTTCAACAAAAGCAGTGAAAATGTTACCTTCCACTTTACATGACTCCTTTAAAATTTTATACTTAGTCATCTTTGAATTTACAAGTTTTAAAAGGCGATTTACATTTCTTATCAATTATTTTTGTTATGTAAACAGAAGGAAATTGTTTCTCTTGATCTTCTACCAGTATAGTATGCATTTTACTGAATAAATATATATATATATATATATATATATTCACTCATATGTTCAATTCCATTTAAATTCTAACATTACTCTTCTTATAAAAAGATCTTACTAAAAGTGAATACACTTATTTTTAGCATCCTTTTTACAATTGAAATTTGGCAACCCATGCCGCTTAAAGCATTTATGAAAGTTTCTACAACACAGTTTCTCAAGGCGACCTATAATAGTAGGGCTCCAGAACTCATTAACTGTAAGTTTTCTTTTCTTTAGATTAGTTGTCTTACCTAAGAATTGTAGTCTACTAGTCCAAAGCTGGGAATATGGATCCACACCTTTCCCAAGGGTATTAGTGATGCAATAAACTCAACATAACTCTGCATATAGTTCACAGAGTTATTATCACTTATAACTACTTATCTGCATTTATCATTGCACAAAGGATTTAGTGTTAGTTTTTTTTACTTTTTTTTTTATTTAGGATGAATTTTATTTTATCTTCTATAGCAAATTCCTGTTACTAGTTTCATTAAGACAGATAGTTGCACAAAGAGATGATGAGAGTGAATGTACTCTCATTCTAACGACAGTGCAAACTCTAGTGGTAAAGGAAAACCCAAACTAATATGCTTTAGTTGAATGACCAACGGTATTCATATTTTATATGCTAATTGCCTGTTGACCCTACAAGTGAGTCAATACATCCTTTACCAAACAATTGTTTTTTTTATTCTGCTAGGTAACTGGTAACCTTTCTCACAAATAAAATCTTGCAATGGTAATAAGGAAATTTGTTCAATCATTAATAAACTGATGATGCAACAGAAAGAAATAGATTGTTTTGTTTTTATTATAAACAGATAATTACTCTGGTTATATATATCTGATTTTGGACAACTGATTTTAACAAATTGTTATTGTCATTATAATCAACTGGTGGTTGGAATTTTGATAATTCTTTTAATAAAATATCTTTCTTTCTACTTACCATTGAGAATATAAGCAGAGTTCAAAGCCTTTTGGTACTGTTTAAGGACATTTACATAGAATGTTGCACGGTCCCTAACTTCATCATCTGTATCAAGCTGACATCTGGATTTAAAACAGAAAAATGGTTTCGTCTTATGTATTTTAGTTGAAAACAATTCATCCAGAAAAGATAAGATAAGGAAAATTATATTAAACGCAGATGTAAAACATTATTTCCTTTACTTCAAGTGGAGATTGGGTATAGTTGTACAAGGTAAAATGCCAAACTGCTGATAACGCAGCTGAACTTTGTATCTTGTTACACTGATAAGTCGTTAAATGAGGAAACAACTGTTTGTGAATGATTATAATAGGATTATAACAAAACTGTCAAAAAAAGTTATGAGTATTGCCATACTAAAAGTCGTAATCGTGTACAAATTTACAAACTTGACTTATATAGAGGAACTAGCAGACCACCCAGTGTTGCCCAATTGTAAAATACACATAAATATATTTTAATTCATACAGAAACTGAGACATGTGCATGTGAATATTGTTTTTTCTAAACAGTTCACTACTTGTAAGTAAAAGATACTCGAGCTGAGATCGAAATCAAAACCTAAGACTGCGAGTCAAGTACAATAACCATTAGGTCAGCTTGACACACTCTTTAAAAAGAGTTTTCAAACCTACTTATTTTGAACAATGAATTTGCCAAGTGAACCATTCATGCATGTGCATTCATGAAATAGCAAACATAAAAATTTGATGACCCCCACGTACCAAATTTTCAATTTTGACCCCTTAGCAGCCCGTTTTTTTTTTTTCAGATGAAAACGGGTTAAAAGTTTCCCACATGTCTGAATATCCAATATACTAAATTTCAAGTTTGTAAATCAAAAATCTGCTGAGTATATAGGTTGAGAAGTGTCCTGATCTACATTCTTACCTTTATAAATATATAGATTAAACAACATGGGGTGTTTAAGATTAGCAAAAATTGAGTTTTGCTTAAAAAAGAAAGTGGAGAGGTTGAATTCTAAGTTAAATATTTTCTGAAAGCTTCAGTTAATTTAGCAAATCTCAATTTTTGCTAATTATCTTCATAAACTTGTTTTCATTAATAAGTTTCTACCTTATTGTTTTTCGGAATTTTTATTAATGTTTATTAGTGCGACATGACAAATACATAAATACCATTGGTTTTACTTTACGATTTTCAGAATTTTATTCTAATAACGAAGAAATGCCCAAAATGAAACCTTTGTCAATTTTGCATAAATTTTAAAATCCCTATAAAAATTGGAAAAAAAAAAAAAAAAAAAAAAATTACCAAAATGTGGGTTTCATTTTTTTAATTCATGGTTATTGTTATCCTACATTAAGTTGTTAAAATTAATTTTTAATTCAGATAGTGCATATTAAAATGACAGATCAGATTTCCAAAGAGCGCAGATTGTTGGTGCCTATATGGCAGGTGCTACTATAACCGGAAATGATGACAATATCAAGAGTGATGACAGCATGTAAAAAAGGAAAACATCTTCCTCTTAAAATTTTGGAAGAAAGTTGAAGATATCTTAAAGAGATCATAGAGCACTTTCAAGGATAGTCAAAAAAGAGCACAAAACCATAACACCTAAAATTACAGCAAAGCTTAATCATTTGAATGATTCTGTTTCGACAAAAACAGCAGAAAGCTTCATAAGATTGGATTGGCTGTTATCAGAAAACCACTTCTTTTGAACATAAATATTGAAAACATTTAGAGTGGTGGAGAAATGTCAAAAATTAGTCTCAAGTGCAGTGAAAGAATATTTTCTCCAATGAATCATCCTTTATTCCCAACCTCTGGCCATGTGTATGTTTGGAGACAGCTGAAAAGGATCATTCCATTCAGACTTTCTTTCAATTGTTAAACATGGATGGTGTAGATTGATAAGGATTTGAGGAGTTATATCTTGGAAATCTGCTGATCTTATAGTTTCCCTGCATGGAAAGATCAATAGTCATGATTATTTGAAAATCTTGGTTGATCCAGTTCATCCGATGGTTGGGAAACTGTTTTCAGACAGAAATGCCATCTACCAGGATGATAATGTTTCTATTTGTAACTGAATGCCATAAATACTCAAGTGAAGTAGACCATCTAACTTGACCACCACAATCTCCAAATACTATAATACATTTGTGTATTTTGAGGGGGAAAAAAAACTTGGTATCTCCTTCCCTCATCATTGTAAAAAAGTAGAAATGGTTTTAGCCAAACAATGATACAAAATTCCTCTAGTCCTAAACTGTAGAAAAATAGATTTATTTAACATTTCCAGGTGATTCCTTTATTTTGCCTAACATGCGTTGATAAATTTTGAATAAAATTTTATATCCTATTTTTTTAAAGTTTATAAAAAAAATTTTTTTAACCATTTTCATGCCCCGTAAGAAATATTTTTCTGTTATTCAATTTTTTAAGATTATATTTTATTTAATTTTTAATTGAAATTTTAAAAAATGTGTATGTATAAATGTCTTGCACATACACTAGTAGAATACCTGGCCCCAGGACAGATATAATCAATTAATAAAGTATTAATTTTTAAATTTTAATGTTTTTCTTTCTCAGGAGGATATGGTACAGCTTTGATGGCAGCACTCCCTTAAAGTTTATAAAACAAATAATGTGCCCACGTTAATTCTGTGATCTAGAACACATATTCCATAATAATCAATCCAATAGTTTCGGATTTTATCAAACACATTTATGCTCTCATGCATGCACCAATCCTTTTAAAAATGTACTAGCGCAACCTGTGAAAATTCCACAGCAAACTCTTTTATATGTAATATATTGATGTTGGCATTCTGTAGATGTTCAGCGTAAATGGAGATGCCCTGATATTATTGTAGCTCTTTTGTTAAAGCTGCAAAAGTATTTATCTAAGTTAGCAGAGACACCTGGCATAGCCCAGTTGTAAAATATGCTTAAATATATTTTAATTTATGCAGATTTCGTATATATTATTAAAGTCAATCTTCTATCGATTCATATTATAAAGTTGTGATTTCAAAAAGAAAAAATATATACAATATGACTTATCTGCATCAGTTTAAATCGAAACTGAAGTTTATGAAGAAAAAATGTATAAATATATGTATGTATAAGAGAAAAATAAAATAAAAAACTAAGTTGAAATTTACAATCAAATTTATTGTTCAACAGAATACTCCAGAAAACAATTTACAAATCCTTATTCTGCGGAGTTTCAAAGAATGCTATTCTTGCTATTCTTCTCATCAGAGGACATAAAGAAATCAGTAAATTATATTTGTAGCAATGCTAGAATTTTCTGGTTATGGCATTAAATGAAATCGCAATATGTTATAGCCATAGATTGTATGTCCTTTAAAAACAGCAGGTGAAAAAAATATAGGGAATGTAAAAAATAATAAAAACAAACCGGGCATAATATTGAAGCTTGCATGAAAATTCTTTCAAACGTAATCCAAAAGGCGAAAATAATTCTTTAGAAAGAATCAAATCCAAATTTAAATCCAGTTGAATAATTTTCAATGCAGCTGAAATTATGGAATTTGTTTTTCTGAATAGTGCAGTAGTCCAAAGATAGGTTGAGTGGATTCGAGAAATAAGATGGACAGAAAATCAACAAGTCATCTCCCATCAATCATTAATTAGAAAAGACGATTTCAGACTAATTTTTAAAAATGAAGGTTAGCCTAAAAAGATGTCAGCACGTGAATGTTTGTATCACTGCAACAGGAAATTGTCTAGAAAGACGAAAACAATTCTTTCTGCAAAGTGTTACAAGTTCAGAACCCACTTTTCACCACAAGTCACAACATGGTTGAGAAACGGGTTGTTCTTGTTGTGTAACAGAAGGGAAGATAACACTTCATAACAGCATTTCTTTTGGTTGTCATTCAGTTTATTTCTCTCAAGTGGTTGGAAATCATTGTATACGTTATGTTTAATTCAGAAGCAAGTTCTCGAACAATTGTGTGTGGATTGTCTTCAACTTCATATAAAGTAAAAATATAAAAACTTTCTTGAAAATGCATCATTTAAAATCAAAATTATAAATTCCACAAGAACTTTCTCATCAACCTGATATATTAAAGAGATAAATAGGATATTTCTCTCTCTTTATAGAAAGAGAAATATGAGAATAGTTTCAAAAGTAAAACCCCTTATTTTATTTCAACTTAAAAAGTTAAGGAGCTACAAACACAGGAGTGGTACCATTAAAATGAGTGACAATTTGTGCCCCAGAATTTATTTTTCTACATAGTCACTACTATTTTCAATGCACTTTTGCCAAAAATTCAATGCTTGTGACACATGTCCATGACAGTTTCTTTCTTAGAGTTTCACACCATCAATATCTGCAATAGAGAAATGAAACTTTCAGGTCATAAAGGTATAAGTTCAGTCACCATAATAATCCAATTTATAATTCTGTGATCCATTCCGGTGAAATAAAAATTTAGGAGGCGTTACTTTAGAAATGCCCCTCATACAGATTTTATACATATACAGAGAGAGAGAGGTGAATTTAAATGAAGTTTATCCATTATTTAATAATTAATGACATATATAATTTAAAAATAAATTTTTTTAAGTGCAATATAATAAAGTGCAACATAAGTGTACATAATAAAATTCAAGGAATTTTTAGATTCAATTTAAATCAAATTTTTAGACCTTACTTTGTAATGTTCATAAAAGAACATTTTGAACTACTATTCACATAGCACTGAAATTCTCAGGAAATAATATTCATGCACTAAGGGTGGTTTATAACGAATAATATCTTTGCTTACATGCATGTATATCGCATACAGACATCAGCGAATTTACATGTAAAATGTTCATTTAGCATTAGCTGACATTTTGTTTTTTTTCTCAGGCTGGAACGCTCGGTTCTTTTTAATTTCAATTCTAACTGATGACACCAACTCATTTTTTTTATGTTTTTGCATTTAAAAAAAAAAAAAAAAAAAAAGAAAAAAAAAAAAAAAGAAAAAAAGAAAATGTTTCAGCCATTTCCAGCACTGACTTCTTATCCCCCACAAGTCATTGTTACAAATATACATTAAATAAATTAATTTCTAAAACGTAAAATGTTGCAGCCATTTCTGGGACTGACTCTATATACCTCACCCCACTGTTAAAAATATGAATAAAATATAGTAATGTTTAATTCGTAAACGGTTTCAGCCATTTCCTGGACTGATTTCATATCTGTTACCTCACGGCCCACCATTAAAAACATACATGAAATAATGTAATGTCTAAATCGTAAGCTGTTTCAGCTTTTATATATTAGATAAAGTAATTTTGAGATTGTAAACTGCTTCAGCCATTTCCGGCCCTTACTTCATATTCCCCTCTCCACCTCTTAAACTATATGCTGTGTCAGTTATTTTGTATCTTTTTTTATAAGGAGGTAATGCCTGGTAGAAAACTATATTACACTTACTTGGCCTTTTGGCTTAGATCAAAGTGTAGTATCTGTTCTGATGCAGCATTTCAGTGAAATCATCTACTGGCCCCCTCCCAGAAAAAATGGTGGTAATACTTGGGAGAATGAACAAGCACTAATTCCCCACACCCCCAACCTCACCTAAAAAAAGAATGTTTGGCGGTCTCCAGAGTACTTTTTAAAGTAACATAATCGTGCTTCTCCCCCTCACCATCATCAACACATGACGTCACCTCCGGAAAATGACTCAGCAGTTTTTCAAAATACATGATTTCATTATAAATTGGTTGTATTTTTTTAATATGGGTACTACACATGTGAATAAATCGATTGATGTGTTTGTAATGAAATAAACAACCCAGACAATATAACAAAGTTATTATTTTTGTAAGGGGGTGGGTTATAATGTATGTTTAAAATTATGAAATATGATTGTCGAAATTAGTAACATCTCCAAGAATTATGAAAACTGATGCAATGTGAATAAATCGATTGGTATGTTTGTAATGAAATAAACAACTCAGACAATGTATCAAAATAATTATTTTTGAAAGGGGGGGGGGTAACAATGTGGGTTAAAATTATAAAAAATGATTGTTGAAATTTGTAACATATCCAAGAATTATTAACAATGAAAAAAACACCAATCAATTAACTCATATATAATGTGAATAAATCGATTAGTGTGTTTGTAATGAAAAATACACCAGATAATATATCAAAGTTATCATTTTCATAAGGGGTGCAGTAATGTGGGTTAAAATTATGAAAAATTGTCCAAAATTAGTAACATATCCAAGAATTATGAAAAATGATGAAATGTGAGTTAATTGATTGGTGTGTTTGTAATGAAATAATCAGCCCAGACCATATATCAAAGTTATTATTTTCGTAAGAAGGAGTGGAGCGATAATGTGGGTTAAGATTACCAAAAATGATTGTCAGAATTAGTAACATATCCAGGAATTATAAAAAATAATGAAATATGAGTTAATTGATTGGTGTTTTTTTCATGAAATAATCTGCCCAGAGAATATATCAAAATTATTATTTTCGTAAGAGTGGGGGGGGGGTATAGTGTGGGTTAAAATTATGAAAAAAGATAGTCAAAATTAGTAACATATTCAAGAATTATGAAAAAATGATGAAATGCGAGTTAATTTTTTTGTGTGTCTGTAATGAAATAATCTACTCAGACAATACATCAATGTTATTTTTTGTAAGGGGGTGAAAAGCTATAATGTGGGTTAAAATTATGAAAAATGAATGAGTGTCGAAATTAATAACATATCCAAGAATTTTGAAAAATACTGAAATGTGAATTAATTGATTGATGTGTCTGTAATGAAATAAGCCCGGACAATTTATCAGTTTCTGTAGGTGGTCAGCAATATTTTCCAGTGAAGGACACAAAGCGTGGGGGAAGACAGTGAGGGACACGAGGCGGGGAGGAGAGACAGAGACAGTGGGGGGCGCCAGGCTGGAGGGGGAAAGAGAGACAGTGGGGGACGCGAGGCGCGGGGAGACAGTGAGGGACGCGAGGCGCGGGGAGACAGCGAGGGACGCGGGAGGCGGGGAGGAAGCGTGACGGGAGGCGGGGAGGAAGCGTGACGGGAGGCGGGGAGAGAGACACGGCAAGAAACGGGAGAGAGAGACACGGCAAGAAACGGGAGAGAGAGAGACAGGGAGGCGGGGAGAGAGACACGGCAAGAAACGGGAGAGAGAGACACGGCAAGAAACGGGAGAGAGAGAGACACGGCAAGAAACGGGAGAGAGAGAGACACGGCAAGAAACGGGAGAGAGAGAGACACGGCAAGAAACGGGAGAGAGAGAGACACGGCAAGAAACGGGAGAGAGAGAGACACGGCAAGAAACGGGAGAGAGAGAGACACGGCAAGAAACGGGAGAGAGAGAGAGAGAGACGGCAAGAAACGGGAGAGAGAGAGAGAGAGACGGCAAGAAACGGGAGAGAGAGAGAGAGAGACGGCAAGAAACGGGAGAGAGAGAGAGAGAGACACGGCAAGAAACGGGAGAGAGAGAGAGAGAGACACGGCAAGAAACGGGAGAGAGAGAGAGAGACACGGCAAGAAACGGGAGAGAGAGAGAGAGAGACACGGCAAGAAACGGGAGAGAGAGAGACACGGCAAGAAACGGGAGAGAGAGAGACACGGCAAGAAACGGGAGAGAGAGAGACACGGCAAGAAACGGGAGAGAGAGAGACACGGCAAGAAACGGGAGAGAGAGAGACACGGCAAGAAACGGGAGAGAGAGAGAGAGACACGGCAAGAAACGGGAGAGAGAGAGAGAGACACGGCAAGAAACGGGAGAGAGAGAGAGAGACACGGCAAGAAACGGGAGAGAGAGAGAGAGAGACACGGCAAGAAACGGGAGAGAGAGAGAGAGAGACACGGCAAGAAACGGGAGAGAGAGAGAGAGAGAGACACGGCAAGAAACGGGAGAGAGAGAGAGAGACACGGCAAGAAACGGGAGAGAGAGAGAGAGACACGGCAAGAAACGGGAGAGAGAGAGAGAGACACGGCAAGAAACGGGAGAGAGAGAGAGAGACACGGCAAGAAACGGGAGAGAGAGAGAGAGACACGGCAAGAAACGGGAGAGAGAGAGAGAGACACGGCAAGAAACGGGAGAGAGAGAGAGACACGGCAAGAAACGGGAGAGAGAGAGAGAGACACGGCAAGAAACGGGAGAGAGAGAGAGAGAGAGACACGGCAAGAAACGGGAGAGAGAGAGAGAGACACGGCAAGAAACGGGAGAGAGAGAGAGAGACACGGCAAGAAACGGGAGAGAGAGAGAGAGACACGGCAAGAAACGGGAGAGAGAGAGAGAGACACGGCAAGAAACGGGAGAGAGAGAGAGAGAGACACGGCAAGAAACGGGAGAGAGAGAGAGAGACACGGCAAGAAACGGGAGAGAGAGAGAGAGACACGGCAAGAAACGGGAGAGAGAGAGAGAGACACGGCAAGAAACGGGAGAGAGAGAGAGAGACACGGCAAGAAACGGGAGAGAGAGGAGACACGGCAAGAAACGGGAGAGAGAGAGAGAGACACGGCAAGAAACGGGGAGAAGAGAGAGACACGGCAAGAAACGGGAGAGAGAGAGAGAGACACGGCAAGAAACGGGAGAGAAGAGACACGGCAAGAAACGGGAGAGAGAGAGAGAGACACGGCAAGAAACGGGAGAGAGAGAGAGAGAGACACGGCAAGAAACGGGAGAGAGAGAGAGAGACACGGCAAGAAACGGGAGAGAGAGAGAGAGACACGGCAAGAAACGGGAGAGAGAAGAGAGAGACACGGCAAGAAACGGGAGAGAGAGAGAGAGACACGGCAAGAAACGGGAGAGAGAGAGAGAGACACGGCAAGAAACGGGAGAGAGAACACGGCAAGAAACGGGGAGAGAGAGAGAGACACGGCAAGAAACGGGAGAGAGACACGGCAAGAAACGGGAGAGAGACACGGCAAGAAACGGGAGAGAGACACGGCAAGAAACACACGGCAAGAAACGGGAGAGAGACACGGCAAGAAACGGGAGAGAGACACGGCAAGAAACGGGAGAGAGACACGGCAAGAAACGGGAGAGAGACACGGCAAGAAACGGGAGAGAGACACGGCAAGAAACGGGAGAGAGACACGGCAAGAAACGGGAGAGAGACAAAGACGGAAGAGAGACACGGCAAGAAACGGGAGAGAGACACGGCAAGAAACGGGAGAGAGACACGGTAAGAAACGGGAGAGAGACACGGCAAGAAACGGGAGAGAGACACGGCAAGAAACGGGAGAGAGACACGGCAAGAAACGGGAGAGAGACACGGCAAGAAACGGGAGAGAGACACGGTAAGAAACGGGAGAGAGACACGGTAAGAAACGGGAGAGAGACACGGTAAGAAACGGGAGAGAGACACGGCAAGAAACGGGAGAGAGACAGTAAGAAACGGGAGAGAGACAGTAAGAAACGGGAGAGAGACAGTAAGAAACGGGAGAGAGACAGTAAGAAACGGGAGAGAGACAGTAAGAAACGGGAGAGAGACAGTAAGAAACGGGAGAGAGACAGTAAGAAACGGGAGAGAGACAGTAAGAAACGGGAGAGAGACAGTAAGAAACGGGAGAGAGACAGTAAGAAACGGGAGAGAGACAGTAAGAAACGGGAGAGAGACGGTAAGAAACGGGAGAGAGACGGTAAGAAACGGGAGAGAGACGGTAAGAAACGGGAGAGAGACGGTAAGAAACGGGAGAGAGACAGTAAGAAACGGGAGAGAGACGGTAAGAAACGGGAGAGAGACGGTAAGAAACGGGAGAGAGACGGTAAGAAACGGGAGAGAGACGGTAAGAAACGGGAGAGAGACGGTAAGAAACGGGAGAGAGACGGTAAGAAACGGGAGAGAGACGGTAAGAAACGGGAGAGAGACGGTAAGAAACGGGAGAGAGACGGTAAGAAACGGGAGAGAGACGGTAAGAAACGGGAGAGAGACGGTAAGAAACGGGAGAGAGACGGTAAGAAACGGGAGAGAGACGGTAAGAAACGGGAGAGAGACGGTAAGAAACGGGAGAGAGACGGTAAGAAACGGGAGAGAGACGGTAAGAAACGGGAGAGAGACGGTAAGAAACGGGAGAGAGACGGTAAGAAACGGGAGAGAGACGGTAAGAAACGGGAGAGAGACGGTAAGAAACGGGAGAGAGACGGTAAGAAACGGGAGAGAGACGGTAAGAAACGGGAGAGAGACAAAGACAGTAAGAAACGGGAGAGAGACAAAGACAGTAAGAAACGGGAGAGAGACAAAGACAGTAAGAAACGGGAGAGAGACAAAGACAGTAAGAAACGGGAGAGAGACAAAGTGTTATATAGCCCAGAGGACCCCTAGGCTGGGAACGATCATAATTAGTACGTTCCCCACTGCAACAAAAACCCAGTAGCCGTCTTTTAGTGATCGTCTAATTGTTTAATTTCTGGTTGTTATAGTAACGGCTAAGACGACAGAGTTATTTCCCCCTTGACTGTGCATTTTCTCTCTGTAGCTGTCATTGCTTGTCATAACAGCGTTCCCGACGTACAAGGAATTAACATGCATACAAAGGTTAGACGTAACTCAGCATAACAAATCAAGACGTAATACACACTGGCTTTTCATATAAAAATATATTTCGTTTTCAAATTATATTTTTTGTTTTACACCAAGATCGTCAATAGTTCAAACTTTAACAGTGTGGCTTACTGTTCATTTCAGTGATGGAGAGGGGTGTGTGGAAACGCTATACTCTCGACAGTCGCACGCTTCTTAACTCTTTCTTCTTCTTCTGCTTCTCTCTCTTCTTTCCTCCTCCTTCTTCTTCTTTTCCTTCTGGCTAGATTCCAAAAATCACGTCTTATATTGGCATTTCTTTCGCTTGGTTTTTTTCCAATCCACGCGATCTGTCAATCAACTGATCGATAATAGAACACGCGTTCTTTAGTCACGTTTTGACAATTTTTTCGCCGCTTCCTGACCCAGAATCATCGTGCGATTTATCTTCAGCTGACTGACACGTGAATTTATCACTCATGCTAATATCTGTACTTCCAGAGCTACTTCCAGAGCTCCATTACATAACACCCCTCCATTAACCATTTTTTCTTTTTTTTTTTTTTTTTTTTTTTTTTCAATCGTCTATCGGTCCATCGATATTTCCAATAATGTTTTTAATGTCACAATTTTTTTTTCGATGGATTCCATACAAACACAAAATAAAAAAATTTTTTTAAAAATAACCAAAACATAATAAAAAATAAAATAGCAACACACGAAAGCACAAGGTCTCTCTTCGGTATAAGTGCATCGTCTGCACTTAACAGCGAAATATACGCTGCAACTTTACTCGTTTTACCGAATTGATCGATTTGTTCAATATCACTACCTCGGCCCTTTAATTAATTGACTAATTAATTAAATGTGAGACTAACATTTTAATTACTTTTTTAAAATGTGGGCAGCATATCGTACAAAATTTCGACCAGAACGCCAGGATCCTAAATGTTGGTGGCAACTCTGAACTCCCTATGATAAGGATTTTGCCTAACATCGACAGAGTAACTTTCTTACCCAGTCCAAACATCCTGTTCCGCGCTCTCGACCCGCAGCTTGATTATAACTTAAGTTCCCAGCCCTCGTGCTAGCTCTAGCTACGGTTGGCTGATCCCTATTATTATAATCAACACCGCACGACCTGGGCACTAAGTCTAATATATCGTCCTCCGATATCTCATTAATTCCCTTAGCCCGTTCAGCCGTCATGCTGCGTGTTATTTTCCGTTCCATCAACGGGACCCTGTTTTCCTGACTTGGGGATTTCCATTGATGGCGATAGCTCTGTTGGGGATAATTTTCTTCCTCCCCACTAGAGGATTCCCTATCGGTACTACTATCCTCTACTGGTGCTGACAGGGTAGTTTTTCTACAGCCCTCTTGCTCGTTGGGGATATCCCATTCCTCCAGTTCTGCTTTTCGGAGGTGTTCCCCATGGGCTTTCGTTACTGCCCCTGTCAGTTGACTCCTAATCCTATACGAGACTGGCCCCGTCTTTTCTATGACTACATAATATGGAGACCATCTTACGTCTAGCTTTCCCTTTTTCCTATTATTTTTATAATAAACTAAATCACCAACTTGAAAATCGACTGCTTTCGTTTGTCGTTGGCCCTATCTATCATTTTCTTCCTAGCTCTCTTTACATTGTTTCTGACCCATGTAAAGGTCCGATGCATGTCCTGCAGAGCGATCTCATGATCCTCTTCCCTGTAGTAAATTCTACGCGGCCTCAGTATGTTGTCTAACGGCAAGACAACGTCTCTATTGTAGAGCAAGTAATAGGGGGAGTACTTCGTTGTTTCGCTGACATGAAACCTTACAGCAGCCAGCATCTGGTTAAAGTACATGTCCCACGAACGGTCACTGTCCCCTATTTTCTTTGCTAGTACATCATGCATCATCCTATGGAATCTTTCTATTTTCCCGTTACTTTGCGGGTGGTAAAATGAGGTGGTCACGTGATCAACATTAAGCTCTTCTAACGCCCTTTTCATGATCCCATTGACGTTCTCCGGTCCATTATCCGTAAGTAACTATATTTCCTCAATTAAGAGATGCACCACTGTCTCTGCCTTTTTATTAGGCACAGCGAAAGCCTCAGGCCAACCACTATACATGTCGATGAACGTGACTATGTATTGACTGCCTGATAAAGTCCTCGGATAGGGTCCGGAAATATCCAATGCAATCTTAGCAAAAGGAAAAGAAGGCATGTCGGTCTCCTGCATTTGAGGTTGTTGCTTCCTCAAATTTCTGGTCTGGCATAGGACGCATTTCCCTATGTGTTCGTTCACCTTCTTGAACAAACCCAGCCAGAAATACTTCTGTTTAATGGCGTGAAACGTTTTCTCCGCACCCATATGACCATTCTCATCATGGTATTGTTTCAATACTTTCATCCTCAAATGTGACGGGATATATAATCTAACTAATGGATCGTCGTCGGGTTGCGATAAATAATATACGATATCGTCCATTATGATGTACTTTTTCTCTTCCATCTTGGACGTTTTACCGCTCCTCATCCGTTTCTTTAATTCGACGATCTGACTATCGGCGTCTTGTTCTTTACACATATCCAAACCTGATAGTGTAGGATGCTCGTTTTCTACTGGTGAGACTTCGTCATCCTTATGCGATACAAACTCTCTTGGTTCAAAACGATTCGAGTTTATCGCACTCACCGTGTAATTCCTATCATTTATTTCTACTAGAGGATCGTCTTCATCCCGACTCTCATTTACCGCACAGGATAAGAGATCCGCACAGACGTTATCTTTTCCTTTCAGGTACTGTATGGTGCAATCATAGCCAGCCATACTCAAAGCCCACGTCTGTATTTTTTTATTCTGTATCGGAGATTTCAGCAAGTACTCCAATGGTCTGTGATCCGTGTAGATGGTGAACGTAGCACTGTGTAAGTAGTGATTCAACTTATTTAAGGCATAGTGAATCGCATATGCTTCCTTCTCTATCGTTGACCATCTAGTCTGAGTATCTGACAATTTATGAGATAGAAAATAAATGGGTTTCTCCATCTCTCGACCCTCCTCTGGGTCGTAGACCATTTAAGACAAGGATGCTCCGATCGCATAATCGGAGGCATCTGTGTATAGTTTGTATCCTTTGTTAGTGTCCGGGTATGCCAGCGTCACCATCTCTGCAAGCTTCGATTTCAATCGATTAAAAGCAGACTGACATGCATCGTCCCAACAGAAACGTGCATGCTTCCTAGTTAACCGAATTAACAGTTCGGCGATTACGGAAAAATCCTTGATAAACCGCCTGTAATAGGATGTCATGCCTATAAAGGATCGAACCTGCTTCACAGTGGTCGGGGTTGAAATTGCTTGAATCGCTTTAACTTTGTCCCCATCCGGCTGGATACCTTTCTCATTCACTCGGAATCCCATATATTGCACTTCCTTGCCGAAAAACTCACATTTCGCCGCCTTATGCCTTAAGTTATGATTGATAATAGAACACGCGTTCTTTAGTCACGTTTTGACAATTTTTTCGCCGCTTCCTGACCCAGAATCATCGTGTGATTTATCTTCAGCTGACCGACACGTGAATTTATCACTCATGCTAATATCTATACATTCCAGAGTTACGAGGAATGTCACGTTTCCTTGTTTTGTAAATTAAAAAAAATCGTCGTCCGATTTCTCTGTTTACGACGTAAGCACTTTCTCTTTTCGACTGGTGGACCATCGATTATTCGATGCCCACTCTTTTAAATCTTTTATTAAAGATGTTTTTTCTTCAGTTATGTATCGGATGGTTCCAGCCATCCATTACATAACAAGAGACAGTAAGAAACGGGAGAGAGACAGAGACAGTAAGAAACGGGAGAGAGACAGAGACAGTAAGAAACGGGAGAGAGACAGAGACAGTAAGAAACGGGAGAGAGACAGAGACAGTAAGAAACGGGAGAGAGACAGAGACAGTAAGAAACGGGAGAGAGACAGAGACAGTAAGAAACGGGAGAGAGACAGAGACAGTAAGAAACGGGAGAGAGACAGAGACAGTAAGAAACGGGAGAGAGACAGAGACAGTAAGAAACGGGAGAGAGACAGAGACAGTAAGAAACGGGAGAGAGACAGAGACAGTAAGAAACAGGAGAGAGACAGAGACAGTAAGAAACGGGAGAGAGAGAGAGACAGTAAGAAACGGGAGAGAGAGAGAGACAGTAAGAAACGGGAGAGAGAGAGAGACAGTAAGAAACGGGAGAGAGAGAGAGAGACAGTAAGAAACGGGAGAGAGAGAGAGAGACAGTAAGAAACGGGAGAGAGAGAGAGAGACAGTAAGAAACGGGAGAGAGAGAGAGAGACAGTAAGAAACGGGAGAGAGAGAGAGAGAGAGACAGTAAGAAACGGGAGAGAGAGAGAGAGACAGTAAGAAACGGGAGAGAGAGAGAGAGACAGTAAGAAACGGGAGAGAGAGAGAGAGACAGTAAGAAACGGGAGAGAGAGAGAGACAGTAAGAAACGGGAGAGAGAGACAGACAGTAAGAAACGGGAGAGAGAGAGAGACAGTAAGAAACGGGAGAGAGAGAGAGACAGTAAGAAACGGGAGAGAGAGAGAGACAGTAAGAAACGGGAAAGAGAGAGAGACAGTAAGAAACGGGAGAGAGAGAGAGACAGTAAGAAACGGGAGAGAGAGAGAGAGACAGTAAGAAACGGGAGAGAGAGAGAGACAGTAAGAAACGGGAGAGAGAGAGAGACAGTAAGAAACGGGAGAGAGAGAGAGACAGTAAGAAACGGGAGAGAGAGAGACAGTAAGAAACGGGAAAGAGAGAGACAGTAAGAAACGGGAGAGAGAGAGACAGTAAGAAACGGGAGAGAGAGAGAGACAGTAAGAAACGGGAGAGAGAGAGAGACAGTAAGAAACGGGAGAGAGAGAGAGACAGTAAGAAACGGGAGAGAGAGAGAGACAGTAAGAAACGGGAGAGAGAGAGAGACAGTAAGAAACGGGAGAGAGAGAGAGACAGTAAGAAACGGGAGAGAGAGAGAGACAGTAAGAAACGGGAGAGAGAGAGAGACAGTAAGAAACGGGAGAGAGAGAGAGACAGTAAGAAACGGGAGAGAGAGAGAGACAGTAAGAAACGGGAGAGAGAGAGAGACAGTAAGAAACGGGAGAGAGGGAGACAGTAAGAAACGAGAGAGAGGGAGACAGTAAGAAATGGGAGAGAGAGAGAGACAGTAAGAAATTGGAGAGAGAGAGAGACAGTAAGAAATGGGAGAGAGAGACAGTAAGAAATGGGAGAGAGAGAGAGACAGTAAGAAATGGGAGAGAGAGAGAGACAGTAAGAAATGGGAGAGAGAGAGAGACAGTAAGAAATGGGAGAGAGAGAGAGACAGTAAGAAATGGGAGAGAGAGAGAGACAGTAAGAAATGGGAGAGAGAGAGAGACAGTAAGAAATGGGAGAGAGAGAGAGACAGTAAGAAATGGGAGAGAGAGAGAGACAGTAAGAAATGGGAGAGAGAGAGAGACAGTAAGAAATGGGAGAGAGAGACAGAGACAGTAAGAAATTGGAGAGAGAGACAGAGACAGTAAGAAATGGGAGAGAGAGACAGAGACAGTAAGAAATGGGAGAGAGAGACAGAGACAGTAAGAAATGGGAGAGAGAGACAGAGACAGTAAGAAATGGGAGAGAGAGACAGAGACAGTAAGAAATGGGAGAGAGAGACAGAGACAGTAAGAAATGGGAGAGAGAGACAGAGACAGTAAGAAATGGGAGAGAGAGACAGAGACAGTAAGAAATGGGAGAGAGAGACAGAGACAGTAAGAAATGGGAGAGAGAGACAGAGACAGTAAGAAATGGGAGAGAGAGACAGAGACAGTAAGAAATGGGAGAGAGAGACAGAGACAGTAAAAAATGGGAGAGAGAGACAGAGACAGTAAAAAATGGGAGAGAGAGACAGAGACAGTAAGAAATGGGAGAGAGAGACAGAGACAGTAAGAAATGGGAGAGAGAGACAGAGACAGTAAGAAATGGGAGAGAGAGACAGAGACAGTAAGAAATGGGAGAGAGAGACAGAGACAGTAAGAAATGGGAGAGAGAAACAGAGACAGTAAGAAATGGGAGAGAGAAACAGAGACAGTAAGAAATGGGAGAGAGAGACAGAGACAGTAAGAAATGGGAGAGAGAGACAGAGACAGTAAGAAATGGGAGAGAGAGACAGAGACAGTAAGAAATGGGAGAGAGAGACAGAGACAGTAAAAAATGGGAGAGAGAGACAGAGACAGTAAAAAATGGGAGAGAGAGACAGAGACAGTAAGAAATGGGAGAGAGAGACAGAGACAGTAAGAAATGGGAGAGAGAGACAGAGACAGTAAGAAATGGGAGAGAGAAACAGAGACAGTAAGAAATGGGAGAGAGAGACAGAGACAGTAAGAAATGGGAGAGAGAGACAGAGACAGTAAGAAATGGGAGAGAGAGACAGAGACAGTAAGAAATGGGAGAGAGAGACAGAGACAGTAAGAAATGGGAGAGAGAGACAGAGACAGTAAGAAATGGGAGAGAGAGACAGAGACAGTAAGAAATGGGAGAGAGAGACAGAGACAGTAAGAAATGGGAGAGAGAGACAGAGACAGTAAGAAATGGGAGAGAGAGACGGTAAGAAATGGGAGAGAGAGATGGTAAGAAATGGGAGAGAGAGATGGTAAGAAATGGGAGAGATGGTAAGAAATGGGAGAGATGGTAAGAAATGGGAGAGAGAGATGGTAAGAAATGGGAGAGAGAGATGGTAAGAAATGGGAGAGAGAGATGGTAAGAAATGGGAGAGAGAGATGGTAAGAAATGGGAGAGAGAGATGGTAAGAAATGGGAGAGAGAGATGGTAAGAAATGGGAGAGAGAGATGGTAAGAAATGGGAGAGAGAGATGGTAAGAAATGGGAGAGAGAGATGGTAAGAAATGGGAGAGAGAGATGGTAAGAAATGGGAGAGAGAGATGGTAAGAAATGGGAGAGAGAGATGGTAAGAAATGGGAGAGAGAGATGGTAAGAAATGGGAGAGAGAGATGGTAAGAAATGGGAGAGAGAGATGGTAAGAAATGGGAGAGAGAGATGGTAAGAAATGGGAGAGAGAGATGGTAAGAAATGGGAGAGAGAGATGGTAAGAAATGGGAGAGAGAGATGGTAAGAAATGGGAGAGAGAGATGGTAAGAAATGGGAGAGAGAGATGGTAAGAAATGGGAGAGAGAGATGGTAAGAAATGGGAGAGAGAGATGGTAAGAAATGGGAGAGAGAGATGGTAAGAAATGGGAGAGAGAGATGGTAAGAAATGGGAGAGAGAGATGGTAGGAAATGGGAGAGAGAGATGGTAGGAAATGGGAGAGAGAGATGGTAAGAAATGGGAGAGAGAGATGGTAAGAAATGGGAGAGAGAGATGGTAAGAAATAGGAGAGAGAGATGGTAAGAAATGGGAGAGAGAGATGGTAAGAAATGGGAGAGAGAGTTAGATATGAGACAGATAGGCACTAAGATATGAGACAGTGTGAGTTAGGATATAGCGATTAGGGGCGCCTAATACTAACCTTTCTAAAAGCACCACACAACTGGGAAGAAGATCTTCACACTGGGCTCCAAATTTGGCTAAAGCAGTTACTGCAGCTGAAATTAAAAAACATAAGATTTTAACAATAAAAATTATTACAAGTCCCTCCTTTTGATTCATGCCATACTGAATGCAGATTTAAAAATCGTTTTTAACAAAAAAGAAAAAAAAAAAATAGATCCTTTTTGGGGTGGATGAGAGATAACAGAATTTTGGTATACAACTGAATAAAATTCACAACAAAAATATCATAATAGAATAAAAATAAAAAAATAAATACTACTAACAGAACATGATCGCAAATTAAAATTACTTTCATGATTATGCAATGTAATTACCATTGCATTTCATTGATAACAATTTTAAATTGGGTAATCAACACAAGATGTTCAGAGTCTGCAGTAAATTTTATTGTTAAGAAATTAAATGAAATTAAATTTGGCAAAGAGTGAAAGTAAATTACCAGCTCGTACAGCAGCATTCTCCAAAATTACTCTGTTATAAATGAAGCGAATATATTTGGAAGGTGTGGGAGTTCGTGGCCCTTCACGCCCAAGAAGGTGGAGAATACGAGTGGCTAGCACTGTATGTTCACAATCTTCAATAAACTCGCAGAGATGAGCAAGACCTGCAGGTTTTTTTTAGGAGAGAAACAAAAAAAACAAAAAAACAAGAAAACGATAGAGTTTGATTTGTCACAGATCCCAGAATTAATAGGAAAGAGTTAAAAAGCAATTAGTGAAATGTATTAAAATCTTTTTTACTTTTAGATGAAAGCACTAATAAAAATTTTGATACAATGCTAATAATTCAGAAATTTAACGTTTCTGAATTTTTGAGGTGAGGATTGGTTATTCGTATTATTTGGGTTCATCGAACTACTGTTCTCAGCTTGAGTGTGATTTTTACGTTTCAGTCAATGTAACCTTTGACCTTCTTCAGGTGTATTTTATCGAAATCAGGAATGTTTCTGTTGAACTTGGAAATTTGGATGGAATTTTGAATGGAACACATTTATTTCACAAGGGTAGCATGCTCTTATTCTGTCAGTCATGACTAGACAGAAATCCTAATTAATTTGCAATTGTATTTTTTGGGCCTCACTGAGAATTCAACCTTCAGGAGGAGGTCACTTTTATAATTGCATGGCACAGTGGTCAGAGTACCTGAAAAAATAAACTATAATAGTAATGTAATCAATTACTGCTGTGTCCACATTATTAAATTTCTCCTAAGTTTTTAGGTAATTGATGTTGGCTCAGAAGTAATGTCCTAGCTAATGGAGTCAAAGACAATTATGTAGCTGGGTTCAAATCTCCTGACCAGTAGTAATTGTTACTTCCTACACTGATGATTGCAAAAGCAGGAAATACTAGTGTCTATAGGTATAAAAATAATTATTTATAAATACACACACACATGATTAAGAGTATTTCTTTTTAACAAGGCGGTGGCTGGACGGATTTAGCTTTTTTCCTAATGAACAAAATCTAAAAAAAAAAAACTCTGAAAAATAGTGGTAAGAGATTATTATAAATAAATCTGTTTCATTAAATGAGGGTCATCTTTTTATAAAGTCAATTTTCAACAACTTCTAAAGCAATAACTTTGTTCAGACTGTATAAGTCAGTAGATAACATATTTATCAAGATATCCAATTATACAATGAATTTGAAAAATATATTACACAATAATTATGATTAAAAAAGTCTAAACAATACAATACACAATATTCACATTGGCAACAAAACACTTATGTCTCTTCTAAAATCCTGAAAATAAACTAAAAAACAAATTACAAACTATTTTTACCTGCTTCTTTGGCTTCAGTGTTTTCATCAATAATAACAATAATATTGTTGACAATGGCTCTTTTGTATTCAAAGCCTCCCTGAAATAATATAAAAATCATTATAGACGAACGAGTAGTGATCTTTTCTTTCAGAGATTAATATTTAAACCAATAAATAAAAATTAGTAATTGAAAAAAAAATAAATAAATCACAGAAGCCACAAGAGAAATGTGGCTAGTACTTATTAAAAAAGTTAAACCCTTCATTTCTAATTAAATTTTAAAATTATATTTATTATGACTAGTTTGATGTTTGTCATATCTGCTAAAGACATCCCTATTTCCACTATTAAAAGAGTTACTTTTAGTAGCAATACCACACCATTTTTTCTTTAGATCAAATAAACTCAAATCAAGCATTATTGAAAAGAACATACAAAACAAAGAAATAATATCTTAAGTTTTTTTTAAAATAGGCCCGTTAGAACTGGAGTTATGACCATTCAAAGTATCAAAAAATGTGTGGTTCACTGGACATTTTGCCTTAAGTCAGTCCAATTCAAATGCATATAAGCTTGTGAGTGGAAATGGTAGGAAATTTGCACAATTTACAGACTAACCATCTTTAAAAAGTTGGATCTTCAGATTGTTTCAGATATGAAATTTTGAACATATCATAATACCACGAAGATTCAGTTAGCGTTATTTACGACCATCTCACTTGGTAACTTACGAACTAATTAGCATATTTCAGCTTCATTTTAACAGTTTTAAGTAGAAACATCATAAAAACAGCTAAGAAAAATGGTAAGTAAGGTTTTATCATCATAGGTAGTATTATTCTGATGGACATTATCAGTTTTCATTATAAAATCATAAAAAATCCAAGATGGCAACTGGGAAATCCAAGATGGCGACAGGGAAATCCAAGATGCCACTATGACATGATTCAAAGAAATTAACAAAATATGGCTTGTAGCATATCAAATTAAAGGAAATTTTGTACAGATTAGAATTGTTTTGAAGTACATTATACTAATTAGCATAATTAAGTTTCGTTTTAACAGCTTCCAGTAGAAGCATTATAAAAAACAGTTTAAAAAATGGGATGTAAGACTTTATCATCATGCGAAATATTCTGACGGATTTTATCTTTTGTCATCATTACACCGTGAAAAATCCACGATGGCCACCAGGAAATCCAAGATGGCCACCAGGACAGAATTCAAAGAAATTATTAACAAAATATGGCTTGTAGTATATCAAATGGAAGGGAATTTTGTACAGATTACAATTATGTTTTCAAGTTCATTAAACTAATTAGGATAATTAAATTTCATTTTTAATGGCTTCAAGTTTCTGTGACAATTATCGGGTGAGTTTCTACCATTATTTTGGATATAATTTTTTATTTTTAAATCATTGTCAAAACTTCAAGAGACATCATGGCCATTTTTTTCTTGTTCTCATGTAACGCTCAACACTTGTTTTTTGAACAGAAAAAACATTTACAATACCAAAAATTTATCGAGGTAGGTAGAAGAGTACTTGCCTTTAGTAACATTTATTTATCATATATTTATTTTTTTCCCACTTTTTCATACTTTTGTGGATTGTAAAACAAACCCAATAAAAGTTATTCTTTTACTTAACTGGATGAATGGTTTATGTTTTAACTCATTTAAAAGCATAGTCATTGTCAGTCATTCTTTTTCAAATAATTTTTTTTTTTAAATATTCTTTTGCTTTCCATAATTAAAAACTTATATTTTCAAAATAATAACAAAAATAAAATGAATACTTTGTTCGTAAGTTAATTGACGAACGCAGGTTTACAGATTTTTTTTGTGTGCGCAATGACACACAAAATTTTTCATGTTTATAAGCGTTTGTCAGTATTTCTAACGACTCTAACAAAGTTTTTATCCAATTCTTTTCAAATTTTAGGACAAAAGAAATTAATATTTTGGCTATTAAATAGCATTTGAACAGTTTCTATCTTTACTTATCTTTGTGCTACAAATCGTCAACTTTGAAATATTCTAACTTTTGACTGGAAAAACGTATGTGTTCAAATTCCATAGTAAAGACAATTCATTTCCCTAATTAGCTAAAACAACTAGAAACTTTGTCGACATTACAACTTCCGCTATGAGTATTTATGTGAACACACCCCAACCGCTTATTTGTTAAAAGTGATCTACCGTCAGCGGGCATGCTATGCTGACAGGTTTCATCGTTAATAGTCAGATTTAAATAATAATTTCTTAAAATATATAAATCACAACAAAAATATTAAAATACCATTTTAAAGTAAATTTTATTGTGAATCCAGTTATATAAGTTTTATTTTGATGAAGGTAGGAGAAATGTACTTATTAGTGATTTAAAAAACTGAGTGTCGAATTAAGTAGCAGGGTGCGCCTTGTCCAGCACTGAACATTATGGTGTCTGGTATTGCTACTTATATGGTTGAATAGTCCAAACTGATTCACACAACCACCAGAGAATACCAACAGAATTTATTGGTCTTATTGAGGCAGGACCCTGTGCACAAAAATTGAAAAACTATCTTGTGTACCACCAAACACATTGAAATTTTATATACATGATGAATTTTGACAGATTAATCCACTTTTCATCAAGTGTTTAATTATTACTATTTACCCACAAATTTCCAAACAGTTGGTGCTGAATGCATCATGGCCAACGATCTTTGTCGGATTATCCCTCGAGTAGCAAATAATGTGAACTAACATGATTTTTGTATACATAAAGATTGAAATCTAACTTTCAATTTTTTAGTCCAGTACCAAGTCACATCTTTCCAGCTCTGCTAGTACTAGCCTAATCTAATAATATGAAACTATATCCATACATCTAGTCTTTTTCATTCTTTCTAGACTTCCATTCTTCCTGCTCGCGGCTTTGTTAACTGTTTTTTCTATCAATACCTGACTTAGCATCAGATATTCAAATCTATACTTTTTATACACTAGTATTATTAAACTGGGTTCAAGACAGATTGGGGAAAATTATAGATTTAAGCAATGCACAACTAAAAGTCATGTTTCAGAAAAAAAGAAAAAACTTTTCTCATTGCTTTTTATAAATTTTAAAGCTACATCTGCTATGGTCAATCCTGGAAAAGACTAAAATAATTTTAATTGCTTAAGCAATTAAAATTATATTAGTCTTTTCCAGGATTGACCATGAAGAAGTTGAAAGCTCACATCTTTGATGATCCTCAGATCTAGTAGATTATCAAAGATACAGAGTTTAAAAATTCAACGAATGAAGTGGAACTGGAAGTGTGGAAGGTATTTGTTCTAGTAGTGAAAAACTTTCTTGGAAACAATGTCAGAAACTATGCAGAACTTGTAAACAACATGATTGCGTTCAGAAACCTTGACTGCAACATGAGTGTAAAGATGCACTGCCTATATTCACATATGGACTGGTTTCCTGAGAACCTGAGTTTAACGAGTAATGAGCAGGGAGGAGAGATTCCATTAGGACCTGAAGAAGATGAAGACCAGGTATCCCTTGTCATGATGGCTGACTACAGTTGGAATCTGAAGAAAGACCTCTATGCCACTGAGCATTCCAAGAGTTCAAAGAAATGAAGTTCAAGCCACATGTAATTTATATGTACTTACCTTTTAAATGCCCACTATTCAGTTTACAGTAATCAATATTTCTATCAGGGAAACAACATATATTGTTGGCAAAATGTTTTTTTTTTTCTCTTAACATTTAGGATAATATGTGTTGACAAAAACTGTAATCAATTTTGTCACATTTTTTTCAAATCAACTTAGCACAAAAAACTGATGGAAAAAAACAAGTGGCATTTTCTGATTCAGCAGTGCAAAAACACCCCAAATCAGTTGTAGAAATCTAGACATTTGAAAAGTAAAAAAAACTGTTGCCCTGTTATCATATAATGAAAAGAATAGTGTTATCGAAATGCACCAAAATTCTAAGTGATAACGATTGGAATACTAACACTGAAAATTGGGCTAATACTCCCTCTATTCTGTTTCTTTCAGAATAATAGGATTTCAAAAAACATTTCTTGAAATTTACATATAATACCTTATAAATGTAATTTATCATTTGCATCTAGTAATATAGCATGAAAACATTTCAAGTACCAAAAAATAAATAACTTACTTCATCTCTCAACATAGAAGATAAGAAATTCATGACAACATTGTGTTTACGAGGAAACTTCAAACAAAGAGATCTGAAAATGGGAAAAGTAAAATGGTTTTAAAATCATGGCAAAATATAATTCCTTATTTTCTCAATTTCAAATAAATAAAAAAATAGCATTCCTACTCCGCATGCGAAAGAGTTATCTACATTCCTATCAGACAGAGAGGGATATCAACCTTTTTTGGTTAATGTTTACACCAGTAATTTTGGGAGGAGTTTATGCTTCAAGTTGTTATTGTTATATCTTCAAATATTTAGTGGCATATTGACCTTCATGATTAATTGACGCTACAGTAGTTTTGTAAATGAATATTTGCTGTATTTAGTTTGTGATTTTATGTTTAAATAATGTTGATGTTTTGTTTGCTATGTGCATTTAGAGATTTTGTAACTTTTCATATTGATGGTTAAAAAATTAGATTTTTTTTGTATATTACATAATTTTTTAAGGAACTCCATGATCTTGTTGGTTTTGATTTGTTTAAGTATTTCTTAAAAATTTTATTAAAATATTTTCTTCTTAGAGTTTATGTTATTACAATCCTTAAATATGTTTTATAGTTAGTATATATCCACATTGGCACTTTGGTTGTTTTTGTTTCAATAAATAGTTGTGCGTTAGGTGTGAATGTCCTATGTGGAGTCAATTTAATGACTTCTCTTCTGTTTGTTTTATTTTCCTGTGTCCATTTTTTGAGGGTTGGTCTTATTTTGAAAAGTTTACTTTCAGTTTTTCTATGTCCAAATTTATGGCACTTGCAGCATCTCAGAGGGGTTGGTATATATATTGTTCAACTTTTTTCAATTACGTATCCAATTTTGATTTCTTTGAGAATTGTGGGGTATTAAATGTTATTTTTGGGTATCGTTTGGTCACTTTTTCAATGTTAATTCACACTTTGATTCTTAAGGATGGTTTAATTTCTTCAGATGTTGCTACGGTTAAATTATAACTTCTTACAATTCTTTTTGAGGTGTTTAATTTTTCATAGACGAATACTCTTCATTGATAGTTGTGTAAATTTTTCATATTTAGAAGATTTTGACAAAAACTTTGATATACGTTGCATTTAAGTCAGCCTCTTCAGACAGCTGATCTGGTAGCATCAGAGAGGAGTAAGGCATCATTTAGATTTTACTAATGTGAGATTTGTATCTGGTTATTTACAACAGCGATACAAGGGGGAAGAGGTCATATACTCGAGAAATATTGATAGAAACCATGAAAATAGTGATGTGTAAATAGTAGAAATTTTTACCTGATGGCCTGTACAACAACAATTTTAAACTCGTCAGAAATTTCATTCATGAAATTCGAAATTTGTTTCATCAATCTATCCACGCTACTTTCACTGCCAGTCTGCAGAAATAAAAATGAGTTTTCTCAAATGACTGTTTTTTTATTACTTTAATTATTACATAAAAATTGGAAATTATTTGAAGAAATTCACTGATTGTTTAATAATAAAAATTGGAGTGAAAGATAACAAACCGATTAACTGATACACTTTGAATTAGTCGCATTACTTTAATCTTTAGCTTTACTTTATATTATTGATACATCACATACATTCACATAAATTATTCTTGTATCAGAAATCTTTCACTCTTACATTTTATCAATAAAAAAAATAATGCATTTACCACATAAATTGATGAATAACAAATTAACTCATATCTATACAAAAAAAATGTTTGTGTAAAAATCATTTTAAAAAATTATTTGGCTACTGAATGGCATCATCACAAAATACATCAACTCAAAGTTTAATAAATTATCTTCCTAATTGTAGTTACAAAAATAGACACATTTAAATACATTAATAATTATCTACCATTCAAAGAAGGGGAAAACCATGAACTAAAATAGTTTGTATAAAAAGAAAAAGATTGGATTTCTGAAACTGACCTTAAGCAGAGTTGTGATGGCTAATGTGGCAATGCTACGGTTGAGGTCAGTGATAAGATTCTCAAGATCCAAGTTACAAGCAGTAACTGCAGCTGGATGCTTCATGGCTACCTGTAAATAAGAAAAAAGAAAACAGTTGTCTCAAAAGATGGATATTAAATAAAAAGTTAACTGATTTACCTCACTGAATAAATAAAGTTTTTTTTTTTTTTTTCATTAATCACACTTATATTACCATCAAAATATGTTAGGGTTATTTCAAATCAATAATGCAAAATAATATCATGAAACACTATACATATATTAGAGATGATAGAGCCAAATACGAATATTGTTGTTATATGCTTAATTTACATAACTATTTGTGTCAACAGTTTATAAATGTTTGATGTTATTCATTTGTCATTTTATTGTCCTGTGCAAGTTTTGTTGCTATTAATAGCAATTAAAGTGATTTAAAACAACAACAAAAAAAGATAAGTTAACCTCGGTGAATTGATTTCTTTCTTTTCATTTCTTTACTATCTTATTTTTAAAAGATAAATGTATAAATATATCACAATTACTAAAATGTTCATATTTATCTATTTACATAAATAAATTCTACAGCTATCATGTGCTTACAAGCTTATGAATGAAATGTTTTAATATTTTTGCTTTGAAGTAATAGCAAACTTTGCAAAGTGAGAGCAAGCTGACAATATTTTATATTATTAGTCAAATTTGCTGCTGATCATGAGCATTTTATATTTGCTGCTAAGATCTGAAAATATTCCTAGTCAGATAAGGTGTTTTCTGAAAGGAATTCAAATTACATATTCTGCAGAATATGATTGTACGATCCACAAATTGGTTATTATGAATGAAATTGACATTGTAGAAAGAAAATGGCAGAAATAAGCCAACTATATATTTATAATGTTCAATGGCGCAATAGAAGAACAGCTTTCTACTATACAAATCATGCATATGAGATAAATATTTGAAGGTTAATTTAACGGACATCTCATTGTTTTTTGTTTCCATTTTAATATAAACATTTTCTATATTGTAGATAAATACTTAGTATTTTTTATGAAAAGAGTCTTTCCAGTTCCTGTGGCTAATTTTTTGATTTCCTCTAATATAGATGCAACTAAATTTTGCATTAATCTGAGCAACACTGCAACCAGATGAGCATTTTTGTTTGACCTCAGAAAAATTTCATACCTAATGTGGCATCATAAGTCATATTTCCATTAGTGGGCCAATTTATAAATATATATATACATATATATGAATAGAATGAGAATAAAATATGCATTCCAATGATGTGGCTTTATGCATTGAATATTTTTATATTACAAGTTAAAAATGAAAAGGTCAAAACTGACAACAAAAAAAGGAAATTTTAATTTCACATTTCACTAAAAATGTGTCAGGTCTAATTTGGTTGAATATTGCTGAAATTTCATTATATTTTATTTAACTTAAAAATACTAATTTTACTAGAATTTTATTTTGTATTTTTATGATGACTAGAAATAAATTTATGTCTGAGCAAAGTTAGTATTTCAAAATTGATAAAGTTTTATTGATTTCATATTTGATATTTTTTGTTGAATATCAAACATGTTTTATTGATTTCTTGTATTATTTGACTATTGTTCTTATCTTGGTTATTTTTCCATGTTTCGGCCGATGTAACCTCCGACTGTCTGCAGGTGCATTCACACTGGATGTTAATGATGAGTGGTGAAAAATAGCACCAAGTCTATTTCCTTTTTTTTAATAAATTCGAGTCTATCTGTTTTTTTTTATAAAATGTTTGTATATTTTTTTAGATGACTTGGTAAATTGTGAAAAATAACGCCAATAACATCCAGTGTGAATGCATCTGAAGACAATAGGAGGTTACGAAAAAACAACCAAAATGAGACCAGTAGTCCAAACATTCAAAATACAAAAAATAATTATGCTGGCCAACACATTTTTTGGTACCCAAGGTTTTGAAGCAGATTTAGAAAATTGTAATATTTTCTCATCAGGGTCAGTCATTCCATGCTCAGTTGAACACTTTCCATGAAAATAACGAAAAAGCAGAGACAAACTCGCAACATCTCTGAAAACTAATCGGAGGTTACATCGGCTAAAATGTTGTGGAAAAATATACAAACAAGTTTGTAAAAAAGTGAAAAGCTGAATGTGTCAATCTTAAAAACTAATGTAAACAATATGCTATGTTGTATCAGCAGAAGCTGTGTTGACATTTAAATATTGATATGTTCGTTTTTCATTTTTGAATAAACATTAATATTCTGAAACTAAAAAAACTTTGCTCTAGTGTTAGGGATTCAGATGGTTAAAACAGGATTTTATTTCCTTATTAAATTATTAA